>NW_020799098.1:27606336-27703591 GCF_003259725.1 Athene cunicularia
GCCCTCCACGCCCCGTGCGAGGTGCCTCAGTCCTGCGGGCGGCCTGCGCCGTCCTGCCGGGCAGGTGCCGGCCCTCAGCCTGAGGGTCGGTTCTCGGCGTGAAAAGGCAAGGCCGTCACGACCGACCTGTCCGCTTTCACCTCCCAGCCGGGACTTCCTAACCGCGGTGATATTTTGAGGGCGTCAGGGGTCTGGGCTGGATAAGTGCTGCGGAGGCCGAGACGTCCTCCTGCAAAACCCGACGTCGGCTTCGCATCCCTGCGGCGGCTGGAGCTCGGGGGTAGGCGGCCGTCGTGGACAGCAGAAAAGGGCGGCTTTTGCTACTGTGGTTTTAAGTGTCCCCTGGGCACGAGGCCACCCCAGCATATGTTAATCTCATCAATTGAGCTGCTCTGGAAGTAGACCAGAAGGAAAAGGTAATTAAGATCTTGACTCCAGAAACAAAAGCCTTTATTTTAGTAGTTCATGGTGCTGACTGAGGGAAACGGTGTACGCTTTTACTTGCTTTACAGCTGTATGGCATGGAAGTAGATTTAGGTCCGCAGAAGTCACAGGGAAATCCCTGAGGCTTCTGGAACGTACAAAAGCTGTGTAGTGCACACGGTCAGTTACAGGATTAGGCCACAATAATAATTACGGGGTTTAGTAATGAAAAAAAGGTTCACAAGGATGGGAAAGCAAAATCAGAGTTCCTAAAATTAAGTTACTGTTCTGTTGGAAGTACAACTACTGAAGAAAAATGTACTTTTAATGTAAAAATTGCTCTTATTTTCTTGCTAAAATAATTCTTATAGGGTATTTGTGTCTGACCATAGTATTGAGAAACCTCTTATTTAAAAACATATTTATCTTCACCAAGAGAACAAAATTGTCATTATCCTGGCTTTCCTAAGTGATAGGTTGCAGCAGAGAAGCACTAAATGGTTTCCCCAAGATCAGAGTGGAATTCTCATCACTCCTATGTGTGCTCCAAAAGCTGGTCCGAAGCCATCATTTTAGATGGAATATTTACAGTTAGTCTGTGGGCAGTTACCATTTAGAGGGGCAAAAGCAAGGACTGACAGACAAGGATCACATTCTTTTGTTAATTGCCACTACTGTAGATGATCTGGTTTGCAAAGGCAGTAGCCACAGCTGATACATATACATTTCTAATAAAGACTAGACCAAAATCAGGACTGGGTACCCTACATTTGTGATCAAAGACATTGACATTCCTGTCCCACCACCCTGTGTCAACATGAGTACTTCCACAGCTGTAAGCTAGATCGGGAAATCCAATAATGTTATTGTCTTTGAGTTAGTAAAAGGTCTTGCAGATCAGTGAGTTGAACCAGGTTCAGCAAGTACCAGATTGTTTTGGGTGGGAGTGTTGATCTGCTCCAGGGGAGGGAGGCTCTACAGGGAGATCTGGACAGGCTGGAGCAATGGGCTAAGGCCAGCTGTAGGAGTTTCAATAAGGGCAAATGCCAGGGGCTGCACTTGGGCCACAACAACCCCCAGCAGCACTACAGGCTTGGGGAGGAGTGGCTGGAGAGCTGCCAGTCAGAGAGGGACCTGGGGGTGTGTGTGTGTGTGTGAGATTGACAGCCAGCTGAACAGGAGCCAGCAGTGTGCCAAGGCCAATGGCATCCTGGCTTGTGTCAGCAATAGTGTGGCCAGCAGGGACAGGGAAGGGATCTGACCCCTGTACTCGGCACTGGTGAGGCCACACCTCGATTCCTGTGTTCAGTTTTGGGCCCCTCACTCCAAAAAGGACATTGAATAACTCGAGCGTGTCCAGAGAAGGGCAACGAAGCTGGTGCAGGGTCTGGAGCACAGGTCGTACGGGGAGCGGCTGAGGGAACTGGGGGTGTTTAGTCTGGAGAAGAGGAGGCTGAGGGGAGAACTCATCACCCTCTACAGCTCCCTGAAAAGAGGTTGCAGAGAGCTGAGGATGAGTCTCTTTAACCAAGTAGTAAGCAGTAGGACAAGAAGTAATGGCCTGAAATTGTGCCAGGAAAGGTTTAGACTAGATGTTAGGAAGCATTTCTTTACAGAAGGGGTGTTAGAATGGGCTGCCCAGGGCAGTGGTGGAGACCCCATCCCTGGAGGTGTTTAAGAGTTGGGTTGACATAGCGCTGAGTGATATGGTGTAGTTGGGAACTGTCAGTGTTAGGTTAATGGTTGGACTGGATGATCTTCAAAGTCATTTCCAACCTGGATGATTCTGTGATTCTTGATAATTATGAAGGAGGGGACTAAGCAAGGAGCAGGAGGTCAGAGAAGCAAGAGCAACTTCTTTCATGTTAGCTTTTAAATCAGTTCTGCTACTCACAGCACTGCTTCTTTAGAGTCTTCAATACTTTTGAGCTTACTAGGGTCAGAATTTGAGCATTCTTAACCTACTGCATTTTTTTCTAGGCTCCTATATATTTTGGCTTAATTTTTAATAATAAAACTTCTAGAGATACACATTTGTAGATGAGCCCTGAATTGCTGTAGGACACTTCTCTATTTCAGGCCTGAAATACCCTCTTGAGACATGTTTTGTAGTGTTGCAGAAACTGTCTAGTGGATAAAGTGGATTCACAGGTTATTCCTGTCAAAATATCCCCAATAGTAGGCAGGTTTTATTGCTTTATGATGAATACCTGTATTCCTGAGGTTATAGAAGAGTCAGTTTTGTCAGAAATTCAACACAGTGTTGGAAAATTGTTTTCTGTTGCCTTGAATTATGTTGAACAGTGTTGTAGCTGATGACCACCTGTATCACACCTAATTGTCATTTCTGTAATGACTTTTAAATGCCCTGTCTTGTCCATATAACCCCAAAAGGCATCAGTGTGTGCTGTTTAAAATGGATATAAATACTGGCATAATTTCTTCTGTCACGTTGATTAAGTTAAAATACATTTGTGTGCTCCAAGTATAGGGGCAATGCACAATTCCTGTGTTGGACAGTTAATAGTTGAGATCAGTGTCATGAAGTATTAAGTAAAGTCTGCAAGGTCTGAACCTAATTTTAGACCTGAATATAATAAACAGTACTGGAAGAGAAATAAAAAGATAATGAGTGGCAGATGAGTAAGAAAAGAACAGAAGAAGCAATACTAAAATAAATTGAAGTGCCACAAAGGATTTCATGAGGGTGAAATGAAAACTAGACACCTGCATAGTTTGAGTCTGACCCTCAGAACTGCTTCTCCGAAGGGATCTCCCACTGAAAATCTTAAAATACCAAGCGAAAAAAGTGACACACAGCTTAGGTTCTAAAATAGCACTATCGTTTGTAGCTGGACTGCATGTGAGGAAGATGCTTTACTGGTAGAAAGTAGGAACTGTGCTGAAGGTAACAACACAAATACACTGGTTCAACACAACAGCATTGACAGTTAACGTGCTGTCAGCTGTAGCATTACCATCTGTTTGAAATACACAGGTATCTCACATCTGTTGTAGCATTGTTTCAGCTTCTTAAAAATCAGAAGGTTACATTTAAATTATTCATATTTCAGGTACACTTTTGGTAGGTAAGACTGCAGTAATCTTAAGATAGCTTCAATCTGTTTGGCTAAAAAATAGTGAAGCTTCACTGCTCCAGGCCTTGACATGAGCCATCTAAGTCTGCACAGTACTTGAAGACCTGCATGGAAATCTGTACTTTTGTGGCTTAACTGCTGTTAGTTATCTGGTTATTAAGTAGCTCAAGTTATGTTCATACATGTATCATCTACATTTCTGGCTTCCAGTGTTGGCAGAGTAGTCTGTTTAAAACCCAAAAATACCTTTAAGATAAAATCAAATCTATTATATTCATTTGAAGTGAGCTGGGGAGGATTTTTTTGGTTCAGAGTTGTCTTTTTGTAACACTATGTGTAACCTCCTTTCCCAGATCTGTTGGAGAACCCTAGAGCCTTAAACCTGAAAGCCTGTATGGATGTCTTGGGAGGTTCTGGAACTCTTTTAGAGCTGATAATGTAGGTGTCTTAGAAAACCAAAAGAATAGGACTAGTCAGAGACCTAACGTAGGATGCTGGGAACTCAAGTACAGTTTCTTGCTGTAACAAGTACCTTCAGTATAAATTTCAATGAGTAACGCTGACTTTGTCTACACAACAGAGTTTTGGACCTTTAAAGAAATCAGCAGTGTTAAAAACCGGTAATACTGCTCATATGGATCCATTTCTTTTAAAACTCTTTACTGTAACTACAAAAAAATCACATCCTTTTGCATCATATGAACACCAGTATACATTTTTTAACATGGCCCACTGTTGCATTTAAGGTGATGAATTAATTTGATAAGAGATGAATCCCCTTACGTTCTAGCTGGTCCTCAGAGATTAGAGGGGCTAGGGGCGGCTAGATTTATCTCTTAGTAGATGCGTCAGTTGGCGCCGTAACTACAGGACTGACCTGGATGCACAAACAGCCCATGTGGTGTGGGTCTGGTTGCATTCAAGAGAAAACGTCAGATTCACGAATAGTATGGTTTATTTTTGTGCAACATTTAGAGATTCTTTAAGATTGCCTACGATAAATGCACAGACTGCAGGTTGGCTATATAGCACTACAAAAGAAAAATTTTTGCAATCACACACACGCTTAGTTCCCAAGTAAACATCAGCATAGCTGAAGGAAATCTTACCAAAAGGTGTCCCTTCTGAGGAGGTGTAGGAGCCTCCTGTAGGGGCCTTCTGTCTGTGCAAGAGCACAAACCTGTTGATCTGTCCCTCTGATTTGGTGTCGGATTATCATCCCTCCAAGTTAGGTATAAACTTGGGGTAGTATTTATATTAGTATGTATGTATGAGTGGGTGGGACTGTAGTCAAGTCATTGTCTTTTGAGTAACTACACAATACATTCCTTCGTGCCAGGGGTACAGCTGATTTTTGTGGGAAAAAGGGGAGGATGAGAAACAAGGCTGACTTATTACAAGGGGTGCAGTTGGTTTTTGTGAGAAAAAAGGGAGGATGAGGAACAAGGTCGACTTGATGTTGCAAAAATCATTAGGGTAGAGCAGGAGATAAATCTGTCCTTGAAAGGAGGGAAAGAATGGGGCTGCGCGGCCTACACCCTGCTTCGCATTCTTCCTTGGCACCACGATAAAAAAAAAATCACCCGACCTCCATCCCATCCTGTGCTTGCTCTGGGCACCCTGCGGCAAGAAAATATGTGTGCTTTACAGATCTCTCACTGCTTTGCTTTTCTCATGTTTCCAACACCTAACACCCACACCTTAGTCTTACTGTGAAATTGGTGTGAATTTCATGCTTATCAAAGCATCTGCAGTGATTAAATGCTGCATGACCATAAGCTAAAGCTATACTTTTGAGTAAAGACAGTCATAAAAGAATAAGACTTAACCTGGAAGGTTTTGTTCTAAGTTTTGGCAGACTGATGTGGCACATGAGAACAGGCCGTAAAGCAGAACTTTTCTGATGAATGGAGAAGAGGATGTAAAAGGTTTGTACAGATCATAGCTCTCCATCAGTCTTCAGTTTTATTTTGAACTGTTAACCTGTAGCAGAAATGCATGATTCATCTGAGTTTTAAACCTAAAGTTGGGTAGTGTATGGTTCACTTGTGACTCTAGGTACAGGATCTGTTTGGCATCTTAAATAACTTTACCTGAGGTGAAAGGGGTTTTCTTCTTTCATGTACTGCTCCCACACTGTAGCACATTAATCAGTACTACTGCATGTATGGTTTACTATTAAATTCCCTTGTGATTGACCTTGTGTCAGGGAGGGCCTTGACACTTCCTGGGTTTTAATGCATCCTGCTGACTGTTTTTTAGTAATGAAGAGTTGCTGCTGGCACAAGCAAGAAATTTCCAAGATAAGGCGTTTCAAGGCGTGCAGGTTTTCAGCACTGCCCATGCTAAATCAGACTTTCTAGGTAGGCGTGCATGGCAAAATATTGCCATAGCATTTCACTTTTCATAGTAACATCAGCCTTCCACTCTTAATCCAAGAGTTCTTAGCATTCCTTTATGAATATAACTCAGAATATGCAGTTGCAAATAACCACGTATTTTTCTTAGAGTTTTAAGCTTTGATTCCTTCTGGGTTTTGGCTGTTTGTCCCATAAATTGGCAGCACAAGTCTCTTATCCAGATCTATTTAGCATATTAGGGTGTCTCTGCAGATTTCATACTGGCTTGCAAAGACATGTTACGAACTTGTAAAATTGCATATTACAAAGTAAGTAGCAAACCTTAAGAGAAAATAAGTACTTGTTCTTCGTAGTGTAAATTAATCTTTAGGCCATGGCTTCCTTAAGCTTCTCCATCATCTAATAGCTTCTGAGTTTCCAGAGATAATTAGGAGGTGTTTTTAGCATTTAGCCTGTATAGTTCTGATAGTGTACTACAGTCGTAATTTAGTGACATAGGTGCTAGCAAGCCTGTGCAATAACAATTCCCAAGAGGTTTAAATGGGACTTCGTGTGGATCAGGGATGATCCACTCTTCTGTAGCTTTGTGTAGTGTGACCTCCATCTGGGTTAGCATTTTTTATCTTCCCTGGTCCCCCCAGAACCTCAGACCTGCAGAACATCCTGAAATATTCAGATAGGGAACTAAGAAAAGGGGTGTTGCTGGAGAGGTGCATTGTCTGAATTGCTTCTCTTTTAGGTACTGGAGACATTTTTCAGGTAAGATAATGCGGTGTTATTGATTGCTTTTCTGTTTGCCAGGAATCCATTTATTACTTCCTACTGGAAACAGGCCCAGGTGACATAGAAGGCCTGCTGCACATGGTGTCCAAAGACTATGCCTGAGCAAGAACAGGATACAAACACACACCATACACATGCGTGTGCCAAGGGTCAGAGGAGCATTCTTGTGAAATATGTCATTTACCAGGTGTATTTAACAAAGAATTTTCTGAAGGAAGAACGAGGACTAACTAGTTGGAGATGAGAGAAAAAGAGAGAATATTGTCAGAAGGGAGGAAGTGGTCAGTGGAAGCCAGGTAAATGGTAGGGCAGTTCGCATGACATGCGAGCAAATGACCACAACATAATAGTAAGGTGCAGTTCCAGAGCAGTATAAACATTGACTAAATTATCTACACATCTGTTTTGCAGACAATCTTGAGAAAGAATCCGGGATGGGAGAGGTCAGTGATTGTCCAGTGATTTGCCAAAGGCTACCAAATAATGAACTGGAACTAAGGAATTTTTATTCACAGTTCCATCTCCCTGTAGGAAGGCTAAGAGTGAAGGCTTGTATGCAGATATGAAGGTGATACTTCACAGAATTGGAAGCTGACAAGAGTTTACAGGAGACAGTAAAAGGCAAGTGATGGGGAAATAAAACTTATAGACATGAAATATAGATAAAAGAGAATGCTTATATTGGGCTTTATAATGAAAAGTCCTTCTTTCAGGGTACAGACCATTTAAAAATAGGGGTTTTCTCATCATTACCACTAGCAAAGAGTTATTAAAAGGCCTTTTTATTGTGATATAGGATGGTCAGACATGGATAGTGTACAGTGTTGATCTGTCCTGTGGTAAAAATGACACTGCTGTGCTTTGCTTTTACGAAGATTTGACAACCAGCTATTGCATGTTAACCATATCTAGTCCTAGTTTTCCATATCTCAAAGTGCTTTTATAAGGAGAGGAAAGAATCGGAGTACATGAGGGAACTGAGAGAGAGAAAGCAAATAATACGTCCAGTGTTAGATAATTCCCTTCCACATTTCATCACTATCATGTGACATTAGTGAGCTTGCTACAGAAACTTGCCTTTTTGCGTGTAAGATATATCTGGATTGCCTCTATATCAGCTAGTGACATTTAGCAAGGTTAAGTAGTGTTCACTTAAATGTATAGCATGAAAATGAGAACAGTCTAGCTTGTGTGACACTGTCCTCAAAACTTAGAATATGATCATTTAGGCTCTTGTTTTCAAATACGTGAACATTATTCTTGGGTTATTTTAAACATAAACTTATTTTTTAAAAATAAACTGTTAAAAATACTGTTTCTGAGTAATTAATCTGGTGGGTCTTTTGCCACTGTATCTGCCATTTTGTATGACTACTTCAAATTCACATTAACTGGAGAATGCAAGAATTTACAATGGAAAATTACATAACAGGAGGGTCAAATTATGTCTTAAGAGAAGGAGTTTCTTAGAAAAAAATTTTTAAAACAGCTTTTATTTGATCTTTGGAAATTCAGCTTTTACGATATCTATCATGAAGCTGATGAATCCTTTTGACCTTCTTCTAGCTAACCAAAGAAAAGGTGCTTATTACTAACTTTATGATCCAAATTTAATGAGGAAGAAGAAGAAAAATACTCAAAAGAGGATAAAATGCAAAAGAGATTTCTGAAGTGTGAAACCTCATAAATCCTACTTTAAAATGAAAATGCAAATTTTAATTTTTTTTCTTTTTTAAATAATAGCTCAGTCAAATCCCAGGTGAGTCAGAGGGCATTGTAGCAAAGTATGAGATCCAGATTCATTTTTCCCCAAGATGCTGGTTAATTGCCTGATTCACCTTTTTGATCACAGGAGATTACTTGTTACTTCTCATATGGTGTTTCCAGTGTGGTGTGGTTGTGGTTTTGTGTTTGTTATTTCTTGTCCATACAGTCTTCTTCAGAGTATTCTTAAAAGTCGTTAAAAGAAAATGCTGGGGATACTGGCAGAAATATGCTGTGCGCACAACTGAATCTGATATTTCCTGTTCCTTTTTAAGCTCTGTTTCTCTTAAGAAGGATGAGTACAGGTAGGGCGGAAGTTTTGGAGAGATGTCAGGAGTCAGGGATGCATGTGCAGTACGGGGGTGACTGCTCTTCAGTAACACAACATATGCAGTTTAAACCTTTGGCTCCAGATCCAGTGGTGACGAATTCTGTCTTAACTTGCTATCACCTTAAAATGTCGGGTACTCTTCGCAGCCACCTCCCATTTTATTGTTAAAGTGGTCACCAGGTATCAAATGCTACAAAAAGCAATAAATTATGAAAACCAAAAAGCGCTAGAATTTAGGTGCTTTTGAAATTTGTCAGGTTTTTTCTTTTGTTTTTCCTGATTCTCAACTCTCTTTTCCCATCTTTATTTGCATGTTACTGATAATACAATTCTTAAGCTGTTAAAGTTGTTTTAACTGTATAGGTTGTTTTTTTTTTCCCCCTGTATAATTTTCACAGAGTAAACAGGATCTGCCATTTAAAGCCTTTGCATTCACATTAGCCCTGGGAGGTTTTTACTTTTGCTGCTACTTCTGGTCACAGAAGTCACTAGTGTCAGATGTTTGTTTGATGTTTTTATGAAAACATGATTTTCTCAACAAATCTAACCTGCTCTTAAATAACTGACTCATGGCATCTTAAAAAATTCTGTGGTGTTTACTTACATTTTCTACAAGGGTATTGTACATTGTAACAGTATGTAGAGTTATGTTAGTTTACTGCACTTGGGCAAAGAATTACTGTTTCAAGCAAAAGTACACTTAATTGACACACCCTGTATAATTCGTGCTAAAGATGGAAGCTTGAAAGACACCGATAAATTTAACAGGACAAAGAACAAATCGTGTTGAAACTCTCCCTGATAATCCAGCACATTGTTATTTAAAGCAAACATTTAAAAAGGCCCCTCATTGCATAAGATCTGTATTTGAAATTACCGATTTGTCACAGCAGAGACAGTTAAGGAGGAATGTTGTTTCTTCAAAATGGCCAAGCCTTAAGGATGTTGTTCAAAATCGAGAAGTTTGGGGTTTAAGAGCTGAACTACCAAAATTTGTGATTACAGAAGAAGAAAGTATGTCTTTTCAGCCAGTCAGCTTTTAAAATTCTTTAATTTTCAGTACTTTGTTCTTTGCTTCAGTCCTGACTGGTGTAGATGGGTCAGTGTTCATTTGTTTTTTAGGAGCTCTAGGTGTATTGAAGATCTTTGCATAGCCAAGTATGGACTCTACTAGCACCACGTTCTGCAGTCCCTTAAGATTCTTGAAGACCTGGCTACCTTCCAAGCTTTAGACTTGTTCTCAGGCTCAGTGCAAATGAATTTAAGCATCTCTTTCATGTGTATACAGATCAAGATTCATATGTCTGACTGTAAGCCATACCTTAAAAGTAGTTCATTGTTGTGAAGTAGCTGCTTCTAGATGACAGTTTCCATCTCTGGAGGAAAGACTGACCCTGACTAAAATGGTATAGTAGCCTCTATGCAGAGGGCAGTCCCTCTCGGGACAGTCTCACAGACAGTAAGATTAGAGGGAGCAAGCTATGAAGATGCCATATTCTGTGAAAATAAGAGGATGACACGTATTTTGGAAAATCTTCACAACCTCCTTCTTGTTCCTTTGATACATAGCTGCCTTCCTGCGTGGCACTTGCTTGCCTCTGGTAGTCTGATGGTTACTGGGACAACAAGATCTAGCACTGAGAAGAAAAGAAAGTCTCTTTTTCTCAGACTGGTCCCTTACATTGACTGAGGAAGCATTACAGAAGGGCCTTGGGAGAACAGTAATTCTGGTGTAATGCTGGGAGGAGGTGCTATGTAGAGGTTTGTTTTTCTCTCTTTGTTCCTCTTCTCCCTTCACATGCAGATCTGGGTTTCTGAAGAGGAACGTGAGTTTCATGTGTGTGGTAACAGTCTTCTGAGACATTAAGATTGTAACCGTCAATAACTATTCACATCTAAGACAAAAATGTACCATCTTAATTTGATGGGAGGAAGAGGCCAGTTATTGATTACAGGAAAACTTTCTAGCTAAAGGGTAGTGATGCAGTGGACTAGGCTTTTGCAGAATCTTCTTTTTAAGAACATAATGGGTTGATGTAGGTATATTAGCACTACCTCATTGGTAGAGGACCTGCTGAGGACATTGGGTCTATGTTTCAAGATTTCTGCAATTGCAATAGAAGAAAGGAAGAATCAAGGAAGATACATAAGGGACGATACAATGGTGTCAAATCAGTAGTTTGGAAAATTACTTTTTACAGCAACATTTTGGAGGAATCTGAGCAGTCAATGTCAGAGAAAAATACCACATGAATAGAAGTCTGAGCTGATTGAAGCCAAAATCAGGATTAGTTTGATGACTCTGTAGGGTAGTCTGTAGTAAAGAGATTTCATTTAGAAAGGCATAGCAAGTTTTAGAGGCAGTTTTTATGGGGGGATTTAGGAAGAGGATTTAGTCAAAAATTTTGCTATAATGTGTGCAGATAGTAAGATACCAGATGGAAGGAAAGTAATCTGCAGCGAGAAGTAGTTGTACTGGTGATTTGGGGCTTATGCTTATAGTTTTAAACAAACATAAGCTGAGCTCTTCTATGGAAGAAGTAGCTCAAGAAATGTAGCAACTATTAATTATAAAAACTCATTTTAAATTGTAAAAAAACTCATGGTAAAAACCAGAAGTTTTGAACTTCTATTAAAGTATGGTTTATGTTTGTAAAAAGTCCGTTTCTGACTGCACTGGGTGGTTTGATAAAGTGAGTATCACCTGTATCTAGGAACTTTGACTTTCTTTAGGAAAACACATTCCTGGGCATGTTGCTAGAGCTTACCCAAGGTGAATAGGGAAGAAGCATTGGCATGAAGTTTATTCATCCTCTATCAGCTAGTAAAAATTCTCAAATCTGTTTCTAATTCAATAGGAAGAGGGTTTTTTGTTCACAATAGCTGCTTAGTGCCTTTCACTGGCAATTCCTTGCTTTGGGTCTAAGGCTGTATTCAAATAGCCTGTTGCTATAATGTTGGCTCCTGAATTTAATAAACATTGTTAACCATCAGTGAGAACTGCAGTGTCTGAGATAAGGATTTATTTTGGAATGCTCTTCTCTGCAGAATTAGCAGCTCATCTACTTTTTTTTGCCATACTACAGCACAAGAAACTGGTGAGCAGGCTACTTACGTGAGATGCTATTAAAAAATACTGTGCATTTTAAACAGCACAATCAGACTCTAGGATCCTGAAAGGGTCAGTGAAATTCAGATAAATTCAACCTTTGAAGCAGAGCTTCCTGACCTCGCATAACCTATTAACTATCAGTTGTTTTTCTTTAATCAAAATATGGAAACTACTTTTTTCCTAGGCTTAGTCAAAATTGTAACTGTGACTTTTTAGTTGAAAAACCTCTACAGAATTATTATGTAACTGTCTGTATTTTAACATGTTTCTAGATAGAGGACACTCCTTGGATTATAAAGTGTTTCAGGCACAATGGCAGATCCCATCCAATGGGCTCGTTACCGTTGGCAGCGACTGATATCTACAGAGGGTGGAGAAGGTAGCAGCAGCAGCAGTTCAAGTAACAAGTGCTATCAATCATCAAAAACGAGTGGCAAACACAGGATAGTGATACCCTGTTTGGGACATTTTAAGGAAGAGTATGAAAAAGTATCAAAACTTTACATGAACAACAAAATACGGACTACTAAATATACTTTATTGAATTTTTTACCACGGAATTTATTTGAACAGTTTCACAGGTAATTAACTCCTTTTTGTTTGTGGTAATTTTTCTGAAGTGGAATCCTTTTATTTAAATGTCTGTGTTACTATATAGACAATTATTCAAAAATTATTCTTCCTTCTGACCTGCCTATCGCTTCAGAAAAGATCTGTGTTATTTGGCCAAAGCCTCTTGAGTATCATCATGGTTAACTAATCCTTTTCTCCATAGTTTGTGTAATTCACATTAATTCTGTTCCTTGCTTTTGGAGCACTGCCACACAGCAATCTGCAGTAGAATTTTCAGCTCATTTCCTTCAAATGTATTTCTCTCCTTCCTTCATGTCTTTCTCTGTTGCCAATGTTTTTCATCCTCCTTCTGCTTGGAGGACTGCTGTGAGTTTTGCAGCGAGATTGTAGGATTGCTCCCTTTTAAAAACATGTCATCTTCCCCAGGAGATGATAAAATTAAGTTTAAAAGACCTGGAAATTTGAGAGAGTGCAAGTTCACCAAAGACTCAGTAGAAGATGTATACCTGGAGGACAGGTTTGAAAATACAGAAAAATTCTTGGTTTGTGCATCTTCTGATCATGCATATTGTGCAGCTATGCAGCTCAGTAATCTGTTGACTGGAGAGTGAAAACAGAGTTCTGGATACTTAGTTCCTAAATTGCAGTTGAGGTGAAGAAAAGATAAATTACTTCTAACATAAGTGTCAATATAGCATGGAGTGGGGGAATAAGGATGACAGCACATCTAACTTTTATGTTTTCTCTTTGTTTCAGAGTTGCCAATTTGTATTTCCTATTTCTAGTTGTCCTAAATTGGGTTCCTCTAGTGGAAGCCTTCCAGAAAGAAATTACAATGCTGCCTCTAATAGCAGTTCTGACAATTATTGCAGTGAAAGATGGTCTGGAAGATTACTCAAAGTATAAAATGGATAAACGCATAAACAACTTACTAACCAAAGTATATAGCAGGTAAGAGACTAAAGGTCTTTCTAGTTTATTGTTATTATTTGATTATTAGAGTATTTGTGAAAAAGCTGTTGGTAAATCTTTTGGTTTACTTCATGGATACTCACAGAATCATAAAGTAATTTGAGAGTGGTCTCTGGAAGTCATCTAGTCCAACCACCTGCTCAAAGCAGGTCAAATTAGATCTCTTCCAGTGCATGCATTTAATCAAACATAGTCACATCAATCGTAAACATGATGAACAACTACCTAAAGTTGAATACAATTCCCAGTTCATCTGGAGGAGTTGTATATGTTGTACGTGCTGTCTGGATGATTTTACTTACACACTAGATACTGATACCTACATGGCTACTGAGACAAGTGCCCGATATAATGGCTTTTCTTGCTGTCTTAACATAACTAAGCAACAGTTGTCATGCTTGGAAGCTGGTAGGCCATCTGTTTGTATCTGAAGGTAATTTGCATGAAGCATTTTCAGGAAGATCATTGATCCTCACTTCTTGAACTCTTGTGAGGCTTGCTTTTATACAAAGTTAACTGTTCATAACTAGTTAACTAGAACAGTTTCACTGTGCTCTGTTGTCCATTGCAAAATGTGCCAGTCTCAGTGCCTTGATAAATCTGAGCAACTAGGTGCTAGTTTCTGTGCTTTTTTGACATATCTGATCCCTCCTGCCCCTCCTTATTTGCTTTTGCTTCTGGCAAATGTCTGGCATCCATTGTTTCAGAATTTTCAACCTGCTACTTGGATTCTGGAATTTATCCATTTGATAGATCAGAATTATTGTATTTGGCCTTAAATACACAGAGACTGAAGCTGCTTTTTCTAGAAAAGGTTATTTCTGTTTTGAAAATGTGATAAGATAATGTTGTTTAAAATGGTTTTTTATGTCTCATCTTTCCCTTGTGGAGTAATAAAAGATATATATATAGCCAATAAAATGTGTTAATATGCACTTTAATTTAGTTTGTAATGGTTGCTATGATGTTAAATACTTAGTTGCCAAGTCCTTGTGCCTTTTGAACAAGTTATCATTTTAAAGTAGTAGGATCTTGTTTAAATAGCCATGAACCTCTGTGTGAAGGCACTTCTGTTTGAGCATCTGTTAAAATAATGTATTTTATGTCATTTCAGTAGAACTGTGGTGAGGTGATTATGATAGAAAATTCCTTTTATTCCCCCACTGATCTGCTACTAAAGATGGTTAAACATTTTGTCTGACTTTGTGCTGAACAGGATAAAGAATATGTGCATGATCCATCTGCTGCATTAACAGGATGGAATAACTTTGCTGGTTGATATATTTTTCTTCTTTTCTTTCCCCTTCTGCAGACCCCTCATACATTTCATTCCAAGCCTTGCATGTAGATTTGCTATTATTACTGTTCTTTACAAGTGCATGTTTATGCAAATTATTGTATATATTTGAAATCCAGTTATAATTTCATATCCAGTTTTTCATTATGGAATTGCAATCTTGAAAGAATAATCCTTTCTAAAAGATTCTTCCTTACCTTTAGCTTTCTTCTTCTAGACTCCAGCTTGGCAAAAAGAAAGTGGGAATTCCAGGTGCATCAATTAAAAAAGAATCATACAGTATCAGTCCCATGTTTATTAAAGAGAGGTAGTGATTTAAAAGAGAAATATGGCTTAGACAGGTGTACTCTTCACTGGGTAAAAAACTGGCTGGATGGCCAGTCTCAAAGAGTTGTGGTGAATGGAGTTAATTCAGTTGGTGGCTGGTCACAAGTGATGTTCCTCAGGGCTCAGTACTGGGGCCAGTTCTGTTTAATATCTTTATCAGTGATTTGGACAAGGGGATCGAGTGCACCCTCAGTAAGTTTGAAGACACCACCAAGTTGGGCAGGAGTGTTGATCTGCTTGAGGGTAGAAGGATTCTACAGAGGGATCTGAACAGGCTGGATCGATGGACCAAGGCCAATTGTATGAGGTTCAACAGGGAAAAGTGCCAAGTCCTACTTGGGTCACAACATTCCCATGCAATGCTACAGGCTTGGGGAAGAGTGGCTGGAAAGCTGCCTGGTGGAAAAGGACCTGAGGGTGTTGATGGACAACTGGGTCAATAGGAACCAGCATTGTGCCCAGGTGGCCAAGAAGGTGGCAATGGCATCCTGGCTTGTCAGCAATAGCATGGCCAGTGGGGACAGGGAAGTGACCATCCCCCTATACTTGGCACTGGTCAGGCTGCATCTCAAATACTGTGTTCAGTTTTGGGCCCCTCACTACAAGAAAGACATTGAGGTGCTGGAGTGTGTCCAAAGGGCAATAATGCTGGTCTAAAGCACAAGTCTTATGAGGAGCAGCTGAGGGAACAGGGTTTGTTTAGCCTGGACATAAGGAGGCTGAGGGGAGACCTCATCACTCTCTACAACTACCTGAAAGGAGGTTGTAACAGGGTGGGTGTTGGTCTCTTCTCCCAAGTAAGAAGCAATAGGATGAGAGGAAATGGCCTCAAGTTGCATCAGGGGAAGTTTAGATTGGGTATTAGGAAAATTTCTTCATTGAAAGGGTTGTCAAACAGTGGAACAGTCTGCCCAGGGAAGTGATGAAGTCACCATCCCTGGAGGTGTTTAAAAGACATGTAGGTTAAGGACATGGTTTAGTAGTGGACTTGGCAGTGCTAAGTTTACAGTTGGACTCGATGGTCTTGAAGGAAAGGTGTTTTCCAACCTATATGATTCTATGATACTTACCGTTTTTTTTTTTTTTTTTTTTTTTTTTTTTTTTTTTTTGAAATGTACTCTTTATTTTCCAGGGAATGTGCTGGTCTGAAAAGTTAATTCCTGCAGTGTTGTTTTGTTGTTTAAGTCCATCCATCTTGTGATAGACATGGCTGTGGCTTTAATTAAGTTTTACACTGTGACAGTTTTCCATCTGTGTAGAAAAGTAGGGATGAGCATCTTAAAGAGAAAACAGATGTGGCTTATACTAGTTTAATTTTATGCCCAGCTTTTGTTGCTTCCTTTTTTTTCCTTTGTTTGCACTTTGAAAGCAATATAACCACCTCCTCCTTATCTTCACTGGAGAAATTGTCATCAGTATGCTGAGTAATTGTGTGGGCTTTGTGCCTTCTGCTTGTAGAGAAGCATTTTCAAAAGGGTACTGTCAGTTAATGCAGGTCTGAAAAGTATGGGTGCAAAGCTTGATACAAAGAGTACTTTTCTGATATTTTCTTCATTACAAGTGTGTTTCACTATTTATCAGAAGCATTTTACATAGCTATAGCACTTTGATTAAAGCTGGTAGATAAGTGGTAGTCTACACATACACACGATGGCCATGTTAAAAAGCTTGTTAGCTTATGCTGCACTGCAGAAGCTAGGTGCACTTCTGAACTCCCTGGTGTGAGCATGCTTCTCAGCCAGACTAGAATGAAATGCAGGGAAGGAAGCACAACGTGCAAGATGGGCCTAGCACAACATGAACTATACCCTGGTCTGGATGACTGAGAAACAAAGACTGGAGAGTACATGCTCCTCTCTTTAAACATAGCTCTAGGGTTATTCTGTGCAAGGCAGAAAAGTCAGACAGTCACTGAGGGCAGTAACAGTTCTTACAAATACATGCTGCATTCATACCTGTGCAGTGTTTGTAACAACAACTGTAGGTGTGTTTCATCACCCATTGCTGTAGTCTACTACTGTGCGCCTCCAACTAGCTCATCAAGCAGTGCTTGCTGCTTTTTACCTTGCACCCTATTCACCACTCTAAACCTGACTGTGTTTGCAGTAAACTGTTGTGATTACATTACAGGATGATTCTTCATCTCAGTTAAGGACAAAACAGCAGCTATAAATGGAAAATTGAAAACAGTTCAAACATATGTACATCATGCCTGGATATTTCATATTAATAAAGAATTACGACTCAGTGCTGATGGGCCTGAGCTTTTATTAACTTCCCTGAGTATTATAGAGTCTGGGTAACTTATGTTCAAAATTAATGGAAAAGATACTTTAAAAGTCTATAAATACAAGTATTTATATTCAGAGCATCAGTGGAGTGGTTGCTGAATATTCTTTGCATACTGGGAGATGTTCATCGTCTTGGGAGAGAGGCATTTTTGAAAGGCTGTATCAGAAGGGAGAAAGATTTGCTGTTCTTGGTTGCGTAATTGCAAGAAAAAGTGGTGACTCAAAGAGAAATCCTGAAAACACTGTTTGTTTTCTTGGAATAATGAAAATACAGGAAGCAAGTGGGATGAATTTTAATTAGAGCTAAAATAATTCTGGGAGGGTTCCTGCAATGTAATTCCCAGAAAAACAGGGCTTATGCCCATGGCTGATTCTTTGTAATTATATTCCCCTTGAGCTAATAGACTATCTCATCAGTTTTTTTAGTGACTTGGAAGCATAAATTAACTATTAGAGTAATTTTCTAGTGTGTTTCTCTGAGTTTTCAGTTTATGCATTTGTAAAAAAAATTACTGTTTTTATCTGTATTTCAGGAAGGAGAAGAAATACATAGATGAATGCTGGAAAAATGTCAATGTTGGGGACTTCATCCGTCTTTCACGTAATGAAATCATTCCTGCTGACATGGTGCTGTTATATTCTAGTGACCCGGATGGGATCTGTTACATTGAAACAGCAGGCCTTGATGGAGAAACCAATCTAAAGCAGAGGCAGGTGGTGAGAGGATATTCAGAGCAGGTGATAATTGTGCATTTCTAGTGGTGTAGGAAAGTTGACATGACAGATGGTCAACTGAAAAAAACCCAAATAACCTGGTCCTCTAGATTGCCTAATTCTTGATAGATCAGTAATCCCCATCTGAAAACAAAACAGGTAACATAACTCAAGCAACAAATTAGAACTATTTTGAATATCTTTGTGTGTTCACTTAACCCAGAGAAAGAGAGATCTATTTCAAGTAATGCAAGCCAGGAAAAATAACTGTTCAGGTAAATGTCAAGAAGCCAATTATGGTGTGTATCATGTGAGAAATTGGAATCTTTTTAGAAAGGAGGTCTGTATGAAGACCTAGGGAGATGAGCAGATATTATTTTCTCTTTCACTGTTCTTTCATATTGCAAATGTATTTTTAGCTCCAGTTCTAGTCCATCAGGGATTTAAAAACCTCTGGAACTCTTAGATTTTTTTTCTGCTACAAGCCTACTGTGAACAGCATCAACGGAGTCTCTCCCTTTCAAGACTGAGCATCACTGAGTCTCAGAGGGTTTACACGTATCAAGTAGTGGTGGGAAAGTGGTGGATCTATGGATCTTTTCAACCATGGAAGTCACATGGTTAAGGGTTTTTAAGTAATTCATAAAGGCCTTTTCATTTACTGAAGAGATGACTGCTATTGTTTTAATACCAGACAAATAAAGTTTATTTAGTATTATACCTAGCAGACAAAATGCTGGAGGCTGGCACAAAGAAGATGTTATCAAAAGAACAAAGACTCCTGGAATTTCTGCAGTCTTCAGTACACCTGGTACTGAGTTCTGCTGCTGAAACACCATGCAGAAAAAAACCAGCAGGGACACTGTGCTGTCCATAAGAACAGACTAGTGTTCTGGAAATAAAATTACCTGAACTGCCACCGAATTGTCAGCAGTGGTGAAGAAGTGAGAAGTATCTTGTGCATAAGACTCACTCCCCTGTTACTTAACAAGTATGGAAATACCAAAGGCATGATGATCCATGAACAGAGCTATTTCTTACACCCTTACAGTGACATGCATTTTTTTTCTTTTCTTTCTTGATTTAATCTTAAAACATTAAGGCAGAAAGGGCTGTTTGGTCTTTCTGTGTATATATATCATTATGCAAGGCAAAATTCAAATGGTTCTACAGGTTTATGTCATACTGAGGTGGCCCTGATCTCATATCAGCTCCTGCTACCAAGGTCTGATTTCAGTCTCACTCAGACTGTTTTCTGTGTTTCTAGAAAACTTGCACCAGAATGCTGGGAAGAGTTACACTATCCAAAAAGGTGACAATTCCTTCACCATTCACAGGAAAAAAAAAAAAAAGGCATCAGTCATTGTAGGGTCTTCTTGTCAGGACTGCATGGTTTCTGAATGTAAAGCTGTGTTCAACTTCACAGACCTCTGGTGCCCTACCAGCTGAGGTTCAGCCAGAGGCTTTGTCCTTAAAAACTCAGGCTAAATAAGACTGGTAGTGCTGTGAAGAGGCTGACTGCCTGACCTCTCCATTTCTTATGCTCAGAAGAATATGAATAAACTATATCAGATTAAACAACATCTGAAGACAAGGACTGAAAAGACTCAATGTGTTGCAAGGGTGTATTGTGATGCTTCTTTGTGACTGAGCAAGCAGAAACACAATGAAAAAGGTTATCAGTGAGGCGCCTTTTCTTTTGCTTGGGACTCCTTTAAGAGAATGCAAGGCAAAATTAAACCATGAAACAGGAGCTGAAACTCAGAGTCAGATTTATTTTTTGGCAATTTAGAATAGCATACTTTTTTTAATGCTTAAATGACAACAGGGGAGAAATTGGGAAAGTAACTTAAGGCTACATAGGTAAACAGCAGGTAAAAAGGCACAGAACACAGTGTCTCCAATGATCTTGGCATTCATAGAGAAATACACAAAACAGCTGAGGACCTGCTCCCTGAGGATATTAGTGAATAAACTGACATTGCTCTGCTGCTTTTGAGACACTCAGATGTTTCTTCCCATTAAGAAGGGATTAATCTCCTTTCACTTCCACACCTCATGTGATTAGCTGAATCAAGCACAGACTCACTGTCATGGAGAAGCTAATATGCCAATAGCACTAGTCACTGTGAGCAGTGAGTATCTCCTATTATATTATGAGAGAGGCCACAGGACTGCACTGGTCAGGTCCTTCTCAGCCTGTGTGGTCAATGATTAAATCCAGTCCTAGCTGCATAACTTATAGTCCAGGAAGATCTGAATGCCCGTATCAAGATACCTGCTTTTGGACATAGTTTTTGTCACCTCTCTTTTATCCTGGCAGAGTGTAGACATAACTTCTGTGCCCACTGTGGTTTAGTTGTTCATCAAAAATAAGAAGTTTTCACCACAAATGCATCTCTGGAGAGAGTTTCCAGGCTGTAGAAGAAAAGAATCAATTGCTTTGACTAATTTGCTTCCTTTTGGCAGTAGTTCTTACTCTCTTAGTGCTCTTTTTTGTGATCATTGTACAATGTGAAACGTTTAAAAAGCATGAATCGATTATACTGTCTTACATTTTACGGAAGTTTTGTGTTTCCTGTACAAATAAACATGAGAATGGTCAGTAGATAGAGAAGTTTTTCATAGTTAATTAAATTTACAGAGACTGAGGGTATCTTTCTCTCTAAGGCTGTGTTCATATTGACTTCAGGTTAATACAGTGCAACAAATCAATACAGCAAAACAATTTTTTTTTAATCAAACTAACAAAGTATGTGTTAATAATATTATGTCTTCTGAGCTTCAAATTCTATTTATAGGATTGTGTTTTAACCTCACAGTTGCTATTCTGCCAGTGTGAAGTCACCCGGTTGTGGGAGTGCAGCCTTCTCAGAGACCTGTAACTGCATATTCAATTACAACTGTGAATTATAGATTTATGTTTTGAGTTTGAAACCTTAAATTGGTCATTCTTTTTTTTCTAAAGAGCAGAACAAATAACTTCCCAGAGAGTTAGTGGAAGGTACTCGGAGTGGAAACGGCTCTTTTACCAGAGGCTAGCCTCTTTTATACTAGAAGCTAGGGGTATAATTATGTGTCATTAATTGATATTAAATTGCAAGTGCGATTGCAGTTAATTCCAAATATAAGACTTTTTACTTTTTCTCTTACTTTTTGTCAGGTTTCATTCTTTATTAGTAAAGAATATTTATTTCACTTGGCTTTTCTCTTCAGTGAAGAGCTCACCTATGCTTTATTCACATGTACTTCTAGTCTTTTATAACAGCCTTTTCTTTGGTACTCGTGAGGCTCAAACATCATTAAAAAGTTCTAACTGCTTTCTTTGCATTAGCACTTATAGCATCCTGATCATGGTACTAGGAACAGTGGCTGTTTGGAAGAAATTCTGCTTGCAGAGAAGACAGCACTTTTTTTTTTTTTTTTTTTTTTTTTTTTTTTTTTTAACTTATCATGAAAAAAAAAAAACCTATGGGAAATGATGTTTTTTTCTGATGTTCTTACTGTATTTTTTTCTTCTTCCTCACTCTTCCACCTATTTTATTTTCTCCAGTGTTCTCAGAATACCTGCAATTCAACTGATACTTGCCAGGGTTTGATATTTACTAGGAAGTCCTTCCATGCTGTTTAAGTCTGATTTACGCTGCGTGGCAGATCATCAACACCACCAGCAACGCACAGTTTTGAAGCTAAATTGTTAGATAGTAATATATGAACCTATGGACTGATGATGTTTTTAAGTTCCATCACATTTTGCCTGAGTTCTTTGTTTGTTTTTTTTCCTATGGCTTTAGGTCTCTGAAATTGATCCAGAAAAATTTTCCAGTAGAATTGAGTGTGAAAGTCCTAACAACGACCTCACTCGCTTCCGAGGCTTCGTGTAAGTAGGCTTAGTGTCTCCTTAAACTATTGTCATTTGCTTTGGTGCTCTTGCTAATTTTCAGAGAGCTTGTAATATTTGTTTTAAAAAATCATGACAATACGTATAGCAGTTCTCACCCCTGCATTTCTGAGTGCAGCCCAGCAGATGGAGCTCCAGAAAGGCTTTCTGAGCAGCAGATTGTGAACTGGGAAAGCCCACTAGTGCTTTTTATTTTTAATATTTTCAGCATCCTAGTTCAGGCTGTTTTGCAATTGTGAATTCCATGTTTGAAATAGCTGTTTCAAATCTGATCTTAATAACGTGATATCTACAGTATTTGGTATGGACCGTGGCCTGATTGGACAAGCTACTTTGCTTGAAATTGGAAATGGGAAGGACTGGCTTCTTCTCCTGCTCTGATTTGGTTTTTGTAACCATCAGTGGCTTGATCAAACTCCTTTTGACCAATGTGCCTATCTATGTCTTTTCTCCTTATGGTTTATCTTTTGATTTTCTATAGACAGTAGGAAAACAAAATATTGTTTCATGGTGTGACTGATTTTCAGTTTCTGAGAGATATAATGTCTACACTCCTTCCTATGCGCACTGACTTGTTAGATATATGAAAAGAAAAATAAATATATATAAATCTTAGCCTCTGAGGAAACACCTTGACAAACAGTGGGCCTACACTCAAAAGTATCCTACAGGAGTAACAATGCTCACAGTATATTTTAAATGGGATTTTAAATTTTGTTTGAATTTTTTCTGATGTTGGCAATCCAAGTAGAAGTTGTAGGCTTTCAGACTTCCAGTGTTTTGTCTTGAGCTTTTTTCAGTAGTATTGCCTTCTCCTGTGCCAACTGTCAAATGCTAGGCTTGTAAACACAAGAAAATTTTAGTACAGTGCCTCCATGCCTGGATTTTCAAAGGTGATCTGCATGCATGTTGCCCCATTCCTTGGAAAAGTCCAATTAGAAATGTCAGAATGGCAATCAGTGACTAGAAGCTTCCTTGGGAAATCTGCTCCCTAATGGTTTTGCAAAGCCTGACTGGTGATTGCTGGAGTCCTGCAGCTGAAGTAATATACTTTTTTTTTTTTTTTTTTTTTTTTTTTTTTTTTTTTTTTTCTTTCCAGTGAGCATTCAAACAAGGATAGAGTGGGCCTCAGCAAGGAGAACTTACTGCTCCGAGGATGCACAGTGAGAAACACAGAAGCTGTTGTAGGCATAGTGGTATATGCAGGTTAGTGAACCACTCTGGCTTTCACATACTGCCTTGCAAACAAGATAGTGATTTACCCTAAGAAACAGGATCATACAAAGGGGCATTAGCAGAGTAAAAGCTTGAATCCAACAGAAGGCAGCTGTAGCTGAAGTGTTAAGAATGCATGTCCGGATTAAACTTGGTTTTATTTTAACAATGTAAAGAACTGATATGTGTGATTATTCATGGAAGTCAGCTCTGTTCCATGTGAACAGGTCCTTGTCCTCAACTGTTATCTGCAATGGTAAACCCAGGTTTTGAAATGGACGTGGAGATGTGTGGCTTGCTTAGGACTTTTTTCTGGTCCAAAACTGAAGCTAGTGCTGTTCTTCAGTGTTCTGTGTGAAAGGGCAGAGGTTTTTAGACTAATCAACATGATGTATCCAGCCAGATAGTTGTAATGCAGATGCAGGCTTTTGTAGAAAATACTAGAAATAATATAGAAAATGTCAAGAATAAGATAATTTCTATAGGAAGGATTATTATTGACAGTATAAAAGTTAATATGTACATGACAGATTTTGGGTTAGCTTGTTCGGTTTTCTTTGAGACAGAATTCATATATTGTAGGAGCAGTTAGTTTGCTAATAGTTGTAATCTCTGTTCAAGAGAAATGTCCCACTTTCCCGAGTTAGAAATATAAAGCACTTCTGGTTCTGATACCTGCTATTGGAGAATTTCAACCTCTGTTACGGTTACAGGTCATGAAACCAAAGCCATGCTGAATAACAGCGGCCCTCATTACAAGCGCAGTAAATTGGAAAGAAAAGTGAACACTGATATTCTTTGGTGTGTTCTGCTTCTCATTTTGATGTGTTTAACTGGTGCAATAGGTAAGTGAGAATTGGCAGACTCCTGCTATTTTCCTCTCTCAGCCTACAATGTTTAGTGTTTTAATTTGGGCTGATTCATTTTAATAGCCCATCTCAGAAGCTGCTTTTATCCACATGCAGTTCCCTAGCAGTTGCGGGTGCTGCTAGGTTTTAGTTCACGTTGTCATGTTTAACCTGGAATGTGATCAAGAAGTATGTTCCTAGTGCAAGTTCTTAGGTCGTGAACCTGTTACTCATTAATTTATCTTTTCTCTTGCTAACTACTCTCCTACTTTCTCTTAGGATTTTTCAGGTTACATGGGATGTACGTACAGCATGATGGGGAGAGACCTAGTGTGACTAGAGTTGTAAGGACTTGAAATTTTAGGGATTGATTGGTGAGCTTGAGTAAATCTAAACAGACTTAGGACAAATCAAAAACGTGTTTAAAATATGTTTTAAAAAACTTCTTCAGACATAATGATGATGTGGTGTTCACAGGTTAGCTAAAACCTGGACAAGCAAGGGTAGGACAGTTAGTTGGCAGAGGTGTTTCTGGGGGGAAAAAAAAAAGTGTTTAGCAAGTGTAGTTAGTATTCCTTTCATTTTGAGATATGCTGTGTAGATGTGCTGTTGATAGAAATGCATGCAAGGTATTTATTCATGTGTGCATTGATACTTAACTAATTTTAATGGAGTTTCTGTTGAGGAAAAAACTCAAGGGAGAAGCTGGTAGTTTAAAAGCTTAGAAAGAACTGCAGAGTCTTTAACAGCTAACACCATGACCCTCAACTGTGATACATTTTACATACAACTGATTCACTTTATCTTGTTCTTGTTTTCAAGGCCATGGAATTTGGTTAAGTAGGTATTCGGAAATACCTTTTTTTAACATCCCTGAGCCAGACGGGAAATTGATTTCTCCAACATTAGCAGGGTTCAATATGTTCTGGACGATGATCATTTTATTACAGGTAACTTTGGTCTGCTTTGAACATGGGTCATATTCTGATCTCATTTATATCCTTGAAGTAACTCTTCAGCTTCAGTAGAGCTACTTCATGTTTGTAACCGGCCAAAGAGTTTGGTTTTATTTAAACCCCATGTTTTATTTTGGTAGGTCTTGATCCCAGTTTCTCTCTATGTTTCAATTGAAATTGTCAAATTGGGACAAATTTATTTAATACAGAATGACATTGATTTTTACCATGAGAAAACAGACTCAACAGTTCAGTGTCGAGCACTGAATATTGCTGAAGACCTTGGCCAGATTCAGTACATCTTCTCTGACAAGACTGGAACCCTCACTGAAAATAAGATGGTTTTTCGGAGATGCAGCATTGCAGGACAGGAGTATTGCCATGAGGAAAATGGTAAGAATAAACCTGTGTTCACAATGGGTCATTTTTCTCAGAGAAGCTGAAAGTTTTGGTAGGGGTCTGGTGGACTTGTGTGGCAATACACACAGAAGGTATGAGTTCAGACTGATCCTAATAAGAGCCATGCATCTTTCCCTATTATTTGGATCCCTTCACAGTGTGTTAAGAGACTTGAAGGCTGCTGCTTTGCAACTAGTTAGGTTACAACATATTTGATACCACAAACAAAGTATTCTTTACTCGCTCTGGAGGGAGTCATGCCTACTGTGTTTTGCTTCTCTCCTTACAATATTCAGAACCCAGAACATTGGAAAATTGCCCATCTAGTCTTTTTTTTTTTTTTTTTTTTTTTTTTTTTTTTTTTTTTTTTCTCCCTGACTAGATTGCCCATGCTTACCTAGCATTTTAGGTTTCACACATCCTGTTGACTGCCATGTCATTGTGCCAACTTTATGTAGTGTATCTTACAGCTCCAATTCAACATACTGTTTCCCTTGAGGATACAGTAACCCAAATAAAATACATGCTGAAGTCAGAGCTTTAGCAGTAATGTTAAGGTACAAGGCAAGAAGGTGTATGTACATGTGTGTGTTAAGGCTGCAAAGATAAGTACCTTCGTCAAAAATAATGACTGTTGTATTCTTATATCTTACATGTCTGTGTATTTTTAGCCAAAAAGTCAACAAGTGGTGCTACTGAATAGTTGCTGCTTCGTTGTCTAGTAGTGGAGCATCTTTCAGTATACATTTCATGAGAGCTTACTTGAAGCCTTCTGGGAGCTAGGAGAGGATACAACTACAGACACAAGAGAAAACTGGGCAAAGTGACATGAAGTCTTTGATTCAATTAGCTATTTTATTAATTAGAGAAAACCATAAAGTTTTTATTGCCATTACTGTATGTAATTACTAGTGGCTGCAGACATTTACTATTTTGCTGGTGGGCAATGCAAGTATTCCATATGAGAACGAAGGTGAGGTGAACACATAAAGCACAGCTGTGTATTAAACTCCCCTTTGTGGGAGTTTTGGTGGGTTTGCTGCCAGACAGAACTGCTCACAACTGCGAGCAAAAGGCACACCCTGCTGGCCACAGCAATGAATGAGTTCAGCCCTTCTTTTGTGTCACAGGAGCAGATGGTTACAAAGTGTTTTTACAGTAATTTCTGCACATATTTTGAAAATTTTATGATGTGGGTGTCCAGGTGGTGCTTTGGCTTTGCATAATTATACCGAGAAGGATGAAAACAGCAAAGCAAAAAGAAACATTTTTTCTAAGTTTCAAACTTGGTGAATGAACAACTTAGAAGATAGCATATATTTTCAGAGCAATTCCTAAAGGAAGGCCAAGTATTACAGAAGAGATAATCCAAAGAGTAAGGGGAATGATATAGCTGTGGCTGATCCAGGTCTCATTGTCCCAGGGAAAGTTTATCTACCACTTACTTCTGATAGTAGTTCACTTAGCGTTATCTTCCAAAAATATTAATGCGTTAAGTTCCTCATTATTTCCTGTTGTACCCTGTTTTTTACCTGGCCGGTAAGCATGTACTTTCTCCTAACAAATCTAGAAACTGTGTGAGCCCTGAAAATCAGTTTGAAAAATGTTGGAGGTCCCATATTTTAGCCCTTTTGTTATGTTTGTCAGTGGCATAGAGCTGCTATGTGCAAAGTTCATGCTACATATAGCAAGTGTTGTAGTGCAAGACAGCAGTACAGTCTTTTGCATACAAGCCACTTAGTCTGAACATTTATTTCTGTATTTATATCTCTATTGCCTGGGGTAAAGGGATGCACGTAAGGAAAGCACACAACAGCAATGACTGTGATTCAGTATAACAGGCTAGCAAATCTGGTTGCTCATTTCCTGAACCTAGCTAAGCTCCTGCACGTTGGCTAGGAGCTTAAGGACTCTCAAATGATGTAATAAACCTATTTCCGTCTCATTTTGAGCACCAGAGCCGGGGACTCTGAACTGTGGATAGGTTTCTTGTTCACATAAAACAGAATATTATCTCACTTTTCACTTCTCTCCTGTATAGTAGCTGCCACTTTAAATAAGAAGAAAATAGGGAATTAGTGGTGTTGCAGGAGATGTCTGTATGTTAATATTGGTTTTTTCCTTAGGATGTCATTATTTGTATTCACACTTTAATGAAATAAATAGGCAATGCACGGCTCTCGGCATTTTTTCTGTGGTGTCTGTGGATACAGACATTGAATCACTAGTGTATGTTCATTGCATGCTGCTTTCACAGTGACAGGTAAAATCTTGAAAGCTGAATAGTGTACAGTGATCCACTGCTGTCTGGCTTGAGATTGCAACCTCTTGCATCTAGTCATGCCCCAGAACTCCAGTGCAAACACTCAGGTACATTTTTAACAAGCACATGATAGCATAGATACGTTTCCATTTACTACTGAGGTTTCTTACACCACTGATCTTCCCAGCTAGATTTGTGGGGCACAGACCTGCATTTATATCTTTGGTGCAAATTTGGTGTCAATACAAAGTTTTATTATTGAAACTCGCTTTTCAGTTAAATACTCAGAAAATGTGTATGCGTGTGAAGGGATGTCCAGTACAGAAATGATAAACACAGTTTCAATGAGTTCCTGCTAGAAGCTGTATTTGTCAAATAATTAGACTAGAAAACATATCAGGAGGTGATCTGGTCCTGTTTCTTTGGTCTAATGCAGCGCTGTTGCTATCATTCTTTATGAATATTTTTTTTTGTTTCTTCAGGTCCTCCAGTGGTGTCCAATTCACTGCTTTCTCAGGCATTCTGTTCTAGTGTGTCGTATCTTCTCTGACAAAGTTTTGCCGATACCCAGCCTGCGTTTGTCTTGCCACAATATAGGACCATTGTGACTTCTGTTACCCACAGGGTGCATACAAAACAGGCTGTTTCTTTTATGCAGCTATCCTTCATGTACTTCAAGACTATTGTTTGTCTTCTATCAGTGTGCCCTTATGGGGGCTGTGTAACTCCAGCTTACTTTATTATTTCCATGTGGCTCATGTTGTTCAGAGTTCTAGATTATTCATCTAGAATTCTAGATTATTCTTGCTCCCTCTCTGAATTCACTGCAGTAGAGCGTTGCTCTTGAAGTGCAGTGTCCTAAACAGGAAGTCAGTGTGATGGCATGTTATGGGTTTTATTTTTCATAAATGGTGGGTTATTCTTAAATGTATACTAAGTTCCTTACTTAAAAAATTTGTTTCCTGAACCTCCAGGCAGTGTTTCAGACAAGTTTCTTTTTGCTCATGGAACAGTAATTTTGTTTCCCTTTCCATAGCAAAGAGATTGGAATCCTATCAAGAGGTTAATTCAGAGGATGAGGATTCAGCTGATCGTCAGTGTGGATCTTCAACCCATATGTCAGAATGGCATGGGCACAACTGCAGTGCTGTGAATGAACCTTTGAACAGAAAATCTTTGCATCAGTTGTCTGGTAGTTACCCTGCACCAGGAAGGGAAGATAGAGCAGGTGATGTTCCCCACTCAGGACACTTTGCTTTCAGCAGCCCCATTGTAAGTAAAAGCTGTTGGTTTTGATGCTAAATTTCTGAAGTAACTCAGGAAGGAATATCTTTTTACCTCCATTTAATCCGAGTGTCGTTTAAGAAATCCTTTCTCTCTCCCATCAAAACTAGAGCCTCCCATGCTTGCTTGGCTGCATCCTATTTGCAGGTGACATCGCAAATGTTCATTGGGTCGTGAAGGTGTATGCTTTGGTTCTTGCTGCTGTGAGTTCATGATCACTCCAGCTAAAATGAGCAGCTTCACTTAATACAGTTTGTTCTTTTGTTTCAAGAGGTTTCTAGCATTTTTTTTTTCAGTAGGAAATACCTAGTTGACCAGTATTTATTGGCAGTTGCAAGAGATAAAAACTCTGCTTCTGTACCTGAAGGCATCTAAATAGTATTCATCATATTTAATCTCTCTATGAACTAAGGCTCTCCTGTTTACCTGTCCGGGCATGAAGTTTGCCATTTTCAGTGGGCTAGTACAAGGCAGTGAAGACACCAGAGTTCCTCTATTTCCTAGTGTAATCAACTCAGCATCTGACAGGAAGGAATTTATATGAGCTTCTATACTTCATTCTTCTGTAACTGATTTAACTTCCAAAGACTGAGATTAAGTTTATATCCTAACGGGCAGTTTTGTTCCTTTCATCAATAGGAAACTGATGTTGTACCAGACACACAACTGCTGGAGAAGTTCAACCAAATTTCTTCTCATTCCTGTCAACAATCAGAAGAAGCCAGCAGCAACTTATCGTTGGAGACAATGTACATCACTGATTTCTTTCTTGCTCTGGCAATCTGTAATACTGTTGTAGTTTCAGTCCCCAATCAACCACGTAAGAAGGTAAGAAGGCCTTATTTTTGGCTATTTGGCCTTATTTATAAATAAATAAGCTCCCTTTTGTTTGATTACAAAACTGACTGCAAAAATGAACTGACACTTAAAAAGTGATCCTTTTCTCCTTTATTGGTTTGTCCTGTTAGAAAGAAGGGAATTACTGTAAACCCACAGAGTGCAAGGAGTTAACGTGTAATATAATGCTGGTAATGTTTTTCCAGTGCAGAAAAACTTGGCTTCAATATTTTTACTTCTATGTATAGACTGTTCGTAACTTCTATAAGACAAATTTTGAGACTAAATTACAATTGTATTTTGTTCTATATTCTAGTTATCTTTTTCCAGATATGTGTGTAGCTTCCTTTAAGAGTACCATAACACTCAGGTTACCTTTACAAATAGGTTATTGTTGGCTGAAAGATAAGAATAATCTCAGAAGACTCCCAGAATATTGGAACTGAGAATGCTCTTACCTGTTCCCTGAAATAGAGTTTTAGCAAAAGTATGGAAAATCAAGTTTCATGTGTTTAGTACTCTGAAGTAAAAATGCTTTGCAGTATGACATAAAGTGGTCTCACCTTGAATGTATAGTGCCTTTGCCCAACTATCCTGGTTTAATGGTCTGAAGTGTGTTAAAGTCTTCCTGAGACCAGTTGTTTTTTCACACAACATAACATTTCTTTAAAGATAGTACTATACTATGTTTTTCAAATTTTTTTTTTTTCAAGGTGGGATTTTCATAACCCCATTTTTTACCAATTTTTGATGGTGTTGCAGCATAATTCCCCAGTTCAGCTTTGGTTTCCTTCCCCCCCATCCCCTGGTGATTTCAATTGTTGACATTTGTCTTTTGAAAAAAATGTGATGTGCAGGACTGGACCTTGGTGTCCATCTAGGCAGTGAACCTGCAACCATAGCTGGAGACACTCCCAAAAGGTATCCTGTGGACTATAAAGTACATCCTATGTATAAATAAGCCTGGAATTTTAGTGTGCTTCCAGGCATTCCCAGAAAGCATAGTAGACAGCCTCCAGGTCCCTGTGTGGATGGGACAGCTGTGTTCATAGTTACTGATCAGCCATTCCATAAAGGTGATGTAGAAAAATATAAAGGCAAGATTCTTGAGGTTTCGAGAATAATTATTTCCCAATTACTTTGTAGCAGGGGAGAAGATCTCCAGGTCACTAGGAGATAGATTGTGAGGGGCTATGTGGCATGAGGTTTCTGAGTTCACAGTTAGGGAATGATGTGAAAGAGCTCAAGGCAACAGGAGGTTTCAGTGTTGCCTTGGGGAGTGGGGATGAAAGGATGTTTCTAGTCTCTGTTTCCATGATGCTGAATAGGGACGCACTGCGACTTGCATGCAATTGCGGTAGAACTGAAGCCAGAGTCTGTCCTTACTTTATTATGCTTTTCAGTGGCAAATGAGAATATGCTTCCTAATAATAACTCATTTTTAACTCTTCACCAGTAATGAGAAATTAATGTCAGCCTTCCATACCTTGTTCCTTGTTTGTAAGCTATCAGCTGACTAACTGTTCTGAATAACAGTAAGCCAATTATTTTGTAACATTGAGAGGGGAACTGTCTCCTGTTTTAAATTCAGATGTTAAAAAAGTATTGATAAGGTACTATATTTTTAACAGTACTTGTAGCTAATTACTGTGAAGGGTATGGAGTCGGTTTATTCTTAAGTATCTTGCTAATTCAGAACAATAATTGGTTAAGTTCCATTTGCCACAGCTTTTAAAAGTTATAATGTCATACTGTTTCATTACATTCTCTAAAGAGAAGTAATATATGGAGTCATGAATCAAACTTGGAATGCATACAGTTTTCAGATCTGAAGTATTTTTACAATTCTTTTGGTTTGGATAATGAAGCTCTTACAGAAGCTCTTACAGAAGCTGTTTAGTGTACTCATATGGTTATATGTTTGATCTGGCAATCTTTAAAACAAACAATCAATATCATGGTAAATTTCAAAATACTACATTCATTAAGAAACATACATGGTTTGTAAATTGTCCTTTAATGTAATAAAATATGAAGAATTTAACATAAATGCTTTCTCTGTTGTGTTCTAGATGAGACTCTCTTCATTGGGTAGGACGCCTATTAAATCGCTTGAGGAAATCAGGCAGATGTTCCAGAGGTTTTCAGTTTGGAGACTAAGTTCCTCCCCGCTTCCAAGTGTAAAAGAGTCATCATCTGAAAGCCCCAGTAGTTTTGTGAGCAAACTGTCTATTTTCAGAATGAAACTGGCTTCGCCTGCTTTGGATGGAGCTGTTCAAGGGGCTGCTGAGCCTCTCAATACTGACAGCCCAGAAAATTCCCCAGTGCCTCAGGAACTAGATATAGTGAATGCAGCTGTTGGCTGTGAACACAACAGTGCTGCGTCATCTTTTGAATTGTCTCCCTTACCTAAACTATGTTATGAAGCTGAGAGTCCAGATGAAGCTGCCTTGGTTCATGCTGCGAGGGCTTATAAATGTATTTTACAGTCTAGGACTCCAGATCAAGTAACTGTGGACTTTGCAGGGCTGGGATCTTTAACGTTTCAGCTTCTGCATATCCTGCCTTTTGATTCCGTGCGGAAAAGGATGTCAGTGGTGGTTCGGCATCCAGTCTCCAACAGCGTGGTGGTGTACACAAAAGGTGCAGACTCAGTCATGATGGATTTGTTAAGAACTGCATCTGAAGGTATCTACAGAACTTCTAATTCTTTGCTCACCTTTGTCATTCTTCAGTACAGTTGAGGAGATGGCTGGATTCATGAGACAAGTAACCAAGCAGAACTATTATCTGGGAATAGTTCCTTATAGGGAACCCAGAAAGGTCATGTCACTTGTTACCTAGATATGGCTGTGCTGTGTGCTGGTGTGAAAACTGAGAAGAGAGAAGCAGCTGCTTTTCAAAGGATTTAGTGTGTCTAAGCAGACACTTTGCAGCCAACTGAAGTATTTCCAGTTATAAAGTAAGGTCATCTGATGAATAGTTGGCTTCTGCTACACAGTGAGAGGTGTTTGTTAGAATGAGATACTTTCTAGCCTTTACGTATGTTAGTGTTTTGGAGCTGTTGGAGAGAGGTATTGGTAGCAGATGTCACCTATCAGCACGTTTTGAGTTTTTTTCCCTTGATTACTGACTATTTCTGTGTTTCTAGGTGTAATAATAGTATCTGTAAAGTTGTGTGGTGCCTCCTGCGGGGCCGTGTTGTTTGGGGATAATGTTGTTTGAGTCTCTCACAGGAGGGATGCACCATGTTGTTTAAGCACTAAGTAATTTATTCATACACTGTAGCAAACAGTCATTGATTTTTAACTGAAGGCAGTAAAGAGAAAGTATTACCTGTGTATGTTAGAAATAAATACCTAAACATACTTAATTTCAGAAGATGTTCCAAGGGGATTTTTTTAATGGTTGGAAAGTAATATAAAGGAATGACTTTTAAAGACTTGCTTTCTGCAAAAGGGAGTTTGGTTTATATGTTCCATGGCTGGCTGACCTCTGTGGTGAAGAGGAATATTTTCAATTCCAATGGGGGATTTTAACTTACCCAACATTAGCCATCTAAAGTCTAGACAAAAAGCCTCTGTAGACCATGGGCAGAAACTACCTCCAAAATCTGTCATCTTACTACGGGGGTAATTGTGTGTCTGGAGGTGCCTCTCCATACTTTGATTCTCCAGATAGGTTCCAGATAAACTTGGAACCTAACTTCTACATGTCCAAAGTTAGGTGAGTTGAATACCTGTCTATATAGTCCATCTCTTAACAGTTATTTTTAAAAAAACTTTACTGTGACTGCCCTTTTAGCTCCCTTCCACTAGAGCATTGGCAGTAAAGCTGCTTGGGTGTCTGTGGCCAAGTTCATTTTAGAAAAATAATTTTATTTTAGAAAAACATTTTGATACACTAGTGGCATCCAAGGATGTATCAGTACCAGATGGGTTCTCCCTCACTGCCTGTGCAGACTGGCTCATTGTGAGCTCACTGTAGACACAGCCACAGTATGTTGTGCAAATATGAAGATACATTCATAGTTAAAATAAAACCTGTTAACATTTTGGTATTTTAAAAACTTATTTAGACGTTCAAAATTTTGCACTCAATTTAGCCTAAGAATGCATATTTAATTTGCTTTATTTGCTTTTTGTGTGATAGTAGGTACTAACAATTCAGAAATGGAACAAAAGAAGATTAAAGAGAGAACTCAGAAGCATTTGGATGACTATGCCAGAAGAGGACTGCGCACTCTGTGTGTTGCTAAGAAGGTATTCCTTGTACTACATATTTTTAAGAATGTTTGCAGTCTGTGACCAACATGAATGTTACCACCAATTGAGCAGACATCACCATTTCTAAAGAGATGCTTCCGTTGCCACATTTCGTTTATCCTTATGCTCTTTCAGGAGGAATTTGTAAGTTGACTCAAATCAATTCCTGACTTCCGTTAGATTGCCATAGTTGTTGTCAGTTTTAGAATGCCAAGTAGCATAGTAGCCTAATTCTAAAACAGGGACTGTCAAATAATCCAATATTTTTTCAAGAGGCCTGAGCAAGTCTCCTTGTGTGAAACTTACCATTTTTGGAATTCAGACACAGAAAACAAATTGTTAAACCTGTTTTATTGGGTTTTACAAACAGTTTGCAGTGTTACAAACTCTGAATGCAAAACGTAAGTGATTTTGATTTTAAATTCAAAGCTGCTCAGAAGTAAAATTTCATAGGGATTGAAACAGGCAAGAGACCTCTTTACAAAGCCTCATGCAAAGTACAAGTCCAGGCTGTGTAGCTCTACAGTCATCAAGCCATACACAGCTGTTTGATGATTCTGTGGCTGTGTCAATGCTGCAATTAAAGAGCAGTAGGGAGAGTATACTATGCTCACTGGGCTGCCTACCTTCCATCCAAATGGAAATCTGTCAGTCATCTCCAGGAACCTGGAGGGTGTGAGTAACCTGGTTTGTGAAGCCTGGCAAAGTAATCTAACACTAGGAACATAGTACTAAATCCACGGGCATGTTGGGCAGATAAGTAATGTTCTGCCAGGGGCTGTACTTCTAGGTTCACTATGTGGACAGCAGAAGTAACTGTGAGGATATTTCTGAGGCACCTTTGAAAACACAATACAGATATATGCCCTATTTTTTTTCCTCCTCTGTAGGTGCTGAGTGATGCAGAATATGCGGAGTGGTTAAATCATCATTTTTTAGCAGAAACCAGTATTGACAACAGGGAGGTGCTGCTGCTTGAATCTGCCATCAGGCTTGAGACTGAACTAACTTTGCTGGGTAGGTAGAAAATGCTGTAACTCCCAGGAAATTGCTTATGATGTTCATAATTGGAATTTACCTTCAGGGAGATGTGCTAACCTCAATTTGTGTAACACATAACTTTCTACAGACCTATAATTTATTGTCACTTCTGAATTTTTGTAAATCACGCTGGTAAATTTGTACTAGTTGTAAAACAAACTGAAGACAGCTAGTGCTCTTCTGTTGTTTGTAAAGGGTAAACTTTCACTATTAGGTTTTTTTTTTTTGTAATTGGCTTTCTTTTTCATGCTCATAGAGTTTTTAAGTATCACCATAATAAGCACATGAAATGATAATAACAAATCACAGGCCTGCCTGGGCAAACATTCACAGGGATCCCACTTCTGGGCATGTTTTCCATCACTGTTGCACTTGTGGCACAGCAGGTATGTTTGTGCTGTGTCCTCCTGTAATAACACAGAGATAAGAAGTCAGGCATACTTCTGAAAGAAGCATTCATTCGATGCTTATTCAGCAGTGCAGAAATGGGGAGGCCAAAACAAAATGCAAAACATTTGCTGTAGATGAGTAAAAGGTAAACTGCAAGCAGTCTGGGTTAATAGCTCTAGAGGACTGCCTAGCAAATAAGATTTGAACAGCAAAGCGCACAGGTCTGACTGTGGTGGTAAAGGCAGCTCATGCTAGAAGCTGAATAGAGACAGATCTTATCATGTGGAAGGGTGTTACTTCCCTCAATTTGTGCCACATCCGCTCAGGACAAATGCCATAAACCTTGATACTAAAAGGAATTCTGGAATTACTGGCTTCAGCTTCTGGAGGGAAGCCAGAGTGGAGCTTCTAGGTGCTGTAGTTTTAAGGGATGGTGTGCTACACATGTACCCTTTTGCACTAGAGTCAGCAGAGTGAAGTGTAGTTGCTGTAGTGACCTGCTGTCCAGCAGGCCAAAGCATTTTTTTGTCTTGTGTCTCTGGTGGGACACTAATCAATGTGGGTTGGCCCTAACATTAAATGGGAGTGAGAATAAGAAGGGTAGATGGTTTCATACTGCCAAGATGCTTATTTTCAGTACCTCTGTTGGATTAGTTACCCCTGCCTGCAGCATATGTACATTGTGATCTGCGGAGTAGAACTACTTACAGCACTTCTTGTTCTGCTTCTTGGAGCCTTCCTTTGCTTTCTTCCTATACATTATCTGGTGTAGCTGCAGCTGTAATGCTGACTGTCCTCTTAGGGCTGACAAATTAAGGCTTTGTCCTCAAAGAACAACAAGAAAAAATTCAAATAATCTCATATTGTCAGGATCATTGAGGACAGCCGTGATGTGTAGTTCACTGTGTAGGCAGGTGTGAAATCCATATGGCTATATATAAAGCCTCAGGCCTTTATTTGAATGGAAATCTATTTCTGGAAAGAACAGTCCTAGTGTGCAGTACTTAACTAAGCACAGGTCTGGATCTCAGCAGTGTACATACTAAAACTGGCTTCTGTTGGGTTACAAAGTGCTCAGATAGCTCAGAAGCAGGGAGTGTTAAGTGTATAGAGTGCCCAAGCTGAAACAACATTTTTCTCTCTTCCTTCGATGCTTGGCAGTGTCTCTCAAAGAAGCTTGCATGAAATAGATCCCAGCATCTTCCTTCTGTCTCTCTTGACTTGCATCAAAAAGGCAGGCAGAGTGCAGAGCAAGGACCTGGAGGCTTTAATTTTCCTGGTGTTGAGGGGCCATGAGCGTTGTGTCTTGTTGGCAACTGCTTACTGAAGAAATTGTTGTAGGATCAGAAAGTTGCCTGACATTTTGGCTCTTATCCATCCCCATATGATAGTGCTTTATATACAAATTTCTGACACTACAAGCATACCAGGAGGGAAGACTTTGCTTTGAAATTTTTTATTGTTTGTCTTTCAGAATGAACTTAGCTGCAACTGGGTGCAGTTTATTTCTGAAAAACTCTATTAGCCTGAGAATCCCACAAGACAAACCATGTCTCCTGGTTTATGATTTAATACCATTTGTATTGTGAAAAAACTATGAGAGTGGCCTGTACTGTAGTAAATCACTGGCACTGCAGCTTTTCAGCTTTTTTTTTTCTGCTTTATGCTGATGTTGTGTTACCTAATTGTTACCAGAACAGAAGATTTTATAAGCCAGTTTTAGGGACACAGGTCTGCCTGCTGTGCACACCAGAAAAGAGGGTATCTCTGTTAAAGTCACTGTGTTTTTTTCTTGAAAGTCTTTCTATAACCCCTGAGGGGTGTGTGTTAGAGCAGGTGTCTTCTCCCTGTGGGGGGATATGTCATGCTTGGCATTGCAGGCAGGAGGAAGGGCAAAACACAGAGTTCAGTGCTATAAATTGAAAGGATCTGGGACAGGAGGTACTACAGCGATGAGTGGTTGAGAAACCTAATGATGAATGGCACATCTTTGTAGCAGTGTGCAAAAATATGATACAAGAAAAGAGAATTTTGGTATGGAAAAGGTGAGGGATTGGGATAAGAAGTACAGAGAATTCAACCTGGAGCAAAGCTGAGAATAAGGAAGAGAAGTGGGCCTTGAGATAGGACGGATTGAAGTGATAAATGAAAGAAGGTTTAGGGGTAGTCTGAGGTAGGAGGGAGTAGGAATAATGGAGTATATTTGTCATGAGAAGCCTGGGAGTCTGTGTCCCACAGCCAGTATGGGATAAAACAACCATGAGAATGAGAAAAGTTGGCTTAAAAGTGTCTTGTGAAGAGGCCTCCGAGACTGTAACAAGGGTATGTGTCAACAGTCTCACACGTGGTAGGCTCTGAGGCAGAACGATGTGGAAGGGAGGAATTCCCAAACATGTCCCAGTAGGGCGTCTAGTTTGGGATGTGGATACACACAGAGGACCATCTTGTCCTGTCCCTTGCAGTTTTTTGGTTTTGGACATACAGCAGCACTAATCCTTCTGCTTGTCTAAACTAAGGTGCCACTGGCATTGAGGATCGCTTGCAGGAGGGTGTTCCAGACACAATACAGGCATTACGGAAAGCTGGTATAAAAATATGGATGCTGACAGGTGACAAGAGAGAGACAGCTGTCAACATTGCTTATGCTTGTAAACTGCTGGAACCAGACGATAGAATCTTCACTCTCAAATCACAAAGTAGGGTAAGTGGAAAATTACTCTTCAAAAAATTTTTTTTTCTCTGCTGAAAAATTCAGTCAGGCTATATCACAGAGCAATACAGAAAAATAAAATGCTCTCTGATTTCCCAACTGACCAAAGACAGCATGATTTCCTGGAAGATGAAAATACTGGAAAACTGATGGTTTGCTTCCTTGTGGGTAAAATATGAAATCCTTTATATGTATGTAACATCTGTTTCTTTATATACAGTCCCTAAATGATGATTTATTATTTTAATTGAATAGGCCGCTTAATATCTCTTTGTGGTAGGTTAGAGAGTTGACATGCTTCATATGTTTTAGCGATTTCAAACAGCTGTGAGCTAGAGCATATTAGCAATGTAATAATTATTGTCATGCAAATTCTATTGAATTGTGTGCTGCTTTGTGTAATATATTCCTTCAGCCCTGCTTGTCTTGCATAAATGTACAAAGAATTGTCTCGTTAAAGTACACTGCACACTACTCAAGAAAACTAATCTGCCAACAATTTTATCAGCGAAAAAGCCACCTTCTCCCCAGCACCCAGTAACTGAGTTATGTGATAAAGAGTTTTGTGTGTCAAGTTTAATCCTATTTGATCGATATGTCCTCTTGTGGATGCTTATAACCAACTGGCTGTTTTTCACATCTTGATTTTTATCAATTTTGGGTTTCTTAAAAGAGAAATTACTAACTGTAACTGGTAAAGCCAATGTATGAAATGTCTCTCCTCAGAACAGAGACATGAAATCTGAGACTTCTTTAAAGGAGTGGAGGATTTTTCTAAGACCTTTTATTTTTCTTTTTTTCTCTGCCTGTATGTTACTTTAGAAATTCAATTTGTATCTGCCATAAAAGATTTTGTGGCAAGTGCTAACTCTGGGGAAAATAAAGTGAAAAAGAAAGGATTTTTTTGTCCAGTTATATTTGAGGAAAGCTTGGGGTTTGATTTTTGCTAACACTTTTTTTTCTTCCTTTTTTCCTACTGGAGAATGAGTGTTTTACTTAACAGTGAGAACTGAGCCCCTTTTGAAGAAGTGCTCGTCCTCCCTCTAACTGGACTTTGAAATAAAATTAGACAAGATTTGATACTACTGCATTTCAAAGTAAAATAATGAGATTTAAGAATATGTATTTTATATGTATGTATTCTGTATAGCGTGCATCTTACATATATTGATATCAAGAATCTTTTGGACATCTTATATTGATTCTGACAAGGCGAAACTGCCATAAGGCTAGTTCTTCAGTAATTCATTGCAGCTCACCTATAATCTGATTTGAAATGCAATTTTGGCTTTGCATGCCAGACAAAAGAAACATAGAGAGCAAAAGTCTTCTATAAAAGTTGTATTTATATTACAGAATTCTTAATGGTTGCTTTTTCTTCTAGTCTGTGAACATTTTCTGATTTGCTTCAGTTTTTTCCCCTTTCCTAGTACAATACCCAAGTCAATCTACTTAAGCAAAGTTAAATCACAGGCCCTTTTATTAACAACAGACTGCATCCTTTGTGATTTTAAAGAGTTATTCAGCCTTATGTCTGAGACTTTCTGGATTCAAGTGAAGTGTTACACAAGGACTTCATTTGATCTTTTCTCCCTATATATTTTATAAATTGAAAAGGGTGCCAGAATACAAACAGTATTTAATAAATTGCCTTTCTCTTGTCTTCAATTAGGATGCTTGTGCCTTGGTGATGAGCAAAATTTTAGAAGGCATCCAGAAGAATACTTCTGCCAAAAAAAAACCCAGTCAGAAACTTGGGAATGTCTTTGCAAGTCCCTCCACCCAAGCTCCAGGGTTCAGTGCAGGCTTGGTTATTGATGGAAGAACTTTAGAGCATGTCCTTCATGACAGCCTACAGAATATTTTCTTGGAACTCACAGAAAAATGCCGGGCTGTGGTCTGCTGCCGAGCCACACCACTGCAGAAGAGTGTCCTTGTCAGACTGGTGCGAAATAAGCTAAAGGCAATGACATTAGCTGTAGGTGAGTCCTGTGGTAATCTTCTTTTCTCTGAAAAGAGGTAGAAGCCAGTTTCTTCTCATCCGTATTTTTGTTAATGTCTGTCACAAAATACATTTTACAAGGAAGATAATCCTTTGAATCGTAGTTGTCTCTGGCAGAAGATGATGTTAGTCTTCTGAACTAGCAAATTTAGTCCATAAATTTACTCATGGTAATCAAAGCAACAAGAACAGCAGCAGTTATGCACAGTGTTACGTAACATGTACAAAGGAGCAAGCAAAGGGGATTTTCCTTGTCAATTCTCCATCACAACCCCCCCAAAATAGGGAGGGAGAGGGGAGATGACTGGCTGTGATTTAAACCACTCTTATTTTCTGTTCCAGCATACCAACCAAATACTGACAAAATGAACAGCTGATACCAAGGGAGAATATAGCTCATTTCAGTCAGGCCTTCTGCTTACTAATCTTTCTTGCTATAGGGTTTTCCATAGGCTGCAGTGTTGGCCATAAAAATGTTTTTCTCTGAACTCTCTAGTGTTCTTGTATATTTGTATTTTCTTGCCACCTCCATGGTGATGTGACAGCCAGCAAAGCTACCTCCAGGTTGCATTCCAAATAAGAAAGGTTACTTTTTTTTTTTTTTTTTTTTTTTTCTATAGGTGATGGTGCCAATGATGTCAGTATGATCCAGGTGGCTGACACTGGTGTGGGAATATCGGGCCAAGAAGGCATGCAGGTAGTTTATACAAAGACAGCTGCAAATGACATTGGGTTCCATTTTAAATAGGTTCAGAGTTTACCCTGGATGTCTGGTGGCTCCACAGTCCGTTACCATGCATGGGTGAGAGTTTGCAGCCTGAGCTCACACCCAGGCCTCAGCACTCCTCCAGGAACGCTCAGAAGCTGAATGCTGCAGACAACAGAGGTTTCTCGCTGCCTGTCACCAAACTCGCTATTACTCATGTCCTGACAGGAAACAAGCAGCCTAAGCATCAGTGATTTCTGTGCAGTTGTGTGGTAGTAATAAAGACAGCCATGTTCCTACCTGTGTTGTGTTGGGCTGAGCTCTGTGTGTTAGTGTAAAATGTTGTATGGAGGGGCTCAGATCTGAGTGAGGGTAAGACCATGAGCACTATGTATAAAGAATCATAAAATAACAATTTCCAACCATAGGCAAGTTGCTCACTTGGCAGTATCTGAACCTTATCTTTAACAGTTTGGGTATAACCTTATCCTTTCCTTCATGTGTGTTTCAGGCTGTGATGGCAAGTGACTTTGCAATCTCTCAGTTTAGACACCTCAGGAAGCTGCTGCTTGTCCATGGTCACTGGTGTTATACCAGACTTACCAACATGGTGCTTTACTTCTTCTACAAGAATGTGGTATGTAGCTGTCCCATCCCAGGGAAATCACAGTTTTGTGTATTCAAGAGCACTGAAGTGTTCAGTGGAGCTTTATATTCTTTTTTAGTTTCTATTGTGAATGGGTTCAAAAAGACACAAAAAGCATATGTCAAGCAATTCAGTTTCCCATGATGTCTGCAGAGACCAGAGACTCTCATCCCTTGGATTGTATTTCCCACTCAAAGCTATTGTTTGATTTGAGTAAACAGTGGGTAACAGGCATTACTAATGTGGTGACAGCATGAGTATTTAAACAAGTCATGTCCAATTTTGAAATGTAAAGCTGTGTGCTAGACAAATATAATTTCAAAGTGTGGGATTGGCATGAACTTCAGCATTTATACTTAATTTTCCACGGATTACTATAACCAGACCTAAGATCTGCCTGTTTTCCTCCTCGCTTTTAAAACACTTGTCTACAGGTAACATTTTATCGTCATCTCTGACTTTTCAGGCCTATGTGAACCTCCTGTTCTGGTACCAGTTCTTCTGTGGGTTTTCAGGCACGTCAATGACTGACTATTGGATCTTGATTCTTTTCAATCTCCTTTTTACATCGGTGCCACCCATCATTTATGGTGTCTTGGACAAAGATGTGCCTGCGGAGATACTCATGCAGCTCCCACAGCTGTACATGATGAGCCAGAAATCTGTGGTAGGTTAAAGAATGCCTTGCCTGAAGCAAATTGAAATGGTCAGCATTTGAGCCATTTCTGTCTTTTTCCTTCATGGTTCACATCTGTCAAACTTGAAGTTTAAAACCACTTTCTCTATTAGAAAAACATCTAGGCCTGTGCACAAACGTATGTGCACAAATAAAAGCTGTTTTTTTCAAAAGTTGTTTCAGCCATATGCCCAATCTTACCGGACATTTGGATGATAAGAGAAGTTAAGGACTTCAGGTGAAACAATGTACTAGATAAACATTACCAGCTTGTTCACTTCATTCACTGCCTGAGCAGTCATGGTTCCTCAAAATGAGTTACTTTTAAAGATAAGGGCACTAGATACTCTTTTTTCACTGTCATATAAAGGTCTCAACTGCAGAAGTAATGAGGAATGGATAAGAACCAGAACAGATTCATTTCAAATAATCCTGAAGAAAGTTCTGTCGTTCAGGGTTCTTTTCCTCTTATGGGTGTGTGCTGGAATTTGCTGGTGGCACTTTGTCTCCCATCTGAAGACACCGTACATTGTATCTTCTCTGTAAGTAAATTCTGTCCAAACCTTTAGCACAGAAAACCATAGGGAGTGTGGAGTAGTTTCTAAATCAAAACTATATAAATCAGTAAGCTCTTTCCTGGTTTCTGCTTTGCTTAGCATGAATTCTAGCATAATTTTAACTTTATCTTTTTTTTAATTTAACAATTAGAATAATATTTTTATTATGACAATTGAAGGCAGTGACATACAAAGCCTGAGATGGAATAGATACTAGTAGCCCAGAGACAGGAAACACTGAGCATATGAGTAGCCTAAAACCATTTTCTTTATGATCACAGCCTTTCAATAGCAGACTTGACATTAGGAAGCATTTCTTTACAGAGCAGGTGGTCAAACACTGGAAGAGGCTTCCTAGAGAGGTGGTCAGTGCCTCAAGCCTGTCAATTTTTAAGAGGCATTTAGCCAATGCCTTTAATAACATGCTTTAACTTTTGGTCAGTCCTGAAGTGGTCAGACAGTTGGGCTAGTTGTTTGTTGTAGGTCCCTTCCAACTGAAATAGTCTATTCTGTTCTATTCTAACAAATGCTATTAAAAAAATGAGCTACAACGTGCACTAGTTGTGCAGTCTCATCTTTATAACCTGGCAGAAGTCTAGATGAAAGAAAAACATATAAACATATAAACATCTTTATAACCTGGCAGAAGTCTAGACAGGAAGAAGGACATAGAGAGAAAGGACAATTTGTTTTGTTCACTTGTGGACTTTTACATTTCTTTTTACATACCCTCAAATATTTTATGTTTCTTGGTTTATGATATTTTTGCAAAACTAAGTACTCAGTACTGAACCAAGCCTCTATACACTGGCTGGAGAAAGTCTGTGCTTTGTCAGTCACAGAGTTTTGACTAAGTAAAGGTTACATGGCCTCAGGATTTGGCCCTTTGTTTTGATCTTCAGGATATATACAATGATCTGAACTGCAATAGAGGTTTTGAGGCAATGTAATCAGAATTACTGCATTACACAGTAGTTTTTCCCCTTTTTTTCCCTTAAGCTTTATAAGAGATTTTCACTTTCATCCAGCACAGCATTGACTTGCTCTGTGGTTGGTGTGGTTACGTAGTATATAATTTCCTTTCTTGCATGGAAACACACTGAAATAATTGCTTTGAATTAAGTGTAGTACAGAAGAAAGAGAAATCCTTTAAAAGATACAGTATCACAATACTGCAGCATGACATCACAAGTGCACAGCTCTGTACAAGCTATGAAAATGGACAGTAACTTGGATTCTTCAGTAATTTAAAGCATTTCCCTGACAGGCAAATAAGAAGATAAGGTTCCCACACCACCTCTGGAGAGCAGTTCAGTTTTTGAAAGGACTGAATGGCTTATTGAAGAAACCCATCTCTCTTCACTAATTGTAGAGGAAGTCTTGGGTGACTATGCTGCTCACCTGTGTGTCTCAATTTAGTGCCTGAAGGAATGGGATGTATCTCAGCCAGGGCACGTCCAGCTGTGTTTTGTAAGCAGTTGAGCTGTCATAGCAGTTTGCTGCCAGAGTGAGGAAGGCTCTTTCCTTCTCCTCTTCTCCCTTCTTTTCTTCCTGTTCTCTGTTTTCATCCACATAGGTAAACTACCTTCCTTGTGCCAGCTCACTTGTCCCATCAGATCCTTCCAGGAGCTGGTTTAACTCACCACAGCAGCAACGTGTTATTCCAGTGGAAAAGTGAATTGATTTGTCACATTCTAGTGAGTTAAGTTAGCACACAGAGAAGTCCAGTCAGCACAGAGGAGACAACCAGCACAAATTAAGAGGCAGAAGCACATGTACCAAAAAGAAGGGGGTAGAGATAGAAGAAATTTGGGACTTGGCATTCAGTAATCATAAGCTGCTAGGGTAATTCACTGTCCCCTACCCCTCTCCCTTCATTAGTACTCAGTTAGGTAAGGCTCTGGTAGGTCTGTTCTGGCAGAAACAACTCTAAGATCAGAGTTTGCAGATCTGCCTTCTGATCTAAATACTAACAGTTAGCTACATGTGTGTAGTGAGCTCTTTATTCTTATTATCATAACACAAAAGATGCCTCTTGATTGGGAAGCTAACTGGAATTACTCTTGTAGATAATCTTTCTCCAAATCCAAATTAATGCTAATTAAGGATGCAGCAGTTTGTTCAGTTTGTTTCAATGGCATTATTTTTTCTTACAGGCTTACTTGCCTTCAACTTTCTGGATGACCTTGCTGGATGCTTTCTACCAAAGTCTCGTTTGCTTTTTTGTGCCTTACTTTGTAAGTGTTGGATATGCAATACGTTTATACATTTTTACATACTAAAAACACAGGCAAGTTAGAGAATAAAATTAATTTGGTTTTACTTCCTTATATATAAATATACTAACAGGATCATCACTGGAACTGAGCTGAACTGTATGCATGGAAATATGTATGGTATTGAAACTATTCATGTCACTTCATGTGTTAGACTATACATAAAGAATATATTTCACTAACCACTGTCTTCCTTTACAGACTTACTATGGCTCAGACATAGACATTTTTTCTTTTGGAAACCCTATAAACACAGCAGCGCTCTTCATAATACTGTTTCACCTTCTCATTGAGTGCAAGTCTGTGGTGAGTACTTTGTTTTCAGAAGGGTGTATTCCTAACAGAGTATGTGCATATAGCTTTCATTAAAATTAAACTGAAGAAAGAGCTTCACATACTAAACAGAAACAGTATAAAAGGGACAAAACCTAAATATTTCGTTCGTGAGCTCTCCTAATGCACCTGTCCTTGGACCCAATAGAATTACTGATATGACTAAAATTTAACAAAATTTGGCCCCAGAATTATTTGTAACTAGTGAAAGGACACTGCCTCGTTAGGGTATAGTGGTTTTAGGGATGTCATTTTAGTTTTGCAGATGGTAAAACGAACCAGTGATCTGCTGAGCCTCATTAGTTCCCAAAGCTTTCATCTCAAAGACAACAATGTGAAATGTTGATTTTAAATGCTTGGAACTGATGATCTGCTCTGTTGCCAGGATAAACAATTCAGAGGTATATTTTGGTGCCAGAACTAGAGAACCAATATGCTACAGAAATGCTATTTCAATTTTTAATTTAGTCTGCACAGACTAAAGCATCTGCATTAGTTTGGATAAATTTACACCCCTTGCAAGGGTAATACTTGACTATTTTGCATAAGTTTAAAGAAAATACAATACTATTTATAGTAGAAGGACACAATTTAAGGGGTTTTATTTTTTCTCTGTTTTAAAAATATTTTTAAAGATTTTTTCATAATGGATGAAATTTCAAGTTGTGATTCAGTCTTTTCATTGTTCTTTTGGGAGCGTGGCAGCAGCGATAAACATGTCTTTACTGAGAATATATGAGTAGCATGAGTGTATCCACACTGAATAGGAAAACATTACTTAAACGGGGTTTATTTAGCATTTTTGAATGTTGGCAAGCTGTCAGGTCAATGACAGTGTTGTTTCCATAGTAACTATTATAGCCGTTTAGATATAAAATTACATAAAACTCCAATGTAGAACAGCTCATCAGTGTCTTGAGCAAGATATATAAGGGTGGTGTCATGGAAGATCTCACCTCCATTTGCTTGTTTTCTCTGCTGCTGGACAATGAGGTGGTCATCTAAGGCAAATGGCACAAAAATGCTTTTCACAAAGGAGTCAGAACCTAAGCACTTAGTAGAATAAAAAAACCCATTAAATGGCTGGGTTGAATGTGGTGAACTGTAGGAAGAAGGTTCCATTCTTCCTGGAATGTCTTGTATAAAATTAGGAATATTATCTGAACAGAACTATCCTCTGTTAGATTAAGCAGCTGTCCTTGGAGGAAGAGGATGTGCATGTTCATGCATGCATGTGTACACACATACAGGTGTTACAGGTCTTTCTGTTTACAGCTTCAATCTGATTTATTTCCTTTTCTGAATTGCAGACTTGGATACATACCGTAGTTATAATTGGCAGCATCCTGTTTTACTTTGTCTTTACTCTGGCTTTTGGGGCAACCTTCAAAACCCGCAACCAACCATCAAATTCTTACTGGATCATGGAAAAGCACATGACAGACCCAGTATTTTACTTAGTTTGCATCCTGACTACTTGTGTTGCTCTGCTACCCAGGTGCGTTTCTGTTTTATAGTTGCAGATTGCTGCTGTTAACAAAATTAGTTTGAGTCAGTGACGCTGTAAATCTCTCTGGCTAGAGGTCTTCCTACTCCCACAACCCCCAAAGTAAAGAAAATTTCATAATTCTACCAGACCAAGCCATGTGAGGACAGCTCTTTAGTGACATGTTCTCAAAGTAAATGTCAGTAAATAAAAATGTATTTTGTGATGTATATTACATGAAGTTATTTATGTTATATTAAATATTATCTTTGGAGGGAAGAAACAGTAATCTTTGTAACCATAGAGTTTATATACAAATGAGTTAAATGAGGGATTAAATTTGAACACATACTATACATAGAAGTACTGTGCTTAGTCTGTGTTTGTGAAACCCTTTTCTGTTTGAAATTTATGTCGTGAATATATATAAGAATATTTAGAATGAAGAATGCATGTACAGGCTTCTTTGTGAGGTGGAAACACGCTGACTAGATTCACAAGGGGTCCTGAGTTGTGTTTTTATTGTGCCTAATGTTTAAGTGTTTTGCATCATGGAAGAAGTCGTAACTCCAGGTTCAGTAACTCGTTCACCCTGGAAAGGCAGGAGTGTTGGTTGGAGGTCTCAGACACAGCATGCTGAGCAGGGAGACACCTGAGCGAGGCAACAGAGAAAAACAAAGTGTGTGAAAACCAGTGAGAGACTTCAGCAAACTTGGTCTAGCTCTATTCATTACCCACAGCCTTTCACTCACTGGCTGAACATTAACTCAAGTCTGCAGCCTATTAGCAAAGTGCCTCCAGTGCTAATTTATTATTATTCTGTGTTATGTCTCTTTCCTTCCCGCTCACATCATTTCAGAAAGAGTGGGACTTGAAACTGACTTGCACAGACAGATACTGAGAGAAGTGTAAGGGAGAATAATTTCTGTTTCCTCCTCACCTGATGTCTCTTTATATCGTTAGGCATGGTTTGAACACCCTTTCTGGATCAAGTGCTGCAGTGCAGGCTGCCTGTGTAGTCAATAGTGCCAGCAGGAAAACTGGCAGGGCTGTGGCTGTAGGTGCCTGCAATAGCCACCAAGTATTTGAGTCACAGAATCACAGAATGGTTTGGGTTAGAAGGGGACCTTTAAGATCATCTAGTTCTAACCCCCTTTGCCATGAACAGGGACACCTTCCACTAGATCAGGTTGCTCAAAGCCCCGTCCAACCTGGCCTTGAACACTTCTAGGAAGGGGTCAGCCACAGCTTCTTGGGACAACTTGTTCCAGTGACTCACCACCCTCACAGTGAAGAATTTCTTCCATACATCTAATCTAAGCCTACCCTCTTTCAGTTTAAAGCCATTACCCCTTGTCTTGTCACTACGTGCCCTTGCAAAAAGTCTCTCCTCACCTTTTTTGTAGGTCCCCTTTGGAGATACTGGAAGGCCACTATAAGGTGTCCCCTGAGCCTTCTCTTCTTCAGGCTGAACGACCCCAACTCTGTCAGCCTGTTCCCTTAAGGAAGAAGTGTTCCATCCCTCTGATCACCTTCATGGCCTCCTCTGGACCCACTTGAGCAGCTCCATGTCCTTCTTATGTGGGGGCCCCAGAGCCGGACACAGTACTGCAGGTGGGGTCCCCTGACAGCAGAGTAGAGGGGGAGAATCAGCTCCCTCAACCTGCTGGCCACACTTCTCTTGATGCAACCCAGGATACAGTTGGCTTTCTGGGCTGCAAGTGCACATTGCTGGCTCATGATCAGTTTTCCATCCACTAATACCCCCAAGTCCTTCTCCTCAGGGCTGTTCTCAATCCACTCATCACCCAGCCTATATTTGTGCTGGGGATAGCCCTGACCCATGGGCAGGACCTTGCACTCAGCCTTGTGGAACTTCATGAGGTTCACAGGGGCCCACCTCTCCAGCCTGTTCAGGTCCCTCTGCATGACATCCCTTCCCTCCAGCATGTCAACCACACCACACAGCTTGGTGTCATTGGCAAACCTGCTGAGGGTGCACTCAATCCCACTGTCCATGTCACCAACAAAGATGTTAAACAACCCTGGTCCCAACACCAGCCCCTGAGGAACACCACTCGTCACTGCTCTCCACTTGGACATCGAGCCATTGACCCCACTCTGAGTGCAATCATCCAGCCAATTCCTTATCCACTGAGTGGTCCAGCTATTATCAAATCCATGTCTCTCCAATTTAGAGACGAGGATATTGTGCATGACAATGGCAGATGCTTTGTGCAAGTCCAGGTAGATGACATCAGTTGCTCTTCCCTTATCCATCAGCTCTGTAACCCCATCATAGAAGGCCACCAGATTTGTCAGGCATGATTTGCCCTTAGTGAAGCCATGCACCTCCTTATTTTCCATGTCCCCTAGCATAGTTTCCAGAAGGGTCCACTCCATGATCTTGCTGAGCACAAGGGTGAGACTGACTGCTCTGTAGTTCCCTGGGTCTTACTTACTTCTCTTTTTAAAAATGGGGCTTTTGTTTCCACTTTTCCAATCAGTGAGAACTTCACCAGACTGCCACAATTTCTCAGCAGTGATGGATAGTGGCTTAGACACTTCATCTGCGAGTTCCCTCAGGACCTGCAGATGTATCTTATCAGGTCCCGTGGACTTGTGCACTTTCAGGTTCCTTAGATGGTCTGGAACCTGATCTTCTACAGTGGGCAGTTCTTCATTCTCCCAGTCCCTGCCTTTGCCTTCTGTGTCTTGGGTGGTGTGGCTGGAGCACTTGACAGTGAAGACTGAGGCAAAAAAATCATTGAGTACCTCAGCCTTCTCCATATCCCTGGTAACCAGGTCTCCCTTTTCCTTCCAGAGAGGGCCCACATTTTCCCCAGTCTTTTTATTACTCATGTAATTGTAAAAGCTTTTTTTGTTGCCCTTTATGTCCTTCACCAGATTTAATTCTGTAAGGGCTTTGGCCTTCCTGACCTGATCCCTGGCTACCCTGACAGTTTCTCTGTATCCCTCCCAGGTTGTCTGTCCTTGTTTCCACCCTCTGCAGGCTTCCTTTTTGTGTTTGAGCCTGTCCAGGAGCTCCTTGTTCATCCATGCAGGCCTCCAGGTGTTTTTATCTGACTTCCTCTTTGATCGGGATGCACTTCTGAGCTTGGAGGGGGAGATCCCTGAATATCAACCATCTTTCCTGAGCCCCTCTTCCCTCGAGGGCTTTACCTCATGTGGCTATGCCAAGCAGATCCCTGAAGAGGCCTTTTTGAGCATGTCCCAGTCTGTGTCTTAAGCATGTTGGCCAGGGTTTTGCCGCACTCACTGGAGATCATGACTGATCTCTTTGGTTCACACTTCAGTTCAGCAGAAGAACAAATGGTGAGGTGCAAGAAACACTCATGCTCTTCCCTCCCCATCCCTGCTCTCCACGTGGCTGCAGGTGGTAACAGTAGAGCTTTTTCTTGCACACACAGTAAATCTATCTCACACGACAAATGAATAAATATTGTTCTAGGGCCTTCTGGTAGAGCTGTAGAGAGCCTAGGCAGGAGAGAGCTTTCAGCTCAGTGACTGCTTCCAGTGTACAGGTATTCAGTTTTTAAGAAGACAGTGTTTTTCATGGTGAATTAAATGCAAAGTATTTAGACTTACCAATGAAATGTCTTGAATCGTTTGCATCTTCCCTATGCCAATACCTCAGAAGATGTATAGCTGTTGTGGCTAATTCAAGCTTTTCTACTTCAGTGATTTGTAGTAGAAGTGCCTATTAGAGAACCACTGCTGTTACACATACCTTTTTTCCTTGCTTAGTTCTGATGTAAGTACTTTTGTACGGTACTGAAAATCCACCACTCAGCAGGGACTTTGAAGATAAAGGGTGCTCTCTGTACCTTCTAGCCTGAGGGAGTGAGATTGGGACTTTCACTGGAGTTTCTAAGGAGCAGTGCTCCTACAGAGGGACACATGCTGGATGCCTTGTTGACTGAAAATTCACTGCAGAAGACTGATTTAAACCTTTGCCTAACCTAAGTTGCCAGTTAAGTCAGTTATTACATGAATTCTGGAACATCACTTGTACTATGAATTCCTGTTACTGCATATAATGCTTTGTTTCTTTGGCCTTTGCTTTCATATTCATTCTTGCTTCTGGTAAATTCTCTGGCTTCTGCAAAAGTTAAGAATTTTAGAATGATGCTCTGCCTACTCTTCCCAGCTTTCCAGGGCTATATCAGTGTGCAGCAGCAGTGATAAACAGCTGCTCAGTTGGAAGCATGAATTTTTCTAGGCCTGATATTTTCCACAGTGGCACTTAACATCTTATATTTGCACTGACATGCCAAGGAAACTCTAAACTGCATGCTGATTTTGATGCCTTTTTTCTGGGGCCTAACACTACAGGCAGAATGCTCCACTTTCGGTGTAGTTGGGACCCTGGCCCTTCATTCAGGTTGGCAAGTGCACACGGCTGCAGTAACTAGTCTGTAGGAGAACTGTGTTCAGGACAGAAAAACAGAAGCACCTGAGATGGGTATCTGTCTTTGAAAATGCCAGTTTTAAAACATGTTCTGGTGCAGTTGCTGGCCTTATAGTTTATGTTTACAAAATGGCACCTGTAAAAACTGTTTCAGAGGCTGCTGCAGCCTCAGGGTTAATTGATGGTGTTTGATTTCCATTAGTGTTGCTTGAAACAGTTTTGAGTCTGCTTCTAAAGAGCTTATTTGAAACTGTGTTTATTTTGCAGATACTTGCTGAGAGTTCTCCAAGGAACATTGTTTATGTCTCCGGTGGTGAGAGCCAAGCACCTTGACAGACTGACCCCTGAGGAGCAGAAGGAGGCAATTAAGAGATGGAAAGATGACTTCATTGTAAACGGTAGAGTGGAGTTCCAGGCTACTTCTGGGTCTTCCAGCTCAGCCACAGGTGGTGTATCAGAGGAAGAAAGCATTGCCAGTGTTTTGCCAACATCTAAACCACCTTTTCAGGCTTGTTCAAGAGAAGGGTTAGTAGAAGACACCTCCTCCTTACCAGACATTCAGGATGAGCCTGAGACTACAAATGGCTTGAACTCTGAAAAGACTGCATTTCTGAATTCATCAAAGGAAACTAATTTAGATACATTTGGTGGTAATAACTCATGTGCCAAAGCCTCTGTGTGCGCTTCTGAAGAGGGCAGCAGTGCTGTTTCTGTAGCACACAAAGCAGGTCTGAATTCTGTTTTGTGTGAAGAAGATGCTTTAATGTATTTTACAAAGTTGGAATGCTAACTCTTTAAAACCCAGGAGTAGTAACTGCTGATCTATGCTACGTTGTGGTTTTGTTTTCTTCAGCCAAGGTAGATGATGCACACACTTTCTTAAAAGCTCTTTTGTTTATAAAGCTTTTCAATAATTTATTAAGATGTTCAAGATCTAATTGGCTGGGTTGGTTTTTAGATTTTCTCACACGCTAGACTTTGCATACTGCATATTTCTTGTATGCAGCATTGCTAAATACCTCGTGGTGTTATGGACAGGACATTGCATGAATATGGATTTGCAGGATGCGATTCAGGTAAGTCAGCCTGCTCCTTGCGCTGCTGGCCTACAATCCGAGCATGCCCTGGGATTCACCACTTGCTGCAGTATGAAGTAAAGAAGGGCTGGGATGTGGTGTTACTGGTTGGCTTGTTGCCAGACTCCTCCATTATGTGTTTTAACCATTGTGGTTCAGTCTGCTCACCAGGCTATAGCATAGGCCAGCTCAGTACTGGGCAAACACAATTGTAACCATCAGAAGAGTGGCCCAGATGAGACATAGGTGTCACGAGTCTCCCTCACCTTCTTTCACAAAAAGAGCAAATCCTGGTGCAGCCTTTTGTTCTTCATGATAGTTCATCCTCCTGCTGCATCCCTCCTTTTTGTCTCCATTTGCTCTTTCATGTCATTTGCCAGTGACTGCACTTCTTTTCCTCCTCACCCAACTCAGATGTTGGCTGCATGGCTTTTCTCTAAGCTCTACCTCATGCCTGCACTGCAGAATTGTGTCCCAAGGGCAGTGGGTAGCTCCAGTCTGTCTTCAGGTCTTCTCTTACAAATAGCAGCTTCTAGCTGATGACATTACGCTTCTCTACTCTCAGATGCCTCCAGACTTTTATAATAAACAGCTTCAGTATCTCTAAAGGCTGCTCTAAAGAAGCTGTAACCCATTGCATGTCCCATATCTGAGGTCTGTTGCTCATCTGTCTTGGAGATGTCCCTCCTCTGCCAGTTTCCCACTGCTCTGCACACTGCACAAAAGCTGGCTGAGGTGCATGTGGCTACTTCTGGATTCCAGACTGTCTGAAATCCTGACTCCTTTTTACCTCCCTCCTCAAAAAGTTACGTGGCCAATTTATAGAGGAATTTAGGAGATTGCTTGTAACCACTAGCACCTGTTGAAATAAACAGCTTCCTCAAACTGTAGCCACTAGTGAATTATTAGTATGAGCCCATTTTTTGGTTCTGTTTCTGTCTAAAACTTTCTGCTTTCAAATTGCCAAGATTTGTGTGTTTATTTTTAGGCACCATGTTTGGGGCAAGGACTCTGCTTTTTAATTGAACCATGAGCTTTCCATGTCAGTGATCAACATTACATGTTCCACATCTATTAAGAAATAATTTAAACAAATGCTGTGAGGTCTGAGACAGCAGCTGCTATGCAAGGGCAGATACTGAGGGCATGCTAAGTTCATTCAAATGCAGGTCACTGCATGTTACCAAAAGTTTTAGAAGGTTCTGTTTCCAAAAGGTAGAATGTAATTAGGGCTGACTCTATCCCTAGTGTTAGTGAAGAGAAAAATATCCTTTTTGTTTAGCCTGTAGAAGAAAAACAGTGGAAGGAGCCAGTGATGACAGCCATTTCTGCAAATATTTTTTTTTTAATTTGGTTCAACATATGACAAAATATTTTTGGTAACTTCTAACATAAGGTTAGTGGAGACCTTTGAAGTGATGGCAGACGTTCAAATTCTAAGAGATCATGTTGAGCATGTTGGTTTGCAGTTAACGATTTTCAGATGTTTGCCTGCAGCATCCTTCTTGCTGTGGGGTCACCTTGCCAGGAGTGGACTCGAGGTGTCCTGAGTGAAACAGCTTTCTCTACAAACCACAGGAACTCCCAGGTGTCAAGAAGACGCAAAACAGCCAGTGGGTTGTACAGGGAGATTAGCTGGTACAAGGGCAGAATCGTACAGGAACAGACTGTCTGGGACTCGTGAAGTCATCTGCTCTGCTCCACAGCCCCAAGGCAGGCCCGGCTCTACCGTTAGCATTTCTGGAAGACATCTTGTAAAGAGCCCCAGAGAAGCAGGCCAGGCCAGTGCTTTCCTGCCCTCAAAGTCAAATGTTGGGTTTGTTTCTATTGTCTCACCTGAATGTTTCTTCTGCACCTTAATCTATGACCTCTCTTCACCTGTGGCCACAAAGAACAGATTACTCTGTTCTGTGCTTCTGCAAGTCTGTGACTGACTGAGGTACGTTGAGCTCTCACAGAGGAGCTCTGGGACTTGCAGTGAACTGAGGGAGTACAGGGCTCAGCTCTCTCCCCTTCCTCTCATTGTAAAAAGGAGTTTGGGGGACAACACAGGCCTGTGACCTGCCCTCTTGTTGCCTCTGCTGCGGGAGCAGAACCTACCAGCAGGTATCTCATCAGTCTCGGGAGTTTGCACTTGTATCATACAAAAGCTGCACAAAGAGACATGAGTGGCAGTCACCTCTTAGACCTGAGGCCAGCTGCATGATGCCTCTTGGACACTTAAATTGCTGTTCTGCAGCTTTTTACAAGCCTGGTCACCTCACTACTCACTGCTTAGCACAGTGAGGTTATCAGGATGGATTCTTAAATTGGATGGAGGATTTCATCTGGGTCTCTAAAGTGTCATGCCCTGTGGGTTGCCTTGAAACTTTAGGTCTTTTAGAAGGTTCTCTGTGGTGAGATTGTAAGTACTTTTTTATGCCTTGAAGTGGAACAAAATAACACACACTTTTTTTTTTTTTTCCCCTTGATGTTTCACTGATGGTGTGTGTTGCTTAAAATTGTCCACTATAGATTGTGTTCTTTTTGAGGACACTGATGAGCAGTCTAAATGATAAAATTACCCATTGTGTAAAATTTTTTTTTTTTTTTTTTTTCTTTTTTTTTTTTCTGGTGGACAAACAGCAGAAATATCTAAGGGCTATCTGCTGTTTACTTGCAATTTTTTACTGAAGGGGAGATGAGGGGAGTGAGTCTTTAGTAAGCTTCAAACTGTAAATTGGCCACATCTGAAGCTGTGCCAAACAAAAGGTGCAAGTGAGATGCTCTCCCTTTGCTTCTCAGTGGTTGAATGTTTCCTTCAGTTGTTTTTAGTCCTGGAGACATCGCAATTGCTGCTTGCTTCTGCACCCCTGCACAGCATGGCCTGACTTTTCCATTTGGAAAACAAGCTTTTTAAGATCATTTCACAGGTGTCTTCCAGATGTCATGAAGGAAAGTAAGCACAGCATTTATACTTTTGTCAGTTTAAAACAAACCAAATCAACCACCTTCAACTCCCTCATACTTTGTAGCTATACCTAGAGCAGCTTTAACTCCCTTTCTGATGTGCAATATCTGATTCACAGAAAAAAAGATGCTTTTTTAAAATGTGGGTTTGGGGTTTTTTTTTTACAGCAGCTGCACCTGTGCTAAACATTTGCAGATGGCAGTCAGCTGCAGCCTTTATTGGGTGAGTTTCCACAGCCCAGTGAGCTTTGGTTTGTACCTGGGGCCCAGGTTTAGCTGGATGTTTGACTCAAGCTGTGGTTTTTCCCTCAGCCCCCATGGTGCAGCACAAGGCTGAGGAGCCACTGCTGCAGAGCCCCCACCACTCCTGCTGGCCCTGGCCCTGGCTCTGGCTCTGCTGCCGGTCAGACCACCCTTGCTCTCTGCAGGGGCTCACAGGTGAGTTCTGAAGGTAGACAGTGTGAAGATGGTTCTCATAGCTGAAATTAAGTGTGGTTTTTGTAGTATTTGTTCCTGTTTTATTCTGGTCATGTTACTTTTGCCCTCATGGTCCTGCATACCTTACTGTTAGCTACAGTGAAAAGGCAAATTTTAAGTTTCTGTATGTTTATTATTTTTATTTCAGCATGTGTACATGTTGAAATGCTGCATACCAATTCAAATGAGAGATTTTTTTTTCAAACTAACTGTATTCCTGAGGAAAGCCAGAGAACAAAATGTATTCGGAGAACTTTGACTGCAGCTTTGGTTTTTCAGCTTCAATCCAGAATAGTTGTTGGCAGCGGTATTCTTGGTAATGATCTCTACTAAAAGCACACATGCAGAATAAACTAAAGGTTGTACAGTGGTGGTACTGTAGAACCTCCACAAGTTCTGTAGTGCTAACAGGGCTGCTTAACAGAGAGATAAGGGTATGCAAATACTTTTTTAAGGGTTTTGGTTTTTTTAGGCATTATTGCTGAAGTTACAACTTCACACCTCCGTGTTGTTGAGTCTCTCTAAAGATTAAAACACATTTTCAACAGAGAAATTATTTGGAAAATTATTGTAAATTTTTATTAGTACAGCTATAAAGAAAGACATCTGCTTGACTGTGCGACATTGCTTCCATTTGGAGCTACAGCTGTGGTAGAAGTAAAACCAACAATTGTTAGCTTACAGTGAGGGCTACACTTGTAAGAGAAACAGCGTAACTGTGACCATAGCCGTTATGTCAGCACACAGGGAAGGGCTTGATACACTGGAAGGAGGAGTCTATTTCATGTGCACACATAAAAAAAAGCAGTATAAAAATACATTTATAAAATTACAGATTTCCTCTTTACATGGAATGTTGTATCAGACACAGTTGTGGGGAAGGAAAAGACCCAACTGCATCCTCTTAAAGCCATTTGCGATGGGACTCGGCCTGATCCCATACAGCAGGGGCTGGACCATATGTTCAAGCAGGACTCTCCCTCATTCCTTGGGGATAGGACTGCCTAGAAACTGGTGGCAGGCCAAACCCAGTTAATTAAAATGTGTAATTACATATTATCATTTGGTAGTGCTAGTACCTACATGAAATGATGATGTGCTTTACAAAATTCAGAGCTGCTAACCACTTCATCTGGTGGGGTTATGTCTGGCTGGGCTGTTCCTTTCACAACAGCACCTCTTTTGGTTCTTTTACTTCTGGAAAACAGAGCTCCCTGAACCCTGCCTGTCATCAGACATGTCAGATGCCATAGAGAAGAGCTGAAGTGGGGACTGAGCTCCAGCTTCCATAGCCTTGGGGCAAGGGCATCAATAACCTGCATCATCTATAATCTACTTGCAGTGAAAAAACATGGTCATGGCTGCTTTTTCTCATTTATAGCTGGAGAAGGGCATTTCTATGTTACATTAAAAACAAAATCTTTAATATATATAAAATTAAAAAAAAAAAAAACAAAAACCCAAACCTAGGAAAGCCTAGAAGGGTTTTCTTTCTGAGCATGAAACAGTGATACAATAGTCACTTAAATAGAGTTTCAGAATTCATAACATAAATACTGAATATTTATTAATAATGCTGTCTAGAGTGTTGTCTAGTGTGTCTAATGTAAGCCATGTTAAAGGAGAAGATACAGAAAGAAGAGGTAAACCTTCACTAAAGCAATAGTCAGATCTATGTAGATTAGTTGTAACGTGATTAATAGTACCCAAAATGTCCATTAGTTAGCTCTTTCAATGCATGTTTCCACATACGGCAGTCATGGTATTGACAAGGCCCTGTCATGGGGGCATGCCAGAGGTAGCAGAGAGGGTAATTATATGCTTTAGGCTGAACTCACAGGTCACCAGGCACAGCACTGAAAACAGGCAAATTTGAAATGTGTTGCTCCCCAGTGAAATTCATCCTGTAATCCTCAGGTTCCTGACTCCTCCTACTCTGGCCTCCCAAAGCTGTGAGGTGGTGGGACATCGCCTACAGTTGGCAGAGTGCTCTGTGCAGTAGGCAAGAGAGGCTAAGTCTTCACTCCAAGAAAGCCTGGCTGAAAAATATTCGAATGGAGCTTGGCACCTCCTTATGGTGCCAGAGAGGAGGTGTGTCCTTCCTCCTGCTGTAGGGCTCGTTGGGCCTTCATGGATGAACTTTAACATATTTCTAATATTCGTTTAAACAGAAGCGGGAATTCAAGTCTTTCACCATTCTCAGCTTGCTTTCTGCCTTTTGCTTTCTCCCAGTTCTCTAATCTTGATAAGCAAAATGAAACTTTCAGTGTAAGATACTAGAAGAGACCTATCTAAAAATACTTACTTTCCCAGTATTTGGGGATACTCCTCTCACTGCATCTTTTGCACTTTAAATCTTGCATTTTTCTGTATCTCACCAGATGTTCAAACTAGTACCTTAAGGAGGGGAAACCATCGCAGTGGCATTGCCAACCCTCTTATGTTTCTAGAGGGCTGGAGATGTTCAGTGCACACTTTATAGGCTGAACACACTACACAGAATGGGAAAAAAAGCCAGTGGGGCATAGACTTGATAAATGTGCTGATCAGTGTTGTCAAGGAACGGGTGTCTCCTGGACACATTAAGACATTGAAAGTTTCAGAAAATTAAGTGGTAGAAACTGTCCAAAGCATCTCAACAACTGAGTTTTGGTGTCGGGTGCCTCAAGCGGTAGTAGTTATGGGTGTGTTGGCCAACGGGTCCCTCCATCACCCTGTAGAGATGCCCAGGCTGGCTCTGGGAAGAGAAGCAGTGGGGCCCAGGTGACCCAGGGAAGTCAGCCAGCCCGCAGGACAGCACGCACAGCACACAGCTGCGCCCCTCTGGACACCTGCACGTGTACTTCCATCTGCTGCAGGGACATACAAACCCCTCGATCTCTCCCACGCACGGTGCAGCCATGCCTGGGGTTGCCCTCGTGGATATACGTCCTGTCTGTGCCGTCGGAATGCACCGAGTTCGTTCCTCATGACAATGAGTGAGTGAAAATGCATGTGCTACTAATTGAATAGTATTAAACTAGGTTATCAAAAAGGTTTTTCTATCCTGTGCTACTGCTTAGTTTGAATAGCTGAAAGGCAGAAAATGGCAGATTCTTTTCTTTTAAGCCTTTTTCTGTGTTTGGAATAGCACCACAACACAGTTAAAAGAAAAGTCAGGAGGATTATTAATGCTACCCCAAAGTATATTCACCAGCAGAGGGTTTACTGTTAACATACACTGCATATTCCATAGCTCCACAACAAGAATACATAGAGCTTGAAACTCCTTTCCATGGAGTTTCTGGACTGCAAAATCTTCAGTCTTGAAGTGCTGATTCCTTTTTGCTTTTGCTTGTCAGCACACTTCTTACCATCTGGAGTTACTTTAGCAGGAAGGTGTGGATGTATATTTGTCTTTCAATCCACTCAATAAAATGTGACACGTTACTGTAAACTCCAGGTCCCAAAACCTTGGAAAAGCAGACAGAGCCCCAAGATGTTAAACCAAACAGAGTCCAGCGCCCTGCAGGTTGCTCACACACAAGTGGTCCTCCACTGTCACCCTGCAACATGAAAGAAAAAAACAGTCTATAGGGGCTACATATGCTTAAAGCTGTGTCTCAGTTCCTACAGCGGTTTGCCTTTAATAAGTAACTCTCCTGTAAAAACTGGCTGCTCTGCCGAACTATGTAGCAGCATGCAGCATTACCAGTATTTATTGTTAGATTTGTGCAAAAAATGACCTGCAAAAGGCTCATACAAATTTAAAAAAAAAAAAAATCAGTCTAATAGTTAGATAATACAGATAAACCTTAGAGTCTTCAAGCAGCATTTCATTATCATAAACCAAAGTTAGTTACACCAATAATAACAATAAAAGTGGGATTAAAATATCTAAATAACTGTTGTCACTCCTATAGTAGATGAAGTATGCTATACCTAATAAACACCATATAGCACTCTGATTTCTAAAAGCAAGTCTGGCTGTGGGTGTCTCCTTAGGGAGAGACCTACCATGCATGAGTCCACAGTGCCAGACTCGTAGCCAGCACACAGCATCCTGCTGGTGATGGTCTTCATGTCAAAGTATGATTGGCATTGTTCCAAGGAAATGATGCGAACCTCTCCTTCCTGAAGCTTGAAAGGCACTGAAAAACAGAACTAAGCATTAAACTATACACACACAAACACACAAATACTTAGCTATGATGGCTCACTGAGATATGATAAATACTGCCATTAGGATAGGTTATAAATATCACTTTATATTAAACGTAAGGTGAGAAGTTTCCCCCTTCTGCAGGAAACTAAGGTGAAAGCAGGTGGCTTTCTGCCCCGCTGCATCACAGGATTTGTGACTGTCATGCACCTGAGCCTGGAGTGTACATGTTGCATTCCGGAGAAGGACCAAGCGCAGGGGGACTGGCGTGATGCTGCTCATTGTGCATCCACACGGACAGACTGAGGAGGGAGAGCACCATTACGCGATGCGCTATGGGAGAGGGGGCAGTACTGGCTGGAAAACAGTAACGTGAGGGAGGTGGAGGAGAGGTTTGACTCATTGTTCCATGGCAGGATCTCCCTGTTTCTTGGTGACTCTCACAGTAAGGCTGGGTATAATTGCAGCCTTTTTTGAGTTATGTTTGGGTAAATTTGACTTAGAGAATGTGTCAGGGAATCAGAATTCAAAGGTTATTTAAATTATTTTAGCACATTCAGGAGACAATAAAGGACTTCTTCCTAGTCTAAACAGCTGACTGAACTCAAATTATAAAGAAAGTTGTTCAAACTAGGGTATGAAGTACTAAATGCTGTGTAGCCATGATGATTTTTGATGCCTCATAACAAAACCTTTAAAACCAATGCTGAAACCACATTAGAGAACAAAGAACCTTATTCCACTTACCAGTGATGCAAAAGGATTCTGTGGGGATTTTTCTCCCTGACATTACATAAAAGGTATTTTTGGATGGGTAGAGCTGCTAGTAAACAAACAGCCTATCCCTGTGCAATTTAATTTTTGCCACATGTCTGACCTGGCTACTAGAGGTCCAGTTCCAGCTGAAACAATGCTGAAAGGAAAATTTCCCTCTCCGGTGTATAGACATGCAGCCTTCCCTAGTAATTACTGTAATAGCAAAGGGAGAAGCACAATGGCAAGAGCATTGACTGAGTTGGGGCCAGAATAATTTGCATATGATGCATGCAGAATTGTTTTGTCTAAACAAAGATTTACATAACACAACTATTCTTGTCGTGGGACCCGAGGATTACAGCAGCCACAGAACAAGAAAACACACTAATGTTCTGTTCAGAGAGACAAAAACAACACTTGTGATTGTGCCTGGGTGGAATAAATCATGCCACATGTCCAAAGTGTGGCACAGCATTGATTCAAGAAAATGTTAATTCAGCCTCTATGCCAGTGCTTTCAGTGCTTTCTGCTTTCACAGAACTAAGAATGTTGCCCTCACCCTCTGGCCCTGATGATCTGATACCTTCTCAGTACAGTTCTGAATACAGCCTAAACCAGTAAAATGGTAATATATTCAGGTGACTTTCTTGATAGGAGTTTCTAGATCCTCAACATTTTTGGAAATAAAGCTCTTTGTCTAAATAAAGATTAAGGAGCATAAATTCAGGCTGCTGATTGGAACAGCTAGGCTCTAGTCACAGCTAGATCCCTTCATGAGGAGTTACTGTTCCCCAGTATTTAATAAGGTCCAGTAATAATATACACAGATAAAGATTTGTAATGGGATCACTCATTTGGTTAACTCAGCAGCAGGTTAACGTTTTTCCAAACGACCCAGAAGTATTCATCTTACTTTTGTTGCCCATGTGCCCCCAGCCTGTGATGTAGCAGTAGGTGTCTGGCTGAACCAGCTGGTCCTTGCTGGGCAAACAGACAGGTCTTACATAGCTTGTCTCGTTGATGTCCTTGTCTAGTTCCACAATGCTGATATCATAGTCCACGACTGCTCTGTTGTAGCGTGGATGGAGGATAATGGTCTTCACTAGTCGAGTCTGCATGAAGCCTGATGGATGATCAAGGTTGCTGATCCCAAACACTACTTTCCAAACAGCCGCATTTTCTCTCCTTTGTAAAAAAGAAAAAAAATGAAAATTTCAATCAAACGTGTTCTTTTAAGTTAAAATACACGAGAACTTTATCTCCCTGACTTTTTTTCACGTTGTACTTTGCAAAGCATTACACACACAAATGCTACAAGAAAAAACAAATACTTACAGCTAAGATCCAAGGAATAAAAGACAATGCTTTCCATTTCCTTCCTGCTTGTTATCAAATGAATTAAAGCTCACACCTTCAGAAGACACGTAACCACCTATTAGTTCCTGTCTCAAATGCCAAAGGCTCTCAAAATCATCCCTGGGATCTTGCCCAAGTCTTAGGTGCTCACATGCTCACTGGTGAGCATGTACAAATTTCTGCGGGGTGGCAATATTGTTCAGTAGTATGCTGCTGACAGCAGTAAGTCTAGCTGAAATCCCAAAGGATTCCCAAAGAAGCAATTCTATTATGAAAATTAAATCTTTTCTGCTAGCCATGGGAAAAAGTCCCTCATTTATTGGGTGCATTCAGTCAGGGCTGAGCATAGTCCCTATGTCCGAGCTGAAACATTACTTTGACTGTTACAGTTGTTTAAGACTCCTTTAGTAAATAACCAAGATCACAGAAAAATAATGCAAATGATACAAGTGGGAAGACTGAACTAGTGTCTGTTGAAACACATGAGAAAAACACAGACTTTATGAAAGACTTCAGGGATATAACCTCTTAATTGTAACTGGTCACAGGGTGCCAGGTTCCTAATTAATCTGTGATTCTAAAAACCCTCAAAAAAGTCAGTATTTTTCACAACTGATGAAAGAGTACCATGTAACTAAGCACCTCTGACAAGATGGAAGCTTAATCAAAGTAGTGTAAATCAAAGCATATAGAATTTCAGCTTTTTCATATACTTAACAAGGCTGTAATTTCTGCAATTTAAGAAGAGATTTGGTTGCTAAATAAAGGTTATTTTTATCTTAAAAGTCACCTGAAAATTCTGGTATTTCAGACTGTAACTATCATTATACCATCATGATCAGTTTGTGAGTTTTTCCATAAATTTCCAAGATTATGTGCTAAGAATATTAATATGCTATTGTGTTTATGAACGTTGTAAGAAGGCGTTGCTCAGAGCAAGAAGCAGTCGCAGCCAGAACGTATTGTCCTACAGTTAAGAAAAAAACCTTAATGTCTTAGATGCTTTGGTGTTACGCATTTCAAAACAATCTTGACAGAACTCTGGGGACTATACTGCTAAAACTAGGAAAGGACACAATGTTTAATTTAGCTCTTTCCATTTATGCCCTCTGCAAGTATTCATGACTGCATTAATACTTTCTGCTGCATTATTGTTATATGGTCCTCATGTTTTGTATCCCAAACTTCACATGAACTTCATGAAATAATTCACAAAATCGAGTATTTTGTCTAAAGGACCAAAACACTTTAAAATGTTTTAATTGTTGGCTTATCTAGTGGGTTTGGTAAATTTTTGAATACTTTATATCAAGAAAGCTTCATGGCATCAATGAAGATCTTGATGTTGCTGTATCAAGCCATGAAGAATGTAAAGATTTCAGGCCACTGGCATACCTTCAAATCTTTTTGGAGAGGCAGAAGAGAAAAAAGTTCATATAACTCCTCAATTCATTATTAAAACCAAATATCTTGGTACTTCAAGGCATTTAGAATACAAATGTGAAAGAGACCTTTTACATGTAATAATCTGAGCTCACACAGATATTATTTAGTCCTAAATGAGGAGTAAATGAACAGCTCCAAAATGTAGTGGCAGTCTTTCTGTGTTTGACAAGAATGGGAGAATTTTTACTTTATAAATTTAACACCTTCTCATCTTATCTTTCACTAATAAGAAAAATCTCTTACCTGTGTAATTCAGTAGCAGTGCAATACTGCTGAAGGATCTACCTCTAAATCCCACCCTTTATTTTAGATCACCAGAAAAGGTTCTTCAAAAAGTAAAGAAATATTCCAGATACTGCTTAGCTTTATTTAAAAATAGATGGGGGAAGAAGTGAAATTGCTTGTGCAGGACCCCAAATCTGATAAATACAATATTCTTGTTTGTGTTATTCAGGTTCAGCACTCTGTTAGTTTAGAAGGACAGTTATCTAGGCTACTCTTCTAAGTTTGTGGTTATTACTTTTCTTCTCTCTGAATGAAATCAGTTCTTTAACATCTTAGGGCTTGATATGATGTGATAGTCAGAACTGAGATCTCTCCAATGTAATTTCCTCTAGCATTTCCATTAATAGCCTCACACCTTGAGATACTCACACTATCATCTGCCTGACATCTTCTGGCTTGGACACAAAAGCCACAAACTTTGCCCCTACCACAAGAGCCAAGAAAAACACAACACATACCAAAGAACTCAGTGTTTCAGAAATAAAAAGACAAAATTGAAATTATTACTGAAAATTTGAATGATTAATGTTATAAAGAAATATCAGTCAAGAGATACTTGCTTACCACAGAATTTCTGCTGTCTTGAACAGAGAGGTGGGTGTTTAGTGTAGTCTAAAATAATTTCCAATGAGCAAGTACCAGTTTAAAGCAGGATTAAGCACTGATGACAACTGCGTAGCAGGAAAGAACTTGCTAACTACAGCAGAAAACACACATTTCAATTATCTTTAGAAATCCAATTAAAAAACTCAGGTACAAGACAAAAGAACTGAGGTAATAAACTTCACTCCAAAATCTGTCGTTCATTAAAAAGAAATGTTTGATAGCACCAAAAAGCTAACAATGTCCAAGACAATTCCTAAGACACGTAAACTTCCTCTGCACTCCAGACTATCCATTCACCACAGGGCCTGAGATACTAGGAGGCACTGAGCAGTGATTAAAACTGACTTTTTAATTATTGCAATCCTCATAAAGGAGTGGAGTATTTATAATTAGAAAAGACAGTGACTTCAATATGTCAGTTGCGCTATCACGTAAATACTCAGGTTTTATTTTTACTAATTGCCACAGCATTTTTCCAAGGTCATTTCTATGCTGGTGCCCAGAATGACTTTTTTGTTGTTGTTGTATGAGAGCTGTGGGATTAGTGTTCTGGTCTTCTTCCTTGTCCTGTTTCCTCCTGAGAGTCAGGACATCTTCATTCAGATGCCATCTTTCATTAGTACAGATGCCAGCAATGAGTAATAAAGCATGTGAAAACCTAAGCTGATACCAGTTTAAACCTTTTACTTTCTTTTTTAGTCTCTTAAAACCAGGCCTCTGTGATTTACCATTCTGCAAAGGTCGTCACCTGTGCATTTGGTAGAGGAGGGAGGACTTGGGAATTCACATGTGCACATTTATATGAGCAGTAAAACTGTCTGAGCCCTCTCACCCTTCAAAGCAGTGTGCTACTGTCAAGACCCATCTCTTTGCAATCAAAACACAGCCACAAATGTGTCCATTTGGCTCACTCTGCAGGGAGCATTGCCATGGCCATCGGCCTGGGCGACTGGTCCGACCACCAAGGATCCTCTTGTTCATGCGAGCAGCTGGGCGACGGCCACAGTCTAGTGAGGAGCAGATGCAGAAGGGAGTTAATTGTTACCACAAAGGTAGCACATACAAGACCTTCTGCAAGAAAATGGGCACAGAATAATATAAAGACTCATGAAATTACACTGAATGATACAGTAAATTAAGTCATCCACAACCACATATTAGTACCAAACACATTGAGCGATTTTCATCCTTCTTTTATATCAGAGGATTTGCTCTCCTAGTATTTATTTTGACCACCTCAGCCAGAAATACTAACCATGCTAGTCTGGGATCCTGACTGCCTTTCTCTCACAACTTACCAGGCTGCCCTTGGAAGGTTTCCATCCTTGCCTTTCTGTCAGCTAGCAACGTGTTTTGGCTATTTTGTACTATCCATAAGAACGGCTTCTGGAAAATCTGCTCAGCAAGGCTTTTCTTAAGCCAGGTGTGAGATGAATGTCACACTGTTAACTCAGCTACACAGCATCAGGCTTGCTTGGCCTGTGGCAGAATATTTGAAGATCTGAAGACATGCCAATACTCAGTCCATTCTTCTTTATAAGCTACTTCCACTGGAAATTATATCAGATTGCCATCTGCCAGAGAGTTACTTTTCTGAAATAGTTAGCCATTCACTTTTGTTTCACTTTACATTCTGGATTTGTAAAATGGCAAAGTTATTATTTATACTATTTATATTCAGTTTGATTTAGAGAACAAAAGAACACCACCAGTTTCTGCAGTCAGCCTCCCAAGGGAGGATATGCTGCCATTGCATATATCCATGGGAATTCAATGAAGAAATAAATTGGAGAAATGGTTATTTGTAACTTTTAATGCTTATTGTGTTTACTTAACTTCAGAGAGCAAGGGGTTTTAAGTGTACTTAAAGCAACATATGTCATAAGCAAACACCTTTGAAAGGCTCCTACGAGCAGCTTTTTTTCTTTTCTGGTAAGAGTAGTAAATGAGTTTCCCAAATTTCGTACATGCCTTGTGATTAATTTTCCCTGTGTCAAGCTCATTCATAATTTAAGTGTTCTTCAGCAGAGCGCTCATGTATAGAATGTGATTTCACTGAAGATGAAGAATTTCAAACCACTTAAACTTGAACAATCTAGGTGAAATCTCACAATTGCTTGCCCTTGTTCTTGTGGGAGACTTTAACTTCCCAGACATCTGCTGGAAATACAACACAGCAGAGCAGAACCAGTCCCAGAGATTCCCAGAATTTGTGGAAGAAGATAAATTCCTGACACAGCTGGTGAGTGAACCAACCACAGAATGTGCCCTGCTGGATCTCCTCTTTGTGAAAAGAGAAGAACGGGTGGATGATGTGGTGGTTGGAGGCCAACTAGGGCACAGTGATCATGAAATAACAGTTCTCTATTCTTAGAGAGTCCAGGAGAGGGCTAAGCAGAACTGACATCCTGGACTTACAAAGGGCTGAGTTTGACTTCTTTAGGCACCTGCTTAACAGAATCCCTTGGGAGACAGTCCTTAAGGATACAGGGGTCCAGGAAGCCGAGATACTCTTTAAGAATGAAGTCTTAATGGCTCAGGAGCAGGTGGTCCGCAGGTGCTGTAAAAGAAGCCAGCGACAGAGAAGACCACCCTGGCTGAACGGGGAGCTTTGGCTAAAAATCAGGGAGAAAAGGAGAGTTTACAGCCTTTGGAAGAGGGGCTAGACACTCACAGTGATTACAAAGATGCTGTGAGGCAATGCAGGGCAGAAATCAGGAGGTCTAAAGGCCAGTCAGAAATTAATCTGGCTTCAGCAATCAAGGATACAAGAATTGTTTCTGTAAGTATGTGAGCAGCAACAGAAAGACCAGGGAGAGTCTCCATCCCCTGCTAGACACAGGAGGAAACATGGTAACAAGTGATGAGGAAAAGGCTGAGGTACTTAATGCCTTCTTTGTCTGTCTTTAACAACAAGACTAGTTGTACTGAGGGAATCCAGCCTCCTCAGCCAGAAGACAGAGACTGGGAGAACAACCCCCCCCCTACAATCCAGGAGACAGTCAGTGACCTGCTGCATCACACAGACACACACAAGTCTATGGGACTGGATGGGATACACCCGAGGGTGCTGAAGGAGCTGGCTGGGGTGCTCACCAGGCTGCTTTCCATCATTTACCATTATCCTGGTTGACCCGGGAGGTCCCGACAGATTGGAAATTGGCCAATGTGACACCCATCTATAAGAAGGGTCGGAAGGATGATCTGGGAAATTACAGGCCTGTCAGCTTGACTTCGGTGCCCGCGAAGCTGATGGAGCAGCTCATCCTGAGTACCATCACGCAACACAGGTGGGACAACCAGATGCTCAGGCCCAGTCAGCATGGGTTTATGAAAGGCAGGTCCTGCCTGACAAACCTGATCTCCTTCTACGACAGGGCGACCTGCTTACTGGATGAGGGAAAGGCTGTGGATGTTTACCTTGACATCAGTAAGGCCTTTGACACCGTTTCCCACAGCATTCTCCTGGAGAAACTGGCTTCTCATGGCTTGGATGGGCACTCGCTTTGCTGGGTAAAAAACTGTCTGGATGGTCGGGCCCACAGAGTTGTGGTGAACGGAGTTAAATCCAGTTGGTGGCCGGTCACGAGTGGTGTCCCACAGGGCTCGGTTTTGGGGCCACTCCTGTTTAACATCTTTATTGATGATCTAGACGAGGGGATCGAGTGCACCCTCAGTCAGTTTGCAGATGACCCCAAGTTGGGTGGGAGAGTTGATCTGCTCGAGGGTAGGGAGGCTCTGCAGAGAGACCTGGACAGGCTGGAGCCATGGGCTGAGCCCAACTGGAGGAGTTTCCATAAGGCCAAATGCCGGGGGCTGCCCTTGGGCCACAACAACCCCCAGCAGCGCTACAGGCTTGGGGAGGAGTGGCTGGAGAGCTGCCAGTCAGAGAGGGACCTGGGGTTGTGATTGACAGCCGGCTGAACAGGAGCCAGCAGTGTGCCCAGGGGGCCAAGAAGGCCAATGGCATCCTGGCTTGTGTCAGCAATAGCGTGGCCAGCAGGGACAGGGAAGGGATCTGACCCCTGTACTCGGCACTGGTGAGGCCGCCCCTCGATTCCTGTGTTCAGTTTTGGGCCCCTCACTCCAAAAAGGACATTGAATGACTCGAGCGTGTCCAGAGAAGGGCAACGAAGCTGGTGCAGGGTCTGGAGTACAGGTCTTACGGGGAGCGGCTGAGGGAACTGGGGGGGTTTAGTCTGGAGAAGAGGAGGCTGAGGGGAGACCTCATCGCCCTCTACAGCTGCCTCAAAGGAGGTTGCAGAGAGCTGGGGATGAGTCTCTTTAACCAAGTAGTAAGAGATAGGACAACAGGGAATGGCCTCAAGTTGCACCAGAAAAGGTTTAGACTGGATATTAGGGAGCATTTCTTTACAGAAGGGGTTGTTAGGGGTTGGAATGGGCTGCCCAGGGAGGTGTTGGAGTCCCCATCCCTGGAGGTGTTTAAGAGTCGGGTCGACAGCGCTGAGGGATATGGTGTAGTTGGGAACTGTCAGTGTTAGGTTAATGGTTGGACTGGATGATCTTCAAGGTCTTTTCCAACCTAGACGATTCTGTGATTCTGTAATCTGTTGTGCCTACAATCTTGGTCTGTAGCTTTCTACTTCAGTTTCTTCTGTCCCCCTGAGCTTCACAACAAAACATTTCACAACTTTAACTCCCAAGCAGATAGCTTGCTAACCTAAGAATATTTTCAGCATGAAGTTTTATCAGATTAATTTTTGAAACCTGACTGCTGACAGAATTCATTTTGTGGGAGCAGGACTGGGCTACTGCAATACAGAGCGTCGTTGTCAAAAAATAAGAAAAACTGATTAAACTATATAGAGTAGGGAAAAAAAAAACCAAAACAAAACAGTTCAATACTGGATGTTGCAGAAGTCCAGTGAAATTTCAGCATGAATCTGCACTAAACGTCCGCATTTGTTAAAATAATTTAACACATTTTGAAAAACATCTTTGTTTTATATGCACTTCTCTCTTACCTTCTTTAGTGCAAAAGAGAGCCACTTTGCTTCTGCTTCGACACATCTGTCTAAATATTGAAAAAAGAATGAGATAGAAATATCAATTAATTGATGCAATTTTTGGTAATTTGCAGATCAGCACAGGTATTGTACTCGTTGTTGTAAACCAGCTATTAAAAATTCCCCCAAACTGTAAAAAGAAACACAAGGAATTTCTTATGCCAGATCATCCATGGTTTCCAGAGCCTGCCTGGAGATAATTCAAAGTATTATTTCAGCTTTACAGTGCATTTCATGAGTGGGTGCTACATATTTTGCAGACTACCTTGCTCTCTGGGCACTGATCCAGCTCTGAGGTCAGCTGGAATGTACAGTCTGTCAAGTCTTAATTTATGGCACCTGAAAGCACAGAGATTGCTATTCTCCTCTTTCTTACAGCGGAAGGATAGAATTTACTTTGAGATACCTTTGATAACAGATGATCTTTCATGCCCTAGAAGTCTGGATGTTTATAAAAAAATCCAGGAAGCTTGCAAAAGCAAGTATTAAAACAACAAAAATAATCATTTCCCTTAAAAATTTTCAGGTGAGAGAGGAAATAAGTGATTCTTTGTCAAAGGAAGAGAGATACTTGTTAAAACTGAGTACTGTTGCTCAACTAGCTTACTGCCTTTTCAAATCCACCACTTTTTCATTCCTACTATATATGTGCTTTTCTGAGGTAGATGCAGAGCTGACAGACTGGTTACACAGATCAGCTGTTCTCTAGGTAATTCTTTGAAGGTTGGAATCTCAGTAAGTAGGCACTATCTTTAAAATTACAACCACCTAAAAAAGAGGCTGCATTTGATTTTAAATCATAGATACTAATGTGGGCACAACACTAGAGTGCCAGCGAGCTCACCAGATTAGCTTGCATCTGTGATTTGATGAGACTTCTGTCCCTTACGCTGCATTCATATACTGTGAAAATCAGTCTACTTTCTGTTCCTGAAAACACAGACCATACAATTCTGTTTATAGAGACAGATGACAGATTTCAGGAAACGTTGCATAGCCTCCACTGTGCTATCCCCTCTTTATGAAACTAGTGGTACATTTGTTAGTTCTTGCCCAAGTTCCCAGTAGTCCAGGAGCCTGACAGCTCCTTTAAACATAAAACATACTCCACAGCACAGACGTCTTAAATGCTGAAGTTGATCCAGATGAACACACCTAGACCGCAGGGCTCGGGAGCACTTCCCAGCTCCTGGGCTTGTCTTGGCTTCATGTTGGGAGGAGACTAAACACGTATTGTCCCCTGTGCAATTTGCTTTATACTAGAAAGCAAGCCAGGCACCTGATTAAGTGAGGCAGGCCTGCAGGTCCTCTGGTGGGATGCCTGGGAGACCAGTATGGGGTGCACCTGATGTGCAGCACATGCACAGCCAATGACAGGCACCCAGACAGGACGCCTGATGCAGGCAAAATAAAAACAGCCTCACTCTTCATGCAAGGTCTTAGCCTCTCATTTCTTGTTTACCGATTTTCTGGATTCAGGGAGACCGGAACATCTGTTCCTACATCTTTCATCTCTGTAATAGTTTTATCAATAATCCTCATTACTGGTGTTTTCTTTCCTTTAACTTGTACTTTGGGCAAAACTGGATCTTTTGCTACTAGATCTTGTAACTCAGAGGCTCCAAATCCATCCCTTCACACATTCTTCCTAGCAGACCACTTTCAAACATGGTGAAGTACCTTGAAATGTCTGTATTGCACTTCAGTGACTAGACAGAATATGATTGTGGACCTGCCTTTGCATCTGGTCACAACCCAAGGTGTTTATTCTTGTATTATTCTGCAGAAGAGCATTTAAATACCATTAAGCTAGTGGGAAAAGACAGTGAGAAAGGAAAAGACAGGAGTTAAAAAGAAAACTTTCAAATATCAGGCACCATCCTGTAATGGCTCTTCTTCTAGATGAAGACATAAAAATGAACGGTGAAAATACTAATGTAAAACAGAACTAGTACAAAACTCAGATGTAGGCAAGCAAAAGTTGGTACTTGCAGACACAAACTTTTTAGTATTCTGCCATTACAGAGAAGTTTCTCTACAGAAAACAACGGAACCATGCAAAAGAAAAGTACGTGTATTCCTCAGATTTGTGTCTTTACACATGTTGTACCTCTGCATTTAGCAAAAACAGTCTTTCCTTGTGAAAGAGAAGGATTTTCTGTGGAGGAGTATGTTGTGAAATCTCCTAGGCATTTGAAAGAGAACAGGGAAACAGAGAATCTGCTTTTTGAAGAATGCAGCTGAAGCTGGGGATAGGGTGGCTCTCCTAGATTTGTCCTGGATGTTTCAGTTCATTGATTTCAGTGTCAAAGTCACACTTTGAATGTCTCAACCATGAGATCCTGACTTCTCATTACCAACTCCCTGTTCAGTCAACTTAATTAAAAGGAATATACCAGCCAAAGGAGCTGCTAGGGAAACCTACTGTAAGTGGATATAGCTTCTGCTGAAGAAGCTGTGGTTGCTCCAAATGTATGAATCCAAACTACATGGGCTGCAGAGGATGGTAAGATGTTGCTGCAGGTTTTGCTACAGAGTACTTAGTGGACTTTCTTGGTCAGCAGGGATTTAATGAAGCTGTGTGGTCCAGCTGCTTCAAGGGCACTACCTCTAGGTCAGTCATATGCCGTTAGTCTGGCAGAATGGGCCCCTGAGGATTCACAGGTGGACTGAAAAAAGACTACAGTTGTAGTAGACATTAAAATCATTATAGATTGTATCTTAACAACTCACTTGGGTATGTGCTGGGATTTATACACAGATACCTTGGGAGAAAAGAGCTTGCCAAAGAGAGTTTGTCATCCTCAATTAAAAAGTGAATCCTCACAGCAGTGAAATAAATCTCATTTACGTGTTACTTACCCATTCACTAGAAGTGCATGTAAAGTGGATGCATTTTTATTCTTCCAGTCTGAGTGCAGATTCAGCCATTTTTGATGCTGCATTTCCTCATTCGCTATTACAATTTCTGTTCTCGATGGTCCTCTGAAACAAATCAAAGACATTCATAGACCTTCCTGTAGATCGCTATGTTACAGTTATGAAGGTGAAGAAGCCCTAACGGCTCCTGTTTACTCCAAAGATATGTAGCTGAATGTTATGTCAAAGCTACATGTGGCAGAATCATAGTTAGGGGAATGAAATCACCCCAAGAAGCCAGGCCAGCTAACAAACTACTGTCACTTATGCTGTATTTTCTGACAAGAACCAGAATTGGAATCAGCAACAGCAAGAAACTTCTGGTAGCATTTATTGTAGTGCATACACTGACATACTGTTTCTACAGTTTCTTGTCTCTAAAAATACAAAAAATAGATCTTCATGTGTATAAGAGGTGAAAGAAAAAATATTTTCTTACATTCCTATCTTTGGAAATCCATTAAAATTTAACAGTAAAGAGCAGTCTGGGTGTTGTTAATACTACTACCTCTAAGACCAACCTGTCTGCGTTGCTAAACAGAACAAATCATGAGCGATGATGTCAAACCTGTCCTTCTGCAGCAAATTAACACAAAAATGAAAGTAAGTTGGAATGGTTCACCAGGAGATATTTTCATATACCCATCTCCTCAGTTTAGTGTTTGCCTGATAGACTCAAGCCACTGAAGAAATCCCTGTTTTAGTAAATCTCAACTGCTAAATGGAAAAAGAGTTTATTTACAAGTTATCCAACTTTCCAGCACAGAACCACCCATGATTAGCCATCAATCCCTGTCAATGACAAGGAATTTCAAGGACTGATCTCCTGAACACTGGTCAAAGGCTGAATTCTAAATCCTAGTTCATGGAAAAGAGAATGAGAAAAGTTCAGAAAAACTGTGATGTGTCCTAAAGATTGCCTCTGAACCCAATCTCTGATAGCAGTACCTAGGAATGCCAGCCATGTTATTAGTTTGTCTTTAAGTGGAATTTTCAGTATTAACTATATTTCTTTTTAAATATTTACAAAAATGCAGCATCCTTTACCCACTTCATTGCGTAAATTAACAACAATCAATGAATTCTGTTTTATGGTAAAATTGTCAGTGCAACCATATGGAAATGTTTTCAACAGGGCTGGCAAAATTAACTAGGCTCTGAGGTCACAGCCCTGGACCCTGCCTGTTACATGACTTATTTTTCATAATCTTCTCTGGGCACTTTAAGCAAGTATCATTCCATTATCTACTACCCAGAATGTGTAGTCAGATAATAAGCAGCATTTTAAAAGACAATATTTTCTTCTCATTTAAAGAAAGTTGTTTACTGCAAAAAGCGCTTTTTTCCTCAGTGCCTGCCTATAGCAAACACATAAAACTCTCTTTTCATTTCCATCATTTGCCTATTTCTCACTCTTTTTCCCACCAAATGTACACATTTTTTTTTACTTAAGATGACATTCTGCCTTATGATCTTCTGTGAACAATTATGTTCACCATTTCATAACTGTGTACAGTGATATTTTATGTAGCTGGAAACACTGTCTGGTCTATAAAATATGTAACTCAAAAATGTGCAAAAAGGTGTGAATATCATGCCATTTGATAGATCCTAATCTATATTATCCCAAATACCAGTTTATTTTACTGAAACCTGCAGCTCTAAATGACAGCTTGTGACGCTATAATCATCATTAAGGAGATATGTACTTCTAAACCAGGGCAACAACCCACAAGTCACTTATGCCTGTATGAAATTTTATAATTATTAATACAAGGTGTTATGTATATGTTATGTATACCTTGTTTTTTCCTTGGTGGTCACAGCTTGATATGATACACTCAAAACCAGTATGCCCTAATTTATGTCTTTAGAATGCCTTCTATAAATGTTTACAGAGCGTTCCCCCTTGATGTTGTTTATACAAAGTGTTCTTCCAGATAGCCAAGGACCACCACTTGTCTCCTTGCATCTATTTTAATTTTAAATGAATAAAGGGGACCTAAGAGCCTCATTTCTAGCTGAAGAAATCTGGAGACAGTGGTTACTATTTTTGTAGAGACCAGAGCATACCAGGAATTGCCAGAGAGTAAGAGAACAACAGCTAAAAATGTTAGAGGAGGAGTAAGGACTTGGGCCGGTGTGAGCTTCTGGGTCTGAGACTTTCAGTATCCAGGGAGGGGCTGCTACGTAGACATTACCACCAGGGACTGTAAAGTACTCTGGGAAAAGCAGGGAGGTAGAGCAATGAGGATTCGTTTTAGCCAGACCCATTCTGTGCTACAGAAACACAGCAGGCAGCAGATTCTACTCAGCCCCTCCTGGAGCTGTAGCACACAATTTCTTCTGTGGACACACTCTAAAGAAAAGGGAAGAAGGATCTTTCAATGGAGAGCACTGCATCAACTCCTGCTGTATAACTTCTTCAGTATATTTTGCTTTACTGAGTTTCTTACAGACTCCAACAACAAAGCTGTACCTGCCAATAACTTTGAGACATCAATCTACATATTTGAGTTTGAAATTAGCTCTTTTGCCGATTTTTTATTTTAGTCACCTGCCAAAGTTGACCTAAATAAAGTCAATCTGCACAAAAGTCATGTGTGTGGCCATATGTAATAACTTGCAAGTTTTCAGGCAAGCCAAATAAAGAACTGTTTTTATGAAACACTTTCAGGAGGCTCTTTCACTTCTTCATAGTTTTGTTGCTTGTTTGTTTTTTTTTTTACCCTCTCTGGTTTATATACAACAGAACAGCATTTTTCAAAAACTCAGTGTTGATTTTAGACTAATGCTTTTAATTATTACCTGTACTGCAACAATAAGCAAAATTAAACCGTATTTGTTGACTGAAACTATATATACCTGGAACACAGTGTGCAGTTTTGAGTTGCCTCAGTTTAGGAGCATATTCAGAAACTGGAGAGGGTCATGCAGATGCCTTTCAAAGTTTTTAGAGGCTTATGGCACTGATGCACAGGAGAGGTTGAGGGAATTGGACTTTACTCTTATGAAGAAGAAACTAAGAAACAATTCAATAGCAACCTGAAACTGCTTGAAAAGGTGTTAAAAGGTGACAAAATCACTTTTCTCAGTAGTGCTGCACGGTAAAACAAGGGGAAATGACCCAGAGTTGCAGCTTTGAAGATTCATAGTGGGTGAAAAGGAAATACTTTTTCACTGGGAAGGTGGAGCAGCCTTCTAACAGAAACACTGTGGAATCTCAGTCAATCAAGGTTTTCAAAATTTGGCTAAAGAGAGCAGTGGGTGAGCTGATCGCATTTTGGTCAAGTGGGAGAGGCACTAGATGCTCTCTAGATGTCTGTTACAATGGGGACTTTATGATTCTGTCCCACAGTACAAATACACTGTAGCAACCAGTACCTATGCAGAAGATCTTAGTCTTTAAAAAGGCTAACAGTTACTAGAACAGTTTTTTCACACATAAGAGCATCACTGAAATACCTACACCACTTAAGTAAGTTTGTTAGCAATATCTGCAAGCAAAGGACATTCATACCATGGTAACAATAATGCATGAATTTTGGGTGGTGATCTTTAGACCACATCCTCCACCAGGCTTTAAAGATAACTTACAAATCCTACCTGAATCCACATGACTTTATAAAATCTCGTGGTGCCATTTGGATGGAAGTGTTTGAGTACTGAAATATCACTTTAAAACCCACAGGGTTCTAAGAATCTTTTACTGAATAGACCACAAAAATTTAACTGTCCCGTGTGTCTCACATTAAATATCTGCAGTAAATCTTCATATCCAAAGGAACTATGCTACACCACCTGAGCTCAAACTGCTCAAACACAGCACTCAACTAATACACTTAAGGGTGCCTGTAGTCTCAGGCTACAGACATCTCCAAGACCGTATCAGAAGTTCCGTAGTTCAGTAAATTTACCACAGATGCATAACAAGCAGCAATGTTTTATGATTTTTTTCCCCTCTACATTTGAAGTGAGAGAAATACCAATCTTGGTGGTAAAAGTATGTCTTTCACCTAGATTTTCACTAGGTCCTCTGCACTGTTTTCAAGAACAAAATAGGATTAGGACCTATGAGAAAAATCCTTCCACAAGGCCTTCTTTTGCTAAACAGTTAACCAAAACAGCTAACTATTAGAAAATTCAGCCAAGAGAAATCTTGGGAGGCCATCTGATCCATTCCCCTAATCCAAAACAAGGCCAACTCTATTTACATTCTCTGACAGATTTTTGTCTGCTTTGTATGTAAAAATCTCTCCTGCTGGAGAATCCTCAGCATTTCCAGGCAATATATTCCAGGATTTAGTTAGCAGTTTGTTTCTAATGTTTGTTCTAAATCTTCCTACCTGTGATTTAAGCTCATTACTTCTGTCTTATTTCCACTGCAAATGAAGAACAGTTTATTCCCTTGCTTCTTTGCAGCAGGTATGCTTCTTTTGCATATTTGAAGGCTCCTATACCTCCCTCCCCCTGACTGACCGCTCAGAGTTTTCAGTCTTCACAGACCACACCTTCTAGGTCTCTGGTCATTCCGGCTGACACAGTCTGCCCACCTAGTCAAAATCTAACACCAGAGGATTACACATAAATACTCCTGGTTAATTCAGGCCATTTTTCCAGTTTGTCAAAAATTTCTCACATTCTAATCCCGTCCTCCAAAATGCTTTCAGACACTCCCAGCTTGATGCTAAATGAGAAATTATTAAGTGTGCTCTCCACTCCATCATCTGAATGACTCATGACAACACTAAGTATCACCCCAGACACACTGGGATGTGTCTAGCCCCCCCCAGATACATTTTATGGTTTGACAATGAAACATCAACAGTCTTGTACCATTTCATCCTTGTCCATCTCTCCTTACTTATTTAAAAAACTCATTTCACATAGTGAGAAAGTTAAAAATCTATCACATCTATTGTTTATTCCCTATCCACAGTGTCTCTGTCCTTTCAAGGAATAAATTAAGGGAATATGACATATTTTGTTACTGATAAATATATTCTGTCATTAAGACCTTATACTTCTGTAATTATTTGTTGATAATTGAAGCTAGGCAACTAGTTTGTAAATCTCTGAATCTTTCTTTTTTTCCCTCTTTAGTGAAAGATGGCATACCTAACAGTTTTTAGCCTTTTGTAGACATTCTTCACAACTTCTCAAAACTACTGGCTACCATTACTGGCAGCCATAACGAAGACTTGCCATAGCCATAAACCTTAAGTGTTCTTGGATTAATTTCAGCAAAACTAGTTCCTTTAAGGATCAGCATATAACCTATTATCTTCTTACTCTAGCCCTAATTCTTAAGTTTTGCCATCTTAGAAACATAGTATGTCTTGCTGAGATTTCTTGGTGGGTTTTTGTTTGTTTGCTTTGCTTTTTTTTTTTGTTTAATATCCCTGGCTTTTCTGATTCTTTCTCCAGATAGTTGTGCCGTTGTTCTATACAAGTTCTTGTAAGTTCGAACTGTCTTTCCACTGTCTCTAGAATTCCACTTCCAGTTTCAGGACACTGTACAGCTTGTGCCTCAGCCAAGTTTGTCTTGGTGCTTCACAGAAAGATGTCTGCTAGATATAATGAACATCAAATGGCACATATAATTCTAACATATATAATTTATTTAAACTAAGTAGTTTAATATAAGACAATTAAAAAAAAGAGTTATTCAATGATTCTACAAAATCAGTCACTCATAAAATCAAAAAGGCAAGACATTTTAAATTGCAGTTGCACTTATGTCTACCTGAGTGGGAAATTCTAACTCATATTTTACTAATTTTTCAACTTTCAATTTAAAAATTAGAATATTCTTTTAATACATTTAATTTCAAGCCATGGATTCCCTTATGTGTGCTTAAGAGAGGGATTTTCAGAATTTAAAAAAAAAAAAAAAAAAAACCACACCACAACAAAAAACCTAGTCTGTCTTCTACATTATAAACATGCTCGCAATGGGGAAAAGTAACATTTAGGGTAATTTCATTATATAAGTGCACAATGAAAATACAAAAGAAATAGTTTTCCAAGCGTTCTAGCCTGCTACCTGCTGATCACCATGCACAACAGTCAAAGCTTATAGTAAATAGTGAAATATTAGGAACATTATCACTTGCATACTAAATCATACTGAAAAGATGAAACAGAAGGCAGGAACTAATTTTAGGTTATGAAGTTAATATTCTGTTCATCATTAAAAGTAACAGACTTTGGGATACTTCTGTACAGCAATGGTTTTAATATCTCATTCTCCTTATTCCATTGTGGAATCTCTCAAATACAGTAATCTGCAAATTTAGAATAAAGTGTAAACCATAAACTGGATTCCTTCTCCCTTCAAAGTAACAGTAACACGCCTCTGTTCAGCTTCTATAATTCCATTGTTTTAAGCCGCATGTGACAGCAGGCTTGAAAAAGGAAGCCTTGTTATGCCAGAAGGTAATGAATAATGTGTGTATGGGCACTAATATAAAACAAATTAGGCCTATTTCAGAGCTGGAACAGCATTTGTTTCCTGTCTGATGTGGGCAGGACAGAAGTATTCAATTTTTTGTTTCTGTGATGTTTTTAAGCAAGACATTAAACTAAACTTATGTTATTTCTGTTGCAGAAATGGTTAGAAAGCATCTTATGTGAGAACAAAAGATTATTGGTCCAGCAACTTGACTGCTCAGTTGGCACATATTATTAAACAGCATTGTATCAAAGAGAGAGTGTAAGAAAGTATCTGGAAAGACAAAAGGCCAGGCAGCAATAAGAGATTGGCCTTTTCATTCCACAAACATACACAGATGCTACGGCAGAGGAAAGAAAAAAAAAGGAGCTACCTGTCTCAGTGGATCGCAGCAGCAGGAGGCGGCAGAGCTTACTGTAGATTTTTATAAACAAGTACCTCAGTAAATAGCTGTGATTTTATGCTGATACTGCTAGACAGAACAAGCAGATCAACTAAAATTCCCCTGTACTCTTCTGGGTACAAGCTGGTGAAGTTTATCATTATTACATTTGTTATCTCATCCCGGTGCAAGAAAAACTATTCCACTACATTGCCACAGAGCAACAGAACAACTCCATTAACTTCTCTTTTTCCCAGATTTCAGATCTGAGCAGATCATGGTTTTATGATCAGCACTTCATCAACAAAAAATGTGGACTTCAGAGTGTATGAAAATGGTTGTTTTCAACCAAACATCAAGACAAATCTACAGTCTTCTAACATGATGTTCTGAACGTGCACAGTATGCCCATCTTCAGCAGCATAGCCTCTGCAGCACATACCAAGACATAGCTAATCCTTGTTCTGAGGCACTGACGGTGATTGCTGTTCCATTCTCTACCTGTTTTAGCAGGAAACTAATTGCCAGAGACATGCTTTACTATATTTAAATTTGGGACTCAAAGGTCTCTGAACAAAATTAATTGTCCCGAGATGCACAGGCAGTCCTATCAGATGATCTTTTAGTTACCCTCTGGCTGTAAACTATGAAACCTAAGACTTGAACAAACAGTTCCCATTAGGCTCCTAGCATTATAAACAAAAACTTACTTTGTAGATAACATTCTTTTTGCACTAGAGGAAAACGTAGTAACTGCTATGAACACAGGTTGAGCAACTTGAACAACAGCCACCATTAGTCCAAAGCCTTTCAGACAATGCTGGGAACTTGCAGAGTTTTCTGTGATGTTGCATCATGCATCACACAATACATTGCATGTGTTGTGCTGTGAAAAACTGGAGAAAACACATCATCTGTGGAATTAGAATTGGCCAAGAGCCAGGAAAAGAGCTCAAATTTTGTGCAACAGGCAGAATTACCTTTAATGTTGCTTCAGACACAGCGCATATACCTCCCAAATAGACAGACTGATATTGTGTAAAATGTGTTACCACTATCAGCTAAATTAACCTAACTTTAACCACTGTCATTTAATTTTTTTTTTTCAGATTAATTTAAGCCCAAGAATGAAAAATATCTACAAACTGAAAGACATTGCTTTCGTATTTTAAACATTATCATATTATATTGCAATAGGGACTTGTCATTTGGGAAAGCACCAGACACCGTTATGAAAAATAGTTTGCAGAGCTTTACAGAAAATAAAAATACCATATGCTACCATCCATTGCAATTCCTACTCTAAAGTATTAAGAAATCTCAACTTTGATATCTCGTGCACTATTTTTCTCTAAGAATAAACAAGAGAATGATTAAATCAAAATCAATCATCATCATAAGTCATTATTTAAAAAATCTGCATAGCCACAAAACTGGGGGTTTCTGCAGTGTGCTATAATATGGACAGAATTTCTATATTCACAGCTTTAATTTTCTGAAGGAGTAAAATTAATTATTTACTATTGGGAATACTTGAAAAAAAGCACTGTTTAAAACACATTCTTTGGTGTGGTTTCTTTTTTTTTTTTTAAAAAAAATTATACAAAGGAATTTTTTTTCATCATTATTTGACCTCTATGCAATATAGAGTCTAATTTACCTGTACCCTCAATAGCGACTGGAAATAGCTTATTAAATACACCAATGTTATCAATCTCACATTCAGACTTTCTTGTTATTGTAAGTCAAATAAATAATGTTTGCAGGACATAATGGCCAACAGCCGTTATGGCTTCACATCAGATTTCACAGTGGCATCAGATTCCAATTTGTTGTTCCATCTTCCACTTCACCATATAGAAAATGTTATTCTCTGTGACATTTTCACTGAACCCCTGTGCAATGTTAACAAAATAATTAATTTATTAACTCATATTACTCCTTTTTGAAATTAGTTCTGGTGAATGTATTGTAATCTTTGTTTTTCTTATAGATAATCTTCAAAACTAATTTACTGTATTTTTGGCAGTGCCACTTCACAAAAACTTGGAGGATGCCTAAGAAAAACAAGCTTCAGATGATGACAAATTCAGAATTAAGAAAGGAAAGACAAACACCACTTTGATTTTCTGAAGTACTGCTAGAAAGAATTAGAAGTCAGATGGCTAGGAAGTATTGGAGTCAGACTGAAGATACAGACTTCTGATTTGAACTGAAATTTCCCACTGCCCTTCACACAATCACCTGCCACTACAGAAAAGATTTGTAGAAAAGCTGATTTGTAGATTATATTCCCCTGTTAGAAAATAGATTTGTGAGATTTAAGAATTATTTGTCTCATACATTTCTTATAAGTGATAGGATTGATAACATCTGTTAGCAAGCCTCAGTGAAGAAGGAGGAAGGTCTAAGTTTCTACTCATGCTGATTTCAGCCTAGGTGCACCGTTGAAAAAAGGAAGGAATCAGAGGTCTTGTGATAATTTAATACCTTTTTCATTTTCCCAGTTAAGCAAATTTTATGTTTGGACTATGAGACGGAAAAGAAGAAAAACATTCTTACTGTTAAGACCGTCATTTTTTTCTTAGACCACAAAGTAGTTGTGAAAGCAGTAACTATTTTTAAGTTATCATAGGAGTCTAAGCTTATTAGAATGGTATATAAAGTTAAAGCATAATGTCAATGTTATTTAGATATACTAAACTAGCTAGAGGAGTACAGAATTACTGTGTGTTAGAATGGCAGGCAGTCCATTCAGCACAGATGGTCTTGGATACAGGGCATCTGCTAGAAGTGATGTAAAGCATCCATGCAGTGCAAGGCAATACAGAGTAGGTTAAGTGCAGACACCGTAACGTGGGATCTTTGTCCTGTGTTTTTTGAGAAAGGTACAAAGAACAAGATTGCGTGTCAGTATACATAGTGGTAAAAGGCAGACAGAAAAGGCACCTCTTAATCCAGTTTGGGGCTCAGACACTGACAAAAGATATCTTTCTGTACTATCAGGCTTGTCTTTTTCTAGTAGAAGACAGCTTTGGATATCAGAACAGATGAACTTGGTTTTTATTCAGCAGTTATATTGTGCATCAACTATTCCATAAAGCAGCTATTACTTTAGTGTACGTCCAATAAGAAACACGCTAGTTTTAGAGTAGAGGCTACTTTTTTTTTTCTGAGTTCCACCCAGAAAGCTCTATCTTTAACAATTTGTTGTTCAGAGATACCCAAGTTAAATGTATCTGCTTGCCTAGCTCACAGTACTTGCTGTAAAATGCAAATGAATGCAGAGAAATTTTCCTGTGTTTCCTAAGACAAGTCTTCTTTAATTCTTTAGGAAGACATAGAGTATCATCACATTGCCAAACAATTCTAAGCCTCAGCAATAACTGCAAGTTCAAATATTGAAGTTTGGCAAAACATCATTATCTTTTCAATACACTCTTTTAATAACAATCACGTAATGTTTATAAAATGGTGAAAACGCCTAGATTTTAGTGAGCTATTTTTCCTGCCATAGTTCCCAAAATTTCATTTCCACTTTTGTCTAGGAACCATTTCCACACTAGGGCTAACTCTGCAGTCTAACTCCAGCACTCCAATTGTCCTAAGAAATTCATCAATGCTACAAACTACTGACCTTACCCTAAACCCATCTGATTGCAGGCCAGTTGACTTAAATTTTCTTGCCATTCGTCAGCACAAACATGGTTATCAGCAGCTGACTTGTGAATGGTCAGGAACATCAAGGAATTCATGTTTTTAGACAGGGTAACTGCAAAGAAAAAGAAGTACAGTTTCAGTATTATTTCACATAGTTAATTTTACAAATGGCATACTGAAAGCATGTAACTACATTCAAAAGATTTTTCCAAGATGCTGGCACTTCTGCTGATTTTATATGCTCAACAGCTATGTAATTTAAAACCAAGGCAACCGTGGCTATCAGAACCTTGCTAACACTGAACAGCACAAGACACTAAACAGCAGAGGCATCTTGAGGATTAGAATAAACCCGAATACTCTTCATTCACCAGCACAGGTTCATATGGGTTTCTGATAGCCTTAATCTTGTTAAATGACATTTTACCCCACAGACAGTCCAACTGAAATCACTAAAGTAATTTGTTGGATGAATGCTGCTTGACATAACTCTCGTTAATATGCACTGTTTCTGTCATAACAATATATGGGTGTAATTAGAGAAAGAAAAAACAACTACTGTTTACAAGAAAGATCATGAAAGATCATCTCTCTTAATCCACGTACAAAAGTGTGTGAACTGCTTTTATCACGTACAAAAAACTTCTCAAAATAGCCCAAAATGGAAATTTACATCCTCCCTTTCTAGGATCCCTTAAAAGATGTTGGGTTGTATGCATTTCTTCCCCAAATACATACTAGTTAAACTTTTCCTCTGACTTTTACTTTAATAGTACTAATCTTAACATAGCTAGTCATTACTCATTTTTCCTACATGCTGAAGGTGCTTTTGCTTCTCTCCCCATGAGAAAGGTAAGTATTATTCCTAGATTACTCCTGTTCAAATATGCATTTCTAGATTACTTCTTTTCTTCTCTGTTGCATAGGTTTTATTAAATGCAGTTGTTTATCAATGTTCATACAATGTTAAATGTTTTAAAATATTTATACAATTTACTTCAATATGAATATAAAATAGTCTATAAGCCATGGTACACCTTTTTTCTATATTTAAAATTACATACAAAGCTTCTGAAAACAGTAATATAAAGTCCTGTCATGTACAGAAATACATGTTAACTCAGTGAAACCTCAGAGGACATACTACCACTTTCCAACCTGCTTCTTTTCAGTGCATTTCTTTTGAAATCCACCTTAATTTTTATTTGAAGAATAATAAAGTTCTATTTTAACAACACATAAAAGCATGAGGTCTAATCTGAATATAAGTAGCAATAGCAGGTTACATCATTCTGCAGGTCTTCAGCCAGTGCAAAGGGGACCCAGTAGGACTAATCTTCTCATAAGCTCTGAACCTGCACCATTGCAGTCAGTGGGAATTTCACACTGATTTTCACGAGTACAGAATCAGGGCTTAGAAATTTTGCCCAAATGAGTTCTACATCTGAATGTCTTCCTACTCTCTCTTCTATCCACACCACTTTCCAGATTTTACACATCATCCACACATTTTAGAAGCTCCCCGCCATGTCACTTTTCTTATTTCTTTGCACTGTGACACTTTACACTGAGCCTTTCCTTCTTTTTGCCCGCTTTCTTGCATGCTATTCCAACCTCAACATAGCCTCCCTTTGGTAATAAAAGGAGCATCTCTCCACCACTGCAATTGTATTCTAAATCCAGTGATTACTACCATCACCCAAACATAACTTCCAGGCAGAGTACACTAGGGCAGAAACTTACCACAGTCCCATTCATCTGAGCTGTCACTGCAGTCTGCTTGCCCATCACACCAGAGCTCACGTGGAACACATTCATGGTTGGCACATTCAAGTTCACTCTCTTCACAAAATGCTGAGAGGACAAAAACATGGTTCACTCTGAGAAAGAAATGATCAATGTGATCACACTTATACGAAAAAAATGAGAATGAGGGTAAAGGTAGGCACAGATCAGATTTAAGAAGCAAGAAAGTGGGATTGAGTGCACCCTCAGCAAGTTTGCCAACACCAAGCTGTGTGGTGTGGTCGACACACTGGAGGGAAGGGATGTCATCCAGAGGGACCTGAACAGGCTGGAGAGGTGGGCCTGTGTAAACCTCATGAAGTTCCACAAGGCCAAGTGCAAGGTCCTGCCCATGGGTCAGGGCAATCCTAAGCACAAACACAGGTTGGGCAGAGAATGGAGTGAGAGCAGCCCTGAGGAGAATGACTTGAAGGTGATGGCTGACTAGAAGCTCTACATGAGCTAGCAATGTGCACTTGCAGCCCAGAAAGCCAACTGTATCTTGGGCTGCATCAAAAGAAGTGTGACAGCAGGTCAAGGGAGATGATTCTCCCCCTCTACTCTGCTCTTGTGAGACCCCACCTGCAGCACTGTGTCCAGCGCTGGGGCCCCCAACATATGAAGGACATGGAGCTGCTTATGAGGACAGGCTGAGAGAGTTAGGGTTGTTCAGCCTGGAGAAGAGAAGGCTTCAGGGGACACCTTATAGTGGTCTGCAAGTACTTAAAGGGGGCTACAGGAAAGATGGAGAGAGACTCTTTGTCAGGGAGTGTAGTGATAGGACAAGGGGTAATTGCTTTAAACTGAATGAGGGTAGATTTAGATTAGATATTAGGAAGAAATTCTTTACTATGAGAGTGGTGAGACACTGGCACAGGTTGCCCAGAGAAGCTGTGGCTGCCCCCTCCCTGGCAGTGTTCAAGGCCAGGTTGGACGGGGCTTTGGGCAACCTGGTCTAGTGGAAGGTGTCCCTGCCCATGGCAGGGGAGGGGGGGGTGGAAATAGATGATGTTAAAGGTTCCTTCCAACCCAAACAGTTCTATGAGTCTATGAAAGTAAGACAGGTTTGCAACAAAATTCAGGATGGACATCACTGAGGCAGAAGGTAGTTGCTGCCACACAGTGTCAGAGGGCATCACAACTCAAAGGGAAGGAAGGGTGTCTGGAAAAGGCAAGATCTGTGATTACTTAGCATCATTTGTCATCTTGTCATATGAAACCTGTCTAAGCCTCTCATAAGCTTTAAGTGAAAATATTGTTTCATACTATATAGGAGACTGCTCTGTTTATTTCTTCACATTCTTTGAAAAAAAAATATTTTACTGTAATGCATATTTATTTGCTTTCATCCCCAGCAATTCTATATTCACTTTTTTTGATTCTGCTTTGCTATTTAAAATCATAGAATTATTTTTATCTCCACTTTAGAGACAGGGAGCTGATGTACAGATAGACATGCTCCAGCTCACAGTTGGCTGCCAGCTGGCAGCATTAGATAGGGATTTCCTGAATCTCTGTCCAGTGTAGGAACCACAAGAGTTCCATTTGCAAGTGACTTTCAGCTTTCCCCCAATCATAACAACCCCCGCTCCCAAAAGGCAAGTGTGTAGCATTACAATATCCTCCTCACTAACACTCTTCCAGTTTCTATAAATGCCATCATTAGGGAACTTTAAAAGCTGCGATAGGGCAGAGCATGAGTATGCCCAGAAGGAAGCTGCATTCACGTTGTGTCTATGTCTGTCTGTTGTATAGCATTTATACTGTCATACAAAACAAGCATTTATTTGCAAGAGTAGTGCAAAAAATACTCTGTAGTGAAAACCATACAGATAGAGCAGGCAGTGGTGCCTACTCTGACATAAGTGATCTTTCTGATTCTGGAAAAAGTGTGCAAAACTAGAAAAAGCTCTCTAACTCTGCCTTTTAGAGAGAGCATATTTCAAAAGCTGGAAGCCCTCAGCTCAGGGAATTTTGCTGCCATTTTGGAATATTCAAGCCCCGACACAAAACGGAGAGGAAATATAGTCTAATTACAGACTAGCTTAACCTAAGCCCTCAGAGAATCTTGGTCTTAATGTGTGATCATGAGCAAATCACTTTAATAGAAGGTGGCTTCCTTTTTTTAGATTACAGTAGACAGATGGCTTGGAAGTCATATGGTATAATCTTCACAAAGAAAAGCAGAATAGGAAACATTCTGTGAGCTTCCTCTTTGCAAAAAGAAACAGTTAAATCTAGTGATATATGCAGGATGCCAATCATTTTAGCAAATATATTCATATGCTCCATATAGCACCTAATACGTGTCTACCATCCTGTCCCTGCCAACGAAAGTCTAGAGACTCAGGAGCAATTCTTAAATTGTAAAATTATATCCTACAGTCCCAGGATTGCCCAGAGAACTGAAATTTCAGATTTCAACCTAGTTTACCAAGAATTTCTTCTTGTGCAGGCTGAGTGTTACCCAGTACGTCTTTCCTAGTTCCTTGTCTTGGGGACATGCCCACACACCATGTTTTCTCAAAAGAAGAGAATTAGGAGTACCACTAATATATTAATGAAAGTGAAGCTAACATCTCATGGTACCCACTCCTAGCTTTGCATATAGGGTGGGAGCTTGCAAAGCAGCTGCAATCATTTGCAGGTCTTTCACCTCTTCCCATCCCACTAAGTCAGTTCAGAGTGGACAGAACACAGGGCAGCTCCTTCAGGGGACCAGGGGGCCTACTGCACACTGTCAGCACTTTGAGTCAACTTACACTGCCCATGGACAGCACGCCCGTATCAGTGTACCATACTAAGTTTTGTATCTCCAACAATTATCATAGTTGGATTGTAGAAGAAGCCTGTGGAGCCAAGTGGGGAGACAGAATCTAAGAAATGTCAAGCAGAAGAGAAATCAAACAAAGCAGGGAGGCATGTGAAATTTACTGTGGAACAGATCAGAAAGAAAATCATGTGGAAATCAACAAAAAAAGAGCAGTGACCAGCTACACCTATATGGAATGAAGTTGAGAAAAGGAGTCAAGAAGCTAGAAGGAATAAAAAAAAGAAGCATAAAGACAAAAGAAGAAGGAAAAAAGAGAAAAAAAGAAAGAGGACCAGAGTGACCAAGGAGACAGCAAAGATCCAAGGATGTGAACAACAGAGAACACAAGATGAGGAAAGAGATAAATTGGTGCTATTGAAAAACTGAAAAGGAAATGGAGGGAATGACTAAGCCTTTCCATCTGTAGACAACTTTTTTACTTTCATTTAGTTTGTACCCCAAGATCCCAGGAATGTTATCAGCCCTTTACAGGACTAACAAACTGCATAAGCCCTTACAGCAGTTTTTTTCATCCATCATGTCAGGGCAGTCTGGGAAACCATCACAAATCATAGTGTGTTTGATGCACAGCTTCTTCAAAGGACATTCCCAAAGACCCCTTTCTCTACAACCTGGAGGCAGAGAAGCACAATTTTGAAACAACTGTATGCAATATCAGATCAAATGTTTTCTTCTTCCTTAATAATCCTGAAACACCCAAAATATTTTCGCTTGCAATATAAATTTTAAGATACCAAGAATGGTTACTAACAAAGAAGTCGAAATAAGATTGTCACAGTGCACACTTGATAAATGGGTATAAAATATATAACACTTCATAACACTTCAGTGCTGTTAAAATAATAATCTATATTATCCTACACATATCTATAAGTAATAGTTTAGGCATTAGCTCACTTAGCCCATACACAAGTACTCTTGAAATACATTTACTAGTAATATTTAAACTTGTGCTAATCCTGAAGTCTGTAGAGTTTCCTTTAAAAGAATACCACACCGACCTTTGGTCTTTCAAAAGCAAATTCTATGACAGCATGGAATCTCCATGAAACAGTGTAGAAATATGTAATTCTTTCTGGCAGTGCTGATACAGAATCTAATGCAGATCACAATGAAAGGTAGAGATGCTGTTAAGTATTGACCAAAGTTTTCCTGGTTCCATAATCTGAGCGCAAACTAATTTTAAAAAGATTAGAAGGACCCAACGGCTGTATGAAACTTCAAGAGGTTCCATTATTGTGCAGGGAAAACACCACATTATTGTCTCTTCAAAGTCCTGCTAACCAGATTTTGTGATTTCAAGAGGAATACTGTGTCAAAGTGCTTTGACAGTAGAATTCCTGTTAGTCAGCTAGGGGAAATTAAGAATGGCCCAAGGTACACTTTAGAAAAGTGTTTTCTCTTGTTTTATTTCACTATTTATTTCCATCAACTAATAAAGCACTTCAGTGTGCTACTAGCTTAAATACTTTGGCCATACTAATGTCCTGCACATCTGACATTCTGGTTTTATAGGAAGCCATAAAACCCATGTGTTGTCCTGACATCAAAACAGATGGTTTGGTTGCCTTGTATAGATCATAATACTAGTTTTCATTTTAATCCAAGCTCAAATTCAGGTGGCAGCCCTGATGTCCCCACACGCAAATAGTGGAGGTATAAGCTCACAAACTGCATTTGAAGCAGCACCTCTGCTTGCCTGGACTTGAACTACAGCAGCTATCAGCAGTAAATTACTACATAGATACATTGTTTCCAAAAAGTGTTATTTCAGAAGTGAGTATTTTACAAACATGAACTAGAGAATCACTACTACTAGCTCATACCATTACTGGAAAAACCTACTCATGTTTTAACTGTAACTGGGTGTGTGGAGTGATTTTGTTTAGATTAAAAAAACCCCATAAAATAAAAGTTACAGCACAGAGAAATAAATAGCCCTGAACTTGTGAAACTAATTCTACATGATCAAAGAACTTTCTTGGGTATCACCATTTTCCAGGTCTCCTTCTTGACAATATTTGTGAAAACTATTAATGAAAAATTAATTGAAACCAAACTAAACCTTTAATAAAGAACAAAGAATGTCAGTCATGTTAGGAACATGACATAAAAATAAAACAGAAAAGCTTAAAAAAATATATAATTTATGAACCTTGCAATTTCTCAGCAGAGTGTTTACAATTTAAAAAGTTTGCTTTTCCCCTTCATCACACATTATAGCGTTACACTGTGAAGTGTACTGTGACTCCCCAAAATTTATCTTTGAGTACACCATTGACAAATATAGAGACAATTCCCTAGGAAAAATTCACTACTTACTAAATTCAGTGTACCAATACACTGTTTTGTTGGTACAAGTCATCTACCATTTATTTGGTGTGTTTATGTTTCTTCTCCATTTTTGTGACATACATTTTAATGTAACAACAATGAAATGGAAGAGGTAGAAAAACTTGTCCATATTTACATTATCCCCATCTTAAACATGTTTTGCCAAGATACAGGGATTCACATATGATCTTACCTTCATTTTTCTTCAAAATATGAAGCAAGTTACCATTTGTTATTCACACATATATTCCCCATGCACTTATATATATTCCCCATGCACTTATTAAGTCATTAACATTAATACCACCACATTTTTCTCTCAACTAGAATACCACAGTCAGATTGAAGAAAATAGTGAAGGATGATGCTGGTTTTGAATGTTATGTCCTCAGTTTAGTACTCTTCTAGGACCCTCTTCTGCTCCCTGCCAGAGGCATTGTTCAGCAGCCAGTAAATTAATATGAACAATTACAATCAAGCATATTTAATACCACAAACTCCCTTGATGTCTATCATAATAATTTTCAGAAATTATCTTTCCCACACTTTACTGAAATGCGCTCAGAAGTCTCACATTCAGAAATCTGGGTCAAATTTTCCCCACACTTTACTGAAATGCACTCAGAAGTCTCACATTCAGAAATCTGGGTCAAATTTTCTCCCCAAATCCTAGTCTAAATGGCACCGAAGTCTTAGGACTTTGCTGCAATTGCATGGGTGAGATTTCCTCTCACAAAGATCATGTAAAAGTATGACAGGGATTTCTAACAGGAGGAGACAGCTGAATACAACTCTACTTTGCATGGGCAGAATATACTTTAGTCCCTTTGGACTGCTCTGGACATATGTGACCAGAGTAGCTTGAGCATCCAAAAGCTGTAGCTAGTCTTCTTCAACCTCCTTCTCCCTGCACTACGAAAGTGTTCCATGCCTGTCATTTAAGGCACTTCAAATACAAAGCTTTTAATATAAATGCTGTCTGTTATTTAATAGTATAAAACCAATTTCAAAGGATAAATCTAATAAAATATGAGTTAGCCATTTACACATGGAAAGATCATCAGGTTTTGAATTTGTCTTGCACACATGGAATATAAATGAGTTAGACTTACTTCTGGAGCTCTACAAGGACTTTCTGTTCTTCAGTAACAGTATTACCCCTGGTCAATATAATGTCACTCTGACCGCAGTAATTTCCTAGCAGATACAGTCTTCCATATTTATAGAAACTGATAAGAATTCTGCTGATTGCTAGTGACATTCTGTCTAGACTATAAACACAGAGAGAGATCCACTCGAGAAATTAATGTTATATATTAGAGCAATATTTCATATGTTAAAGTCTAGGAGAATAAAATTATCCTAAAAGATATATAGCAATTAGTGTTCTAAGGAATTAAGAACAGGTGGCAACAAAAAATATTTGGCAGGGAGGACAACTGAGACAATTGATTCAAAGGTAAAGAGATAAAAACTCTGAAAGAGTCACTGTGATCATCAGCTCTGCCTTTCCTTTATAATACAAACAAGAGAACAACTTAGTATTAAATCCTGTTTCAGTGAGCAATTTTTTTTTTTCTTTATACTTTCTTTTTGCAGGGGGAGGGAAATAGGACAGAAAGATGAGAGAGAATACATGCATGATTTGAAAACTACAAGAGACTAAGTGCCTTAGTGATAAATAACCCCCTGGTTAGTTCAATCACTAAAAAATCTGCTCATAAAAAAGAAACTATAGAGCTGTCAAGCTTAAATCTTAACCTAGCTTCAGCTTTCAGGTGTTGTGTCTTATTTTATTTTTGTGGAGCTGAGTAGGAAGTCTTTGACTGCCACAGATTTGCTGCTCACATAAACTGTGCTTCCAACTTAACCTCCTCTCTATTTAAAAAAAAAAAAAAAAAAGGTTGTGGACCTTAGCCCTACTCCGTTGGAATGTTTTCCAATCCTTTACTAATATTCACACCTCTTCTCTAAATCCTTAGTGATGATTCTATTTGCCCCTAGGGATGCCAGGCCAGCATGCAGAATTCCATGGAGGCTACAACTTAGTCATATAATGAAATAGTATAAACTCCTTCCTCCTCCTCAAAATTCTCGGGCCAGCACGTACAAGGATAAATAATGACCAAGATATTTGTTAGTTATTCTCAGACTCAATACATCCCCTTAAGTTAAAAGTCAAGAGCATCTCTACCATAAGTAAACTCAGAAATATACCGGAGAATAAACTTTGTGGTTACCACTTTATCCTTGTACCTACAGCTTGAGAATGACCAGTCTGAAAAAACACTTGCAGTACAGAATCCACTTCAGTGACACAGATCTTTTGTCAATACATCATTATGAGAACATTACTGTGTATAAATTTAAAACTGTATTTATGAATTCAAGACTTAAACTGCCAGGAAGTCAATTTTTAGCTCAGTAGAACCCCCAGCAATATCAAAAGAATTAAATCTGCAGCATTTTTTAATCTTAATTACTAAAGGAATACTCAAACATCCTGGAATACAGTTAGCAGAATCTAAATGATCAAATATCATAAATTGTGTTGACATTAATCAAGAAGGATGCTTGCTAAAGTATTTTTACTGCTACTAGTCTTAAAAAAAACCCAACCTTTCAACCTATTTTTCTTATAGAAAAAGGGGCTTATCCTCTAACCTGTAATGCTATGGTTCAAATAACTGAAGGAAAAACAAAACTCAATTTTCTAAACCTTCAACTACTCTCCATTCAAAAGATCCAACTCATTGGATTTATTTACCACAGCTGTCCTCATCACTATCATCTTCACAGTCAGCTTGACCATCACATCTTCTGGATGCCAGGACACACCTCCCAGAACGGCACTTGAAGTGACTGGGTGAGCATTCTGTCAATGACAAGGAACAGGGACAAACAAGACTCTATAGCTGTGCAAGTTTAATCACCACATGGGTACTTACTTATTTATCACTGTGACTGTTTGTGAAGGGTAAATGACAGGAATAGAAAGCTTGTGTGACACTAAACTGGAACTGTGTAGCAGGCAACACTAAACAATTGCACTGTGAATGGGGTAGAGCAACATTTTCCAGAGCTCTCCCTCACATGCTATGCTCTGTCAGATTTCAAAGCTTTGCCAAATAACTGGCATACAAGGTTTAGATTGTGGGTGTGGATTTTCTAGCTACTTTTCTTACTGCTGTGGTGTTGTGTGAAGCAGGAATATATAATCTGATGCACTGAAATGACTATGAGAAAATCCCAGGATAAAAAAAAAAAACAATATTTGGGCTGAATTTTAAAAATCAGCTATAAATGTCCACTAATTAACCCTTATATTGCTTCTGCCTCATCTTACAGAGTACCACTTTGAGAAAGCTTTATTTAGATGGTTTTGAAAAACCCATTTAAATGACTAAACCCCATTTTTTCACACTGTACATGTCACTGACTTTGATGTATAGCCTCCATCATATGTTTTTTCCCTTTCTGCAAAACCTCTCAGATATTTAATACCATGCAGTTTCTTAGGTATATTTTAGGATTCAATAAACAGTTGTATGAAAAATATCATCAATTAACTCAGAAGCCTTAAAAAAACCCCATTCTAATGATAAAAAGGCATGTGAACTATACTGCCAACATTTAAGAATAACTCATTATGAAAATAACTAAGTTTACAATGCATACTGTCTTGGCCAGTGGTATTCTTGGATTCAGCACTGACTGGAAGAGAAGTTAAGCAATTCAGCACATTGTAATAACTCTGTCAGTTACAGCTTGCGTTGGAAATTTAAATGCTCTCAGAAGCTTGATTTCTTCTGTTACATTTTTTTTTTCAGAAATATTTACATAAGATTTTAAATGTCTCAGACTTTCTGACCAACATTGGTAGTCAAAAGAAATCCGGCACTGAATCAACATAAAATTCTAGCAGTGTGAACCAAAACCAACTCTGATAAGGCCCTTTAATTAGTTTAACTGTTTCTAAGAGAATAATAAAACCACTTCTTTTTTCATTGATTTTCCAGGAATATCTCTTTCAGTGCTAAAATGATCAATAAGCAGTGAATCAGCTTACTAGGCAGAATCTTTCTAATTAAAGTGAGAATGTTTTTGAACTATAGTTTTTAGAAGTGAACAGAATTTATCTCTAGAAATAGAACACACTAGTCCTCTATGCAGTACCATATTTAAAATATAACCATTCTATGTTAGATTTCAATGCCAAATGATCCAATAACATAGGGAGGAAGATTAAGAGACATATGATACCTGAGAAAATTAAATCACATTATTTTAATTTAACTCACCTTGTTGTGCCAAAGTCTTACTTTCCCTTTCCTACACACTACTGTGTAATAAAGGATAATTCCTTTCCATCAGCCCACTGCTGTAGAGGGAAATTATCTCCTTGCCTCTGAAGAGTCCCACAACAGAGGACTTTATTACTATGGTATTACACATCTTTATAAAATCCTCACAGTGATATATGTGCACATGAACTTTTGCTTGAAGAAATAGTACTAACTATAAATGCTTCACGGTTTCTTCATGATTCCTTCACTATATTCACAGCAATACCTCTTCACTAAAAGACCTGTAGACTCACTAGCTTCTGCTCATTGCTTTCTCTGAGTAAGGTCAAGGCTGTGGAAAGACCATCATCACCACAGAGGTGAGTAGGAGAACAGTGAGAACTGAACATGATCAGCATATTGCAGGCACTGTAGCACACACCATCTCACTATTTTCCCAGATACTTTACGGGTGTTTTGACAAGAAAAAGAAAAGACATGTCAGAATCCCCACAGATTTCACATCCAATGACCACTGCAGAAGGAAAAGCTGCACAGCTTCTCTTTTCATACATACAAAAGATATCCAGAAGCATTTAAGGCAATTTCAGTCTTTTGTTTCATGTTCATACCCACAATGATTAGTATTATGTCTGAACTCAAAAACTGAAATTTGTCAGTTGCTACTGAAGCTGGTTTGGCACAACTCTCTACAAAACTTTCCCTAAACAAAAACCAAGAGCAAAAAATAGCTGTAAAAGACACTAACATTACACTATTTTTCTCAGAGCTGTCATGGGGCTCAGATTTTTTAAGATTGCCTGGAGTCTGCCTTCCGGTTAGAAAAGCATTATTATAGCATCTAAATAGGTAAAAAAGTGAAGTATAAAACCACAAGTGAGCAGTAGGTGTGGTGTTAGTAACAAATCTCAAACACTGAGTTTCACAAGTTTAAGGTAATTAATCCTCCCCTCGAACAGATTTCTTATGAGAACTTCCTCTTATCTACAAATAGTAGGTATCCACATTCCCTGAAAACCAGTTTGGAATAATTCCCTCAGTTCAGATATTATAATTTACAGAGGAGGTATAGGGGGAAAAAAAAGTGACATTGGGAACCTAATTAAATCGTTAATTTCCTGTTACATGTATTCATAGGAGTTACCTTCTACATCTTCATCTGGTGTTAGACAAGTTTGGTTGTCTGAGTTCTCATCTGGAAACTGAGTGCAGTCAGTATCCTCTGGCCACTGCAGACCTACAATCCCAAGCACAGACTCACAACGTTCCTTAGACTGTACACATAATGCCCTGAGGAGACAAAGTAGAATTGCACAAAGTAACTGAGTGAAAATCACAGAAATTCACAGTTATAGGAAGTTAATAACCCTAGCCAAAGTTAAAGACAAAGATCAAGGAAAAATCAGCTAATCAGATTTCTGTACATGAAAAAAAAAAGGTCAAAAGATATGTTGCCATTCTTGAAACTTTAAGTTGCTATATGCAGACTATTACCCGATTTATAACATAATAGCCAAATATAACTACTTACTAACATACCCTCCTCTGCAAGGGACTGCAGAGAACCTTTTTTTTAAGGTTAAATGCCCTCCTTTAGGAAAAAAAGCCAAATACATTTTGTACCAGTGAAATGTTACCTCTTCAGATGATGCTACCTCAAAAACCATGTGGTTTCAGAAGGACAAAGTATTTAAACCTGCAAACAAAAGAGCAAAGAACTCCCCAGGGAATTCAATAAAATTATGAGTTTGGGGAAAATCAAAGCACAGATCAACCTTGCCTTGATGATGTTGTCAGTTAAAGCAACAGAAGCTTGTATCACACCTTACAAGCATTACTTTAAACATTTAGCAACTACTTTTGCCTGGAATCATACCTCATGTGCTGTTCAGTACAATAGCCTTATCTTCTATCTGTGACATCTTGAATTCCTGTTTGTTTAAACTGCCTCTTTTTTTTCCTTTTTGTGGAATATTAACTAGGCAGTATGGGACTAGGAACCTCAACATCCTTTTCACCTCTTCCTCCAAATGGAAACATGCATCATGCTTAACAGATACTTGTCCAAGTTGTTCTTAAAAACTCTTCAGTTAGAAAGATTTAATATACTTCCTTATCACTTATTCTCATACAGATATCTACTATCTTCCTTATATCTGATCTACAGTTCTCCTGATGTACTTTCAATTCACTGCTTCCTGGTCTAACCTCAGTGAACATGGTGAACAATTTACTTATTTTCTCACAGAAGCTCTCTTTTAACTGTTTGAAGGTTATGATGTCTCCCCATGTCTTCTCTTGTTTCTAGACTCAGCAACTCATTTATTTGCACCTTTTAGATCATATTTTCTGAACTTATAATCATTTGGACTTTCTTCTACCATTTCAATGAAAATTTTCCTTTGTTCTTATAGGTTGAAAAATATGCAACAGTAGGATTCCACTCATTTCTATTTTTTTTGTTTCCTTCATGTCATTTTTAAAATGCCTTTTATTTAATTTGATTAATTTTTCCAGATCTTTCTTCTAGGAACAGACACTCCTTTCGTGGAAGGCATTTTATTCCATTCATTTTCATTTGATCTTTTGACAAATGGACCATTTTTTTTCCTGCAATAAGCTTCAAGAAATGCAGTGACCAAAACCAAGCAAACAGATCCATTTAGGATCAATTATTTTATGCTCTTTTGAGAAAACAATACATAATTAATCTTTTCAAATTTAATTTTGTTTTGGGGGATTGCCTGAATAAGAGTCAATGTTTTTCCACACTAAATGCTTCACAATTGAGTTGACTTTCCTTTTAGATCCTCCTCAATATCAAAAAGGTTGATTCACACCATTTTATAACCTCAGCTTTCTGAATGCCCGAATTTTTACTTACCAATGACAAAACCCCCAAACCAACAACAATAGTATGATGAATACATTTTAAAAATTCGATTCTGTTAACTGAGACATCTAAGTCGTTTCTATCCTGTGTTCTCTGCACACTCAAATCTCTGGCCAAAGCTAACCCTTCCCAAAAGTATTGCAAACTATCTAGTTGTCAGTTTGTGGTGAAAGAATTAAAATGTAGATGAACTTCAAAGTAGTGCCCATCATGGTACATATGGAATCCTATTGCAATACTGCTAGGAAAATTGGAAGAGCAATTAGTACTTTTTTTTTTTTTTTTTTTTTTTTTTTTTTTT
>NW_020799098.1:27703641-27787336 GCF_003259725.1 Athene cunicularia
AAAAAAAAAAAAAAAAAAAAAAAGATGTAGCACAGAAATATGCAATTTTCTGCAATGAAATTCAATCTAGCACTTTTAAAAGAACATTAAGCATATTTAGCGGTTAACTAAAATATCACTTTGCTCTCCCAGTTCAAATACAGTAATAGGATGCCTAACTTGACACCAACACATAGGGCATGAGATTTGACCAGGATTATTCTTCATACACATCTGTCACAGTTTTGAAACAACACCAAAGTCAGATGGAGACTACATAAATACACAGACAGCGTAATCTCCATGTCATTATAGGCTAATGTGACTAGGAAGGTATTTACTGGTCCCAAAACAAGGGACACTGATACACATATTGGAATGTTGTGAGACCCAGAATCTCCAGAAGCTACTCCGCACTCTCCAGAATCAATAGAAAAGATAGTTTGTAATTACAAGGAAACAGAAATCTCTGAGCTTATTCAGTATCTTCTTTATCTATGGAACTCCAGTTGTCCTCAGTGGGAACCCAGCACACAATAATCTTCAAAGATTATTTCTCCAGACCTGAACTAATATTACCAATGCCTTATCAGAGATGAAGAACACTGTTCAGATTTTGAAAACATACTTGATAGATCAATGAATGGACTCAATAACAGCAAGTTCAGTTCTTTCCAAAAAATCTCTTCACCTGTGTTCCTTACTTTGAGCAGAACTTCATGAAGACCAGTATAGTTAAAAAATAAAGCATGACAATCAAACTAATAACAGGGACAATTAAAAGCCTTGCAAAGCAGGGACAGATGTTCTATACAAAGGGAGTAAAATTAAAATTGTTTAGTTATAACCACCTAGAAGGAATAGAACAGATCATTGTGCCAGTATTAAAAAAAAATTAATTAGTCTCTGATAAGTACATTTTATAACAGATACAGAACTAGAACATGAATTTGCAATTCATGGTTGGAAAGTTCACTTTGACTTGAAAAGCTTAACACTGAAGAACTGCATTAGCTGAACTCCATTTCGTATTTACAGGAAAAGACAGGTAAAGCAATATGTAGGTCCCAATAAGCTTAACTAACCATTGATATCTTTGAACAAGAGGGCAGTTATTTTGCAAAGGCAGCAGCAAATTCTCAGAATACAGTTTCTGTGCTCAGAGTGTAATATGCTGCCTTTTAGGAGCTTCAAACTGTAGTTAAATAGATTTATATTTATATCAAATGTATTTTGTTTTCTTCTGCCCTACATTCATCAAGTAACAAGAGTTGATTGTTATGAGGCTATAGGTGTTTTCATTTTTAAAACATTTTTGCATCACATCTGTGTCTGAAATTATTCCTAAAATGTTATTGTAAAGCAAGTACTACAGATCTCAGTGGGACCTTGCAAGGTATCCCTTCCAGATAAAATAATCTCTACTTGTGATCTAACGTAAGAGTGAAACCTGAAAACAGTTATAAAAGTAGAGCTTACAATCCTAGAAAATTGAGAAAGACTAATAAAGCTAACAATGTCAGTCAAGATATAAACACAGTATAGTACCTGCAAGGTGGGATCCGCTGATTCGTATGGGGGTCACATTTTGGTACTAAGATTGTACAGGCAAAAAACATAAGGTACTTGTAGCAGTTGGTCTGGACCAAGGCTGGAAAAAGAGAAGACTCCCAGCTGATAGAGGCTTCCTTCTGTGTCCTGTGGCCCAGGTAGTTTGGGTAATAAGTATAGTTGTAAGGCAAGTTCATACAGAGTTCCAGAGTAATTGGTTCACACTGACCTTTCACAGAAAGGAAAAAAAAACCAAAACACACAAATGTTGTAAGATTAAAGAAAATACAGAAAAAATAATACAGAAGTATTCAACAAATTTATCAATCAGAGAACTTCCTCTCAGACTTGAGAAACTACAAGTTTCAGAGCTCAAGACCCCATATAAGCCTATTCATGCCAGTAAAGAAAGGTGGGTTTGACCTCTGCCTACCTAATAACCTATTCAGAGACTTGTATTTCCCTACCAGTAGGCATTAACTTCCTGAGTAACATCTTAACTTTAACATGGTACAATAAATCATTCCTTAAAAACAGATTTATCCTTTTCAAATCAAGTTTCTGATGGTTTTCAAGAGCTCCTGTACTGTACAGCAACACACTACCTACCGGTGTACTATGCTACCATAACACACCTCATACTGGCAGGGTAATTGTCAAAATTAAGACAACTGGGATCATAGGATACTTTGGGTAGGAAAGGATCTGAGGAGGTCTCTAGTCCAACGTCCTCCTCAAAGCTCGGTCTGATCAAAGCTGAGGACTGATCAGGTTTCTCAAGGCTTTATTCAGTCAGTTCTTGAAAAAAATTTAATGACAGAGACTGCATAATTTTTCTACATAGAAAACTGAAGGCAGGATTTCTTTCCTATTTTATTTTTTGCATCCCAAGACCTGAAGGAAGAATGGGGACAATTAGGTTATATTGCACAAACAAGAGACAGTCTACATGCCCATAATTTCATTCAGATGAGACATAATTGGTAGTAAAGAGAATGATAAGAAAGAGCAAAATAAATGCAACAGTTATAAGTCCATATGATCACACAGACTAGATTTATATACAAAAATCTTCCAGATTTTAGGGGGTTTATCACAAAACAAATTGAACTGAAAGAGGACTTTGGATTTTAAAAATTGTTCATCTTATGTATTTCTTCCCGCATTGGTAGTCAGAAATATTTAATTTTCCACCGCAACAGAAAAAACAGACAGAATTACACTTCAGACTGAAAGTCAGCTTTTTATTTAGCACTGAGACCAATATGAAATTTTAAAATTTTATTTACTTCCAAAATATGATAAAATTTTCCTTGAAAAAGTGCACTATTCGAAAGTAACTTGTTATCAAAAGACAGCATGTATTTGCTTATCTGGAAGCAAACTTATCTTAACATGATTAATAATCTCTGTCATCCAGTTGCTAGTGTCAGTTGCCAGCACGGTGTGGCAATTGTGTGATCCTATAGCTGGATCTTTGAGAGGAAGTTGAAAGAAGATCCAACAGTCAATTATTCAGCTGATGAGCAGAATTGGAAAGTCTTTCTTGGACTGGCACTCCCTGTTAGAACTTCTTTTAGTATCTACCTCTAAACTGAGGATCATGAAGTTCATTTTATATAGTTTTTCCTCTCTGCTAAATCCTTGCATACTGCCAATATTGAATTATTTCTGTTGTCTCAAACCACTTATTTGCAGCTTTGGGGTATGTGAGGTTCAAAGACTTCAACAAACCTCCTCACATTACCACCATTTTCTTTTCTTCATAATGAACTCTCCCTTGTCCTCTCACACTTCAGCCCCAGATTCCCAGATCAATTTGGTTTTGTCTTTTGATTATTCCCCAGTAAGCATCTTTTCTTGATGTGTTGTGTTTGTGTGTGGCAGGGTTTTTGTAGTGTGGGAGGGGGCTACAGAGCTGGTGGCTACAGAGGTGACTCCTCTGAGAAGTTTCTAGGAGCTCCCCCAGCTCCAAGTCAGACCCGACTCTGGTCAAGGGCAAGCCCTTTAGTGATGGCAGCTGTGCCTCTGTGATAACATATTTAGGAAGGGGAACCTGAGAGGAGGAGGATTTGTGAGGAAAATACATATGCAAACATCAAGGTCAGTGGTAGAAAGGAGGAGGAGGAGGTTTACCAGAGCAGAGATGCCCCTGCAGCCCGCGGTGAGAGGGCAGACCATGCCCCTGGCACCTATGGAGGTCACCGGTGGAGCAGATGCCCACCCGCAGCCCGGGGAGGAGCCCACGCTGGAGCAGGTGGCTGCACCTGAAGAAGGCCAGGACTCCGAGGGAAGCCCATGCTGGAGCAGTCTGCTGTTGGGAGGACTGCAGCATGTGGGGAGGACCCACGCTGGAGCAGTTCATGAAGAGCTGCAGCCCATGGGAAGGACTCACATCAGAGAAGTTCGTGGAGGACTGGCTCCTGTGAGAGGAACCCCACACTGGAACAGGGGGGAGTGTGAGGAGTCCTCCCTCTAAGGAGGAAGGAGTGGCAAAATCAACAGGTGATGAACTGACTGCAACCCCCATTCCCTGACCCTTGTGCGTCTCAGAAGAAGGAGGTAGAGAAATTGGGAGCGAAGCTGAGCACACGAAGAAGGGAGGGGTGGAGGGAAGGTGTTTTTAAGGTTGTATTTCTCACTGTCCTGCTCTGTTTGATGGGTAAATTAAGTGGTGGTGGTGGTGTTCAAATTAAATTGATATTCTTTTTTTCTTCATCAATGAAGTCTGTCTTTTGACCATGACTATAATTGGTGAATCATCCCTCCCTGTCGTTGTCTCAATCTCTGAACCTTCTGTTTTATCTTCTCCCCATTCCTAAGGGTGAAGGAGTGAACAAGGGGCTGCCTAGTGCTCAGTTGCCCTCTGAGCTTGAATCATGACATGTGTACGGAGTATTATATGTTCATCAGTATTTCGTGATAAAACTCGAGTAAATGAACACAAAAGTACATGCAATGTTCTAAGTGTTTGTGTAACATAACATTTCAAGGCTGAACAGTAGAAATGCACATATATCATTCTCACTTTTTGTTATGCCTCATATTTATAGGGGTTTAGGTGAATTCTAGAAGAAAATCTAGTTTAGTGAAATGCCCCATCAGAACAGCTCTTTGCATGTTTTCAATAGGATCACAATTTTCACCCTATGTTTAGAAAATTTCTCTCACATTATGTGCAGAAGTGTCATGGCAGGTTTGAGAAGAGTAACTTTGACTCTCACACATAATTCCCTATAATCCACAAGCAGGGTAACAAACAGAACATACACTTCAGGGGAACATCTGACTGAATTTAAGTAACCCAAAACTTTCCTTCTGATGACTGTCCTACAGTTGAAGAGATCTTGCTACTCCCTTATTTATAGTATATCTAAGTACAACCTAATGAGTGGGGAACAAGGTATAGAATTCATTGCATCTTTTATCCTAAATCAAAAAAACCCCAAACAGATTATTCCTGGATTTAATATCTTCATGTATTTATTATTAACTTGCTCTACCTACTATATAGGAATTAGTTCAAAACATAGTAACAGGAGTGAATGGGATATTTCACAGAATAATAGAACGGCTAAGGTTGGAAGGGACCTCTGGAGGTCATCTGATCCAACTCTCCTGCTCAAGCAGGGACACCTAGAGCCAGTTGTGCAGAACCATGCCCAGACAGCTTTTGTCTCCAAAGATGGGGTCTCCACAACCTCTCTGGGCAACCTGCGTTCAGTAACCCATGAAGTAAAAAAACTGTTTCCTTATGTTCAAATGGAAACTCCTGTGTTTCACTTTGTGCCAACTGCCTCTGGTCCTGTCACTGAGCACTGAAATAGCCTGGCTCTGGCTTCTTTACACTCTCCCCTCAGATATTTGTTCTGTTACCCTAAATATGTTGTAATTGCATTATAATGTCAGCCTAAACTGATCAGACATTATCATCACACATAGAGAACATCCATCATATTCAGTTTTGCAAAAGTGGCCTATGCTTTGGAATTTTCCAACCAAAGAGTTATGTGGGCCAGAAAATACTGCTTTGTCAAAACTGGCATTTTTCATGGGAATTCTCATCTCTTACCAAAGATGAAAGAACTCTGGTCAAAATATGAACAACGAAAATAACATGAAAAGAAGACAATAGTACTTCCAGATGTTAAGCAAGAAAAATCTCTCCCAAATTCTCTTGCTGTTCCATTGTCTATAAACAATTAAATATTCACTGGACCAGAAAGGGAGAAAAAGAGATGATCCAGAAGTCTAATACAGATTATGTGTTACTCCTGTTGAGAACTATGGGCTGTTGCCCATAATATGATGAGGAAACATCTTCACTAACAAGCTCTTGGCTTTCTCATGACATGGAATAGGAACATTGTTTTAGAACTCAAATATCATGTCAAAAAATGTTTTTCACTATCTTGTAACATAGTCCTAGCCACTCAAACATTTTCCAAAATTGCTGTCCGTACATACAATGGGAAACAAAAATCTATATTAATCATGAAAAGAGTTTGGATCACAGGACAAACTGCTTTGGACCACAGTAAGGCACATACTGATCTATCCACAAGGAAGATGAATCTAAGAAAGAAAGTGTACTTTCAGCACTCTCTCATTGTGAGGAAGACTGAATTGCAGTCACACTGCTTGAAAGACTGTCATTGCCTTTTACAGGATTGTTGTCACTGTTTACAAAAGGTAATTTGCTTGAGAGAGAACTGCTCCTTGAGTATACAAGAACTAGAGGCTGCTGTGGAAATTTACTTATTTTCATACTTGTTGGGTAAAGCTGCTGCTAGTGCCTTGTATGACAGCCAAATAGAAGACATTATGCATGACTGGTGACTACACAGCCATCAGCTGTGAATCCAATGTCACAATATATCAGATACACTTTACTATGCATTTTAAGTTATAATTATTTAAAAATAAATAAAATTACAAAATACTGTCTTTTTTTTGACCTGAGTAAATATAAAGTTGCTACAGTTTTAAACATATAAAACAGAATTTAGTGTAATGCTTGTTAAGTTTTGGAAGCATTATGAGTAAAGAAGCTTAGAAACAGCAGATAAAAATATGGAAGCCCCCATTCCTGGGTAAACTGCAGTTTTATGGCAAAGTTGGTAATGCTCAAATCAAAAGGCCTAATCTTCAAATGAAGAAACTGAGAAGCAGCACCTGATCTTAAAGGCACAGACTGCTGAAGCTGCTGTTTCTCCTGGAGGCAGAGAGATCTGGGACCAAACATCCTTCACTTCCATGAGACTTCAGCCCACAGAGAATCAGTCTCGTCATACACATTTAAACATGTGACTAGTTAGAGTTATTCAATTCAGTAATTACACCTCAGTGAATACTCATGCATTCTGATCTTAAAACATGAGGAAAATATGACCTTCAAATCTCAAAGACAAGAAAAGATTACTTGAAGAACTGTTTGCTTTGGAGATGTCAGGTATCTACCACTCCAAAGGATTTCAGCAGGAACTGCAGATGTGGTCAATAACCAAAGTAATTTGATCTGTTGTGATATCTCATGTTTGATTTCTCCTTGATTAGAGTGAATCCCAAGCTATATTGCTTCCTTTTCACTAGGAGGGGACAACCTCTCATGGGAGATAATATCTGACCATGATTTGCAAGACAAAGAGGAGAAAATGACCAAGATAATTCAATAAAGATATCTGAGATTTCAACAGAAAAATATCTAAAATGTTTTAATAATTTAAATTCTGTTGGGTTTTTTTTTTTTTTAATTTAAGTGAATTGTTACTAATTGTGTGTTATATGGATACCTTCCTTCCCATTTCATAACACTTTCTAAATATTTCTTGATATGATTGTTCGGTTCACAACAGGCAAGTAAAAAAACCCAACACCTACTACTCCTATCACCTTAGAAGTCCCCTTCTCACCTGAATAGTTTGGTAATGGATATGATTTAGAGGGTAGACCTACACAAGTGAAATACATGTAAACATGTACATGTACACATGTAAAATACATGTATGCCCAAGTATCTTATATCTTCAGCAGCATCTAAAGGCCCCAGCATGAATGGTGCGCCTGTCTCAAACAAGCACTGTGGAGTCTGGACTAGCTGACCTTCCCATACCCATTCTGACCTAAATGTAATAACGTTATATAAACAAGCTACTGTACAGCACCAAACAATACCTTGCAGAGGTAACTTCTCGGCACAAAGCAATTATAGGATATGTCTACACATTCATATGTAAGTGAAGGCAAGTCTGCCCATGTGCCAAGGTGACATATCACCAAGTTTTAATTAAGTCTGAATATTTCTGAATACAGTTCTTCCCCAGTTTCTACCCTAGCCAAATAGACTACTTCTGAGTTCACAGTGCCGCATTGCACAAGTAAGAGTGCTACTCAGAAGCAAGTGTACAGTGGTTAAAGGAGGCTTGCATGGAGTAGTATAGTACAGGACACAGAAATGAAGACATGCAGTGTTGAAGACCCTGATCCTCTACAATATGTATTAGTCAGAAGAATAACTAGTTTTGCCAGTTTGAATATCAAAACTATTCCTTTACAAAAGGACTAAAAATTTTCCAGGTTCCTAAACACAATACCATGTTCTCATATATTTTGAAAATAAACAAGTAGCTTCTGCTTTACACCTACACTACTTTGTAATGACTGAATGTCATTAACTGTTAAGTACAACTGTAAACACACATTAATAATGTATCAAAAATTCACAGAAGGGAAAGTATCTCACTCTCAAATGTTATGAGTATCTCTTAGTACATCAATAATCAATGATGAAACTTTTATTTCAACTTTGCTCTTTTCACAACACTTAATTATTACACATGTGCATAGATAGCAAATTAAAGTATTACTTACTGTGTCCTACCCTGCATCCTCATTATGCTCTAAAACACCCCAAAACAGTGACAGTATGAAGCATGTAACCTACTTACTGCAGTTTGTCTGGCTGTTTCTCATCTCACAGAGAGAAGTTCCACAAGGATCAGGACAGGAAGCACATCTCTGGTCTCCCTCCTGACAGAGGGTTTGACCTGATGAAAATAGAAATTTACTCTTCTAATTATTTACCAAACTAATAAAAATGACTAGAGTGTAGTGATGAGAAAATACAGAGGTTACATTACAATTAAGTATTTTACATAGTTGAGTAAGTAACCTACATCATTTCAAGTGCAGTAAGGAAGTGTTTTAAGGAAGAAAAGTGTGCAGCACTGTCCAGATGTCACTTTTCTTTACCCCTATGTTTAATATAAGAATTTATATCACAGTTTCTGAATGAGAGGTATGGATCTCTGAAAGCCATTTACCATGTTCCTGACAGAGTATGAAAAGTCATGTGAATCAGATTTCAAAGGGAACAATAGGTCCTAGCTGAAAGAGAATACCCTCTGGGAATTATTCTTCAGTGCCATTCAGTTGATCTGCTTTTCATTTTATGATTGTTTTGGTGGACAATAAAAACCATCCTGAAGAGAGGTCGTCAGAGCTGAAATTTTATTGTCCCTCTTTAGCTGGTTAAAAACCAAACAACAACAAGAAACCCAAAAAGGCTATGATCTTAACGATGGAATTCAGAATAACTAAAACCAGCACTTCATCAAAAAGTTTCTGAGCACGTTACCTGGGTAGTTAGTTTCTCTGACAAATCCCTGGACTTCTCTCTGTCTCATAGCGGTGATAGCTCCTGTCCAAAACATTAAACTCTCTTTCCATATGACTTTCGCAAAATCAGTCATTTAATTTACTATTCTGCACACAGAGACTGAACCACTTGGATTTTATCAGGTCATCCTGTTTAAAATGGTTTATTTGTATTGTATTACTGTCCGTGAACATTAATCATTCATTCATGGCATCCTTATATTGGACATATAAAGAGGATGCTGAAGAAACATCTTGTTGCAAAGAACTTGACAACAACCTTGTCCAAAAGAACTCATGATGTAGTCACTTCTATTCATAATTACATGAATTTACTTCCCTTCATACACATTAGATATTGAAGCAATGCCTTATTTTACAGGTGCATCTGACTGCAAAACAGAACTTGAAAGGCAGAGAAAAATCTCTTGACTTCTAAAGCTACCACAAACCTTTACATTCAAATTCATTTTAAAAATTTGCTCCAACTCCTTATCCCACAGCAGAATTATTTCTTAACTCTTTAAAAATCCCTGTGCTGCAGTGTAGATTCTTTTGATCCTGGCACAGTCAGTGTTGAATTTTTATAAACATATGCTTTTGAAGGGATCACAGAACCAGCTGTGAGTACATCTATATTAGATTTGTATTGTCACAAAATGAATGACAGCATTAATGTTAATAGATGACATACCTTAAATTCCCTTAAGGTATGTAAGTGAGGGAGACTATTTTTCTCATTCAGATATAGATGAAGCAATGGTCATTTGTAATGCCTATATGTTTATACTTGTACTATTACACAAGGTCCCTGTATCCTTATATAGGCAAGTGGCAAGTCACTACATCTTGAACTCAAATTTCTATGCTGATTTCACATATTTACTGCATTTGTAACAAAATCAATATTCCAGATCACTTCAGTCCTTACTTCACTGTTTCTGATAGGCATATCCAAATTGTTTGATTTGTAGAACAGAGAAGTCTTTGTATTAAGTGTATGTCTTATTACATTTTCTGTGTAATCTGCTGAAATCAACAACATACATAAGAAATACCAAAGAAAGTTACAAACCAGAATTCTGCCTTGCTTTTACATAAGCTTTCCAAGGAACTGAAGAGGATTAATCCAAATGAAATCCAAATTTTACCTACATATCCTCATACAAATTTAGGACAGACAGGATATAGTTGCATAAAGGAAGACTTTTGCTCTACTTAATGTTGCAAAATGTTAGACAGAGTTTTGGCGAGCTTGCATATTTAAAAACTTTGTGGTCTAATGTTAAGCAGAAAAATCTTTTAGCATATAGGGAGATCACTGACTACATAATTATTACCCCATCCTACTCCTCTGCATTTAGCATCCTTGCAATGAAAATAAAACACACCACTGATTTGTAGCCCAGATCATGCATCAACATTTTCAGTTAAATTTTCTCAAGAAACTGCCTGGTTTGCTTTTCTTTCATATAATCCATCATGAGACAGTTTTTAAGGAGCTACATTCTCACATATTTTCCTTCTGTCACACTAAATCATTAGTTTACTCATGAAAACATCCTTTCTCTGAATCCCAAGTTGTGATGTAAAAAGGATCTTAATAAGGAAATTCCTCCTCAAACAACACCAATCTCTCTGATAGTAGCTTCTAATTACTGCAGACAATATGAATATGTATTATTTCAAGTAACAGTTGATACTGTCAGATAACCAAATACTATGCTAAACATCACCTCCATTTCTTCAATTTTTTATATTTTTAAGGACTTAGAAAACTCTGCTTACAACTTCCTGTGTGAAAGCAGACAACAACCAGCCTTTGCAAGTGTTATTTGAAAGGCAAAGAAAGTAAATTTGACAGACAGCTTTAGCTAAAGGCACTTCAGAACAAAGCAGACATCATTAAGTTCAGTAAGAAAAGTAAAATGAGGGATATCCTTACTTTCACTGCAGTTTTCTTCATCACTTCCATCTTTACAGTCATTATCTCCATCACACTGGAATGCACTAGGAATGCACTGACCATTTCTGCATTCCACTAGGCCCTGACTATGACACGCTAGAGAGAAAAAAAAAAAAAAGACAGTATTCTGATCAATTTAAGTTAATGAAGTTCTCAATTATTTTTTAGCATCACCTTGAAGTTATTTTAGGAGGAGCTGATAACACTGCTTAGCACTGAAGGTCACTAGACATGCAGGCTATGTTTCCAATAGCCTACAGCTGTGCTGATCTTTAACTACAGGGACTGAAACTATATATTTCAGGTATTAGCAACAGGCTGAGATGAAGGTTCATTTTTTCCAAGAATCCATCATTTTTACTCATATACAAATTGTTACCTTTTCTTTGATCATTTACTTACATTCCTTTATTTAGATTCAGTTGTTAAATTTCAGGTAAAATTGCAGAAGAGTGATTGCAAGGTCAAGCACTGAAATGCAGCGAGAATCAAAGCAGCATAAGCATACGTCTTATGAGAAACTTAATTCCATTAAAACATGTGCTAGTTCCCCAATACTTGATTTTGCAACCTCAGCAATATTCTAGTATAACTGTTTTGCAGATATACACCATCATCATTAGAGCAAATAGAAGTTGAAACTCTGACAAGGTGTGATAGGTCACATAAAGACACATTAGAAAGTTGTCACGAGCTCAGAATGCCTACAGCGTAAGAGGTTATATACATTCATTCCTCTTTAATGGCAACATTACAATTAACAAAAAGCTAATTCTGTAATTAACAAGAAGCTGAAACACAAGACAATGCTGATACTACTCAATGTCAAGAAATGTTTCATTTGCTGCATCTGTCTACCGGAAGGGACATTTGTCAAGTGCAAACTTCTGAAATAATATAAGCTTATACTTTTGCCCTACAAGTAATAAGTAACTATGCTACTTATCTTACAGTTTGTTTTTTATGTTAAAAGAAAGAAAAACTAATTTAGAGATTAAAGGAACTTACAGCAATTGACTTCATCTGATTTGTCTATACAGTCGTGGTCACCATCACATACCCAATCAGCTGTTATACATCTCCCATCTCCACACAGATGATGTGTCACTGGATTACAATCTAAAAAAAAATGCAAATGTGAGAACAAAAAAAAGGAGGATACGTTACCATTTAATTTATGATATTGATCAATTGTTCTATGTCTATAAGCTAATCATCCTTACTAATGAACCATTTTGCATTAGTAAATTACAATAAGATATTTTCTGCACCTGCAGATTTTTTTGCAGATGGTAGTTACATATGTTCTGAATTCTATTGCCGATACAGATAATGACGCACTCATTCCTTCTCTCAGATGTACAGTTGTTTCCATTTGCAAATAAACAAGTTTCTAAGATTTGTTAAGCAGATTAAAAGATCCTCTGGCTTCTCATCTCATGGAATGATTTTGAGTTAGCCAGCATTTTCAGTTGTCATCAATGAAAATCATTCCCTACATTTATGTTCCTCCTAAGAAGTAAAAATATTAAAATAAAATGTTTCTTAACTGCCATATTTGGCACTTAATCGGAAACTGATTTTTGCATACACTCAGAATTTTCCATAATCATCTACAAAGTATTACAATCTTCATGTTACTCTTTTTATCCAGATGCTTCCACAAACAGAGAAAAGCATTCTGTTGAGCAGGCTGACTTTACACCACAATAAATAGGGAGCACAGACAGAATGCAATCTGCCAAATCTGCTGTGAAACCCATTTATAGCCTGTACAAAAAGTTTTTACATAGAAAAACCGATCTCAAAACAGGAATGGTAGGATTCAGATTAACGTTTTTAAAAGTCTTTAGTCAAAGACAGTTCATTATAAAAATGACAAAACAACCAAAATGACAAAAACTAGTGAAATATCTTAGCATATGTTTAATTTGCAGAAGAAATATAAAGCAAATCTCAGAAAAAAAAATTGTCTTTATTTTTATTTTTGAAATTTTATGTGCTTTTTCTTAGAAAAGCAAAAGAAAATAAGTGAGAATATTTTAAGTTTTAAAGATTTATTTTAGAGTACTTCATTTTTTTTCCAGGTGTAGTTCCAGGAGCAAAAGTTAGAAAAAATAAGGCTTTCAAAGTTCGCCAATATATACATGTGAAGATTATTCTTTTTTATAGCAAAACTTCATTTTTTTTCCTACAAAAGTTAAGCGTAGGCAGAACGTACAAAGTTGATTGAAAACAGAATTTGAAAGAAACAGAATTTGATCATCTAAACATAGAAGTTCAATATAAACCTTATGTAAAAAACGTTCAGCTATAAAACAGCTGGCATCACCAGTGTATATTCTCTTATGGTTTGCTTTAATCTCAGTTAAATTTAGCCAAGTTAGCCAGAAAGCAATCAAAAGATCTTGAATTATTTTAAACCCAATTGCAAATGAAAGTATTTCTTCAAAATACCACTATCTTCAAAATTTGGATTAGCCCAGAACTCTCCTTCAAACCATTTTAAATTGCATATGGAATTTGTGAGCTCTTTTTACTTTGCCCAGAAAGAATAACAGCAGGGCATATTGCTTGTTTGGTAGTTTAAGGAAAAAGATTGCTGGTTTAGGCAATAGTGCTATCTTAAAGACTTTAGAAAAGCATAAAACTTTCATTTACCACAGTTTTGTTCATCGCTAAGGTCTCCACAGTCATCATATCCATCACAAACAAAGGTATAATTTAGGCATTTTCCCGTGTTGCAACGAAATACATCATCACTGCAGTCTACAAAACAAATGTAAAATGTTAACATGACATTAGAACATTCAAATAAACTATGAACACTGGAATGTATTGACTAAAACAAAATTAGCTAAAGATACCCTACAATTTATAGGTCTGCATTAATACTCTATGTGTACCAATTTATTAGAATCTAATACGGAAGAAGAAGAAAAATCAAAAGCAATTTTTAGACATTTTTATTCTGTTCCTTCCAATTCTTTTTTTGATCAATACCATGAGGAGAAAGTGCTCTGGTTACACATATGGACCAAAATGTTTATTAATTTATACACGAAAAGTTGTGGGTTTCATCGGCTAGATTACTTGAGCACCTGATGTGGCTGTTAGGTGGAGCTGAAGTTTCTAACAGCAAAGTCAAGATCCCCAAACACTGGTTTTGGGCCCACCTTTGATCTTACAATGGCTTCAAATGAGCTTTATGTTTTATGCAGTTTTGAGCACAATTTGCCCTGATGCCATCTCATCAAAGAATTCTTAGCACTGTCAGCCCTACGTGGGTTTAGCCTTTCTTTCCATGGCTGAGGCCTTCAGTAAAGCCCTGATAAATATTCTCTGAGAATATCCAAAATGGTTGAATAATATCAGGTTCAATAAAAGGATGGAATCTACATTGTAATTAGGTAAGGGGGGAGAAAGTAGGATTAGTGGTGTCCAGTCCCATTAATAACTTTTGATTAAAAACACAGTTGGAAAGTGGGTGACCTAGTTTCACTGCCTTCCTATAGGCTTTTTCTTCACATCTGTCTTTTCCAGGGAGAATTCTAGGATATAGAACAGCTGGGTGGACAATCCCTTCTTCCTGTTGAAGCTATGCCATTAGAATCAAGGAAGTTCTTTGTGCCTTTTCTTACTGCAATATGTGGGCATTGTAAATGAGCTCTTTCCTGAACAACATACAGAAAGGGCTCCAAGAGCAGGCACTAGAACACAAGTCTCTCCCCTCAGCTGTGATGGTCAACCACTAAAAAACAGAATCATGCTACCGCTTGCTTCTCCCTCTTGGTGTGTGACTCCTGCGTTCATGATTGCACATCCCACTTTGAAAGTAGGGTATCCTTCTAAGTAAGCATATTACACACTGGAAGGTGCAGCCCTGTCCCAGAAGGTGCAGTAGGGTTTCTATCCCTCTAAATCAATGTCAGCTAAGTGTTCCGCCTCCTAGGTGAGTGCTCTAAGTTTCTCAAGGCTTTACCAACCTCAACTCTAGAACTTGAACATGAATCACTTCTTCCCCTTCCCCCCCAAGAAGTATTCATGCTTTCTACAAGTTTCACATAATCTCAGAAAGTCCAAACAGAATTTATAACACAATGTGAAGGATGATGCTTCAGGACATAAAGTACTCTGGCTGAGACATGAGCTTTGTAGCCAACAGCATTAAAAGAACAAAAGGCATGAAACAGTAAATACCAAAAACCTCAAACTAAATGAAAATATTTAAATTCTAGTTTCATGTAAGCAGAACAATAGCCAGCTGAGAGTAAAATTCTAAACATTACTTGTTTTGAGTATGCAACAGCGTGAAGTACTCTGGCAACCTTTATCCTTATTGATTAGTTTGTAACTCTGACAGTTTCTATACTTCCATTGCTCCTCATGCAAATGAAACAAAGCTGTCTTTTTCTATGTTGTTTCCTGTTTAACTTTCACCCACATCCCCATTCCTGTTTACATTCATACCTCTGTAGCTGCAGCAGTGACCTAGTTCTCAGGCCTACACAGACAGGGTAAACAAAAAGAATACAAGCTTCCTCGCAAGGAAATGAGAGTCACTTGATGAAAATCTAACAGTCTTAACATAAATCTTCTTCAAGATATTGGTAATAAAATTAGCCTTTGCAGCAAGGGCACATTGCTGGCTCATGTTCAACTTGGTGACCAGCAGGAACCCCAGTCCCTTTTCTGACAAGCGGCTTTCCAACTGGGCGGCCCCCAGCATATATCGGCGCAGGGGGCTGTTCTTCCCCAGGTGCAGGACCCTGCACTTGCCCTTGTTGAACTTCATGAGGTTCCTGTCAGCCCATTTCTCCCTCCTGTTGAGGTCCCTCTGGATGGCAGCATGTCCCTCCAGTGTGACAGCCTACTCCTCCCAGTTTGGTGTCATCAGCAAACTTGCTGTGGGTATAGTTTACCCCATCCATCACACAGGTTATTAATGAAGATGTTGAATGCATTTGGGCCTAGTATTGACCCTGGATACATTGATAGTTCCTGCACTTCAAACAGACTTCATGCCTCTGATTACCACCCTCTGGGCCCAACCATTCATCCAGTTTTCAATCCACCTCAATTTTCAATCCATCTCATTAACATATAACAGAAAGAAATTAATTACTGTGACTCCAATACTGTGTACAGCTGGGAGAAATCTATTTCTCTCCCCGAAACTAAGTATCAGTACCATTACTGTCATCTCTGAGAAACCTATGTGATTGCATGCAGTTCTATGTTACAGCTTTTACAGAGTAGAGGAGGCAGAGCAAGAATTCAACAAGGAGCGAAGCTGAAGCACTTCAAAGACTGAAACAAAGTTGGAAAGGGCAGGAAACAAACAAATGGACAGGGGTCCACTGAGTTAAAGAAACTTTCCAAGGTCAAAAGAACACAGAACAGAATTTGCTGAGAAAAACAGCTCCTGAGTTGACTGCAACCAAGCCCCAACACAACCTTCAAGACCACAGTCAGCAAAGGTAGTGTTGTTTGTCAATCCTTTTCATTTTTATTTCATCCTCTGCCTTATCAAGTTTCAGTTAAAGGATTTTTCTCTTTCTTTTACATTCTAATAAAGCTTGGCCTTTTGAGTTTAAAAACCTTTTAACCTCATTTGGGAAGTAACTGTAATGAAAAGATTCTCCTCACAGCTCTGACTGACTCATGAAAATAGTGAAGATTCTCATATGTCTCTTCCATATCTCCTTTAGTAGAAAGACTCGCATTTCTGTGTAATTTTTACTCCTAAACAATCTACTGCTACATGTTTGTCTGCTAGAACAGAGAGCAAATATTTTTACCCATCTATATTGCCCACAGTCTTTGTTTACAATTCTCATGCAGAGAAAACAGCTCCCCAGAAATCAATGCAACAAACATTAGACTAGAAGTGAGCCATATATTTATACCAAGATATCCTCTTCAACGCATTAATGCTGTTTACTCTAAGCCAAATCTGCTGCTATTGTTTCATATACTTCATTCCCTCCATCCTCAAGGTTAACAACAAAAATTTGAAAATAAATTTCATGCTATATAAAACTTTCCTATGAACAAATATAGTTCGGACTTAAGAAGAAGAGAACAGCTTTTCCATGTATTGTTCTGGGTCCTATTAAATACTGAAAAGCTACGTGTAAGCACTAGCAATCATAATTCAGTTTATACAAAATAGAACAAAGAATAAAAAGTCAAATTTTCATTTTCTTTCTCACATATTGCTAAATATTGCCAAATATTTAATAATTAAATGGTGAATAGCAACTAAATTTTCAGGAGTACAGAATATTTTCATTATTATGGAAATGTCAGTCTCTGTGAAATTTACTATTGAACTATCTTGAAACTGAAGTTTACAATTGTTTACAATTCTTATGAATGAGCCTAGGATAAGGTTTAGATTTGGTAGCATATACTTTGATTGCAGGAGAAGTGTTTTAGCAATTAGAAATCAATTATTTAATAAACTTGATTATTAATTCATTATACAATTATAGCTTTCAGTTATCTCTAATGATCCCTACAGGAATAAGGCAGACTCTTCAAACTACTCATACACTTATAACTTGCATACATTGGCTGGACTTGAAAATATATTTTCAGGGTTGTTAATAATTTTTGCCATTTCTTTTTCATTAATTGAAGTTTAGTAGCTTTACTTTTTTCTCAATAGAAAAAGAAACCTCTTCATTCCAAGGAGATTAAGAACATAGCTGACCTCACACATGGCTGAGGCCTTTGTCTGAGCAGATATGCCCAAAGGTCTCTTCTTTGTAGCACTCTGAAATGGAAGATAATGAAAACTAAACCAAATATCCCAAATTAACGTACCTTTAAAAGTGTGTTTAATTTAAACCAGGAAACATCAGTTTTCACTGCTGTGCAAAACCCATCATTTTCAGGTTATTACTTGGCAATAAAAATAACTAGTACAAGGTAACAGTAATGTTGTCCCGAGTGTCTTAATGGTGTACTTCAATGTTTTAATAAGTTTTGGTAAAAATGTTCCTCTAATCACAGTCAGTCACCGAGGTGAGCTGTGCCAGTGTCGTCCCAATCTGCAGTGGAGTGGCAGATCTTGGTTCCTGAGACAGGGAAATGCCAGGGCAGCAGAGAGACTTGCCAGGAGCTGGCAGCTCTCACAAAAGATGCTGACAAGGCCTAGGCATTGCCAGAGCAACCATGGCCAATCCACACCTATAAAAGTCAGCCTAGGGAGGGCCAGCAACCAGAGCATTGCACAGCAGTTTGTGTGGCAGAGAGTCATCATTCTAACAACTCAAGAAGTGGGCTCAGTTGGTGGTCATCACCGTCTCAGAAGGAGCTTAGCTACAGTATCCACCCAACAGAAAGCTATGTCCTCTGCACTCCCCAGAATGGATGTGGCAACCCAGACAGAGCTCCCATGAAAACATGCAGCCATCCAGGTCTCAGGCTGCAGGGTGTGCCAGAGCCTTTCACTGGAAACAGATGGCAGTAGTGGTAACAGCTGTGTGACCAAGTAGACCATCTGCTCACTTCGATGGCAGAGCTATAAGAGGAAGTAGAAAGGTTAAGGAGCATCAGGAAGTCTGCAAAAGAGGTAGACAGGTGGACCAGGCTCTGCCCTCCCTGAGACAGAAACAGTAACAGCCACCAGAAAAAAACAAGATCAAGGGGATCCTGTATCCTCTCCTCACCAGGCAGAAGGCAGTAGCTTAAAATAAAGGAATGAATGGAGGCAAGTCCACGCTTGAGGCAGCAGGTGAACTCCCTCCTTGCCCACATCACCTTCCCAGGTGCCTCTGTACAGGCTCTGGATGAGGAAGGCCAGTCAATGGATGATGGTCCATCTACACCAGAGGTGTTGCCAAGGTCAGAAAGGCCTACCTTCTATAGCACAACCACCTCCACAAGGCAGAAAAGACAGGTTGTAGTTGTAGGTGAATCTCTTTTGAGAGGAACAGAGGGTCCAATATGCTGGACAGACCCTCCTCTTAGGGAAGTCTGTTGTCGGCCTGGGGCCTGGGTTAAGGACATAAATTCCTAGCACAGAATGGCCCTTGAACCATTAGCCATTATTGATCTTCTATGTGGGTGGCAATTAAGTTGCAACATATAGTCGATTAGAATCGGGGGGAAGGCCAACAGGGAGTCGTAGTGGGATTCTACTATGGGCCACCCAGCCAGAACAGAGAGGTGGATGAAATATTCTATAGGTACTTAGGAGAAATCTCACGATCACTTGCCCTTGTTCTTGTGGGAGACTTTAACTTCCCAGACATCTGCTGGAAATACAACACAGCAGAGCAGAACCAGTTCCAGAGATTCCCAGAATTTGTGGAAGAAGATAACTTCCTGACACAGCTGGTGAGTGAACCAACCACAGAATGTGCCCTGCTGGATCTCCTCTTCGTGAACAGAGAAGGACTGCTGGATGATGTGGCGGTTGGAGGCCAACTAGGGCAGAGTGATCATGAAATAATAGTTCTCTATTCTTAGAGAGGCCAGGAGAGGGCTAAGCAGAACTGACACCCTGGACTTCCAAAGGGCTGACTTTGTCTTGTTTGTGCACCTGCTTGACAGAATCCCCTGGGGAGACAGTCCTGAAGGATACAGGGGTCCAGGAAGGCGGGATACTCTTTAAGAAGGAAGTGTTAATGGCTCAGGAGCAGGCTGTCCCCAGGTGCTGTAAGAGAAGCCAGCGACAGAGAAGACCACCCTGGCTGAACGGGGAGCTTTGGCTAAAAATCAGGGAGAAAAGGAGAGTTTACAGCCTTTGGAAGAAGGGACTAGTGACTCACAAAGATTACAAAGATTACAAAGATGCTGTGAGGCAATGAAGGGCAGAAATCAGGAGTTCTAAAAGCCAGTCAGAAATTAATCTGGTTTCAGCAATCAAGGATACAAGAATTGTTTCTGTAAGTATGTGAGCAGCAACAGAAAGACCAGGGAGAGTCTCCATCCCCTGCCAGACACAGGAGGAAACATGGTAACAAGAGATGAAGAGAAGGATATGGTGCTTAGTGCCACCTTTGCCTCAGTCTTCAATAGCAAAACTAGTCGTACTGAGGGAATCCAGCCTCCTCAGCCAGAAGACAGAGACTGGGAGAACGACCCCCCCCCTACAATCCAGGAGGAGACAGTCAGTGACCTGCTGCATCACACAGACACACACAAGTCTATGGGACTGGATGGGATACACCCGAGGGTGCTGAAGGAGCTGGCTGGGGTGCCCACCAAGCCACTTTCCATCGTTTACCAGCAGTCCTGGTTGACTGGGGAGGTCCTGACAGACTGGAAATTGGCTAATGTGTCACCCCTCTATAAGAAGGGTTAGAAGGATGATCTGGGAACTTAGAGGCCTGTCAGCTTGACTGCGGTGCCCGCGAAGCTGATGGAGCAGCTCATCCTGAGTACCATCACGCAACACAGGCGGGACAACCAGATGCTCAGGCCCAGTCAGCAGGGGTTTATGAAAGGCAGGTCCTGCCTGACAAACCTGATCTCCTTCTACGACAGGGCAACCTGCTTACTGGATGACGGAAAGGCTGTGGATGTTGTTTACCTTGACTTTAGCAAGGCCTTTGACACCGTTTCCCACAGCATTCTCCTGGTGAAACTGGCTGCTCGCAGCTTGGATGGGCACATGCTTTGCTGGGTAAAAAACTGTCTGGATGGCCGGGCCCTAAGAGTTGTGGTGAAGAGTTAAATCCAGCTGCCGGTTGGTCATGAGTGGTGTCCCCCAGGGCTTGGTGTTGGGGCCACTCCTGTTTAACATCTTCATTGATGATCTGGACAACAGGATCGAGTGCACCCTCAGTCAGTTTGCAGATGACACCCAGTTGGGTGGGAGTGTTGATCTGCTCGAGGGTAGGGAGGCTCTGCAGAGAGACCTGGACAGGCTGGAGCCATGGGCTGAGGCCAACTGGAGGAGTTTCAATGAGGGCAAATACCAGGGGCTGCCCTTGGGCCACAACAACCCCCAGCAGTGCTACAGGCTTGGGGAGGAGTGGCTGGAGAGCTGCCAGTCAGAGAGGGACCTGGGGATGCTGATTGACAGCCTGCTGAACAGGAGCCAGCAGTGTGTCCAGGGGGCCAAGAAGGCCAATGGCATCCTGGCTTGTGTCAGCAATAGCGTGGCCAGCAGGGACAGGGAAGGGATCTGACCCCTGTACTCGGCACTGGTGAGGCCGCCCCTCGATTCCTGTGTTCAGTTTTGGGCCCCTCACTACAAAAAGGACATTGAATGACTCGAGCGTGTCCAGAGAAGGGCAACGAAGCTGGTGCAGGGTCTAGAGCACAGGTCGTACGGGGAGCGGCTGAGCGAACTGGGGATGTTTAGTCTGGAGAAGAGGAGGCTAAGGGGAGACCTCATCGCCCTCTACAACTACCTCAAAGGAGGTTGCAGAGAGCTGGGGGTGAGCCTCTTTAATCAAGGAACAAGTGATAGGACAACAGGGAATGGCCTCAAGTTGCACCAGGGGAGGTTTAGACTGGATATTAGGAAGCATTTCTTTACAGAACCGCTCATTAGGCATTGGAATTGGCTCCCCAGGGCAGTGGTGGAGTCCCCATCCCTGGAAGTGTTTAATAGTTGCGTTGACATAGCACTGAGGGATATGGTGTAGTTGGGAACTGTCGATGTTAGGTTAATGGTTGGACTGGATGATCTTCAAGTTCTTTTCCAACCTTGATGATCCTGTGATTCTGTGATATGTGGCACATGGAGGTGGTTCGAGACAGCCAGTATAGCTTTCACCAAGGGCAAGTCTTGCCTCACCAACCTAGTGTCCTTCTATGACAAAGTGACTATATCAGTAGATAAGGGAATAGCTACAGATGTTGTCTATCTGGAATTCTCTAAGGCCTTTGACATGGTCCCCCACAACATTCTTCTCTAAATTGGAGAGATATGAATTTGATGGCTGGACTCTTTAGTGGATAAGGAGTTGGTGGATGGTCACATCCAGAGGGTAGTGGTCAACAGCTCCATGTCCAGATGGAGATCAGTGATGAGTGGTGTCCCTCAGGCGTTTGTATTAGGACCAGTACTGTTTAATATTTTCACCAATGACATATATAGTGGGATCGAGTGCACCCTCAGCAAATTTCTTTTTTGCCAACAACACCAAGATGAGCAATGTGGTTGACATGCCTGAGGGACAGGATGCCATCCAGAGGGACCTGGACAGGCTCAAGAAGTGGGCCTGTGTAAACCTTATGAGGTTCAACAAGGACAAGTTCAAGGTCCTGCAGCTGGGTTGGGGCAACACTTGGTATCTGTAGAGGCTGGGGGATGAAGGGATTGAGAGCGTCCCTGTGGAGAACAACATGAAGGTACTGGCGGTTGAAAAGCTGGACATGAGCTGGGAATGTGCGCTCACAGCCCAGAAAGCCAACCATATCCTGGGCTGCATAAAAAGAAGCACGGCCAGCACATCAAGGGAGCTGATTCTATCCCTCTAGTCGATTCTAGTGAGACCCCACCTGGAGTACTGTGTTCAGCTCTGGAGTTCTTAGTACAGGAAAGACATGGACCTGTTGGAGCAGGGCCAGAGGAAGGCCACGAAAATGATCAGAGGGATCGAACACCTCTCCTGTGAGAAAAGGCTGAGAAACTCGGGGTTGTTCAGCTTGGAGAGAGTGCAGCCTTTCAATACTCAAAGGGGGCTTTTAAGAAAGATGGGGACAGCCTTTTTAGCAGAGCCTGCCGTGATATGGTTGGACTGTATGATCTTCAAGGTCTTTTCCAACCTAGACAATTCTGTGATAAGACAAGGGGCAATGGTTTTAAACTAAAAGTGTGTTAATTCAGACTAGATATATGGAAGAAATTTTTTAAAATGAAGGCTGTGAAAAACTGCCACAGGTTGCCCAGAGAGGCGATAGGTGCCCCATCCCTGGAAACATTCAAGGTCAGGTTGGATGTGGCTCTGAGCAACCTGATGTAGTTGAGGATGCCCCTGATTACTGCATGGGGGTTGGACTAGATAACCTTCAACCAAACTGTTCTATGAGGTGACTTAGGAACTTGAGAGGGACAAGGACTGCAGAAAACACAGCATCTTTATCTGATAAGCTTTCAGGCAAGTAAGTCCTTCAGTTTTTCTATTTCTGCTGTGTATTTCAATAATTTCTTATTTAAAGTCCACCCTCTCTCCCCAACTCTTACCCAATATCCTCATAAAAGACATCCTCTGCCTATAAACTCTGTGTCATTTAACAGGCTTTCTTTTAAAGGTAATTTTAACTCACAAAATTTATAATGCTTATTTTTTTATGACATGTAATATTTTTATTCTTATATTATTAATTTCTTATTTTCCGATTTCTAATGGAACTTGGGAGCCATAGTCTCACAGGCATTTTAAAATTTTTTATCTCACAAAAACTGAAGTTAATACTGATAGGGAAAATTCGAGGGTAAAAACATGTAATACTTTTATGTAACAGAAATTGTATCAACCTCCATTAAGTAAATTGTAGGCTATTAAAAGAAAAGCAATTTCTATCCTCATTCACATTGAGACCAGGAGGAAATTTAAGTCATCATTTATTCCTTGGAGTATCCCAGATAAAAATCTATCAGCAACGTCCTTAAAAGCAGTTCTGTGAGTCTTGGAATGCCCAGGCTCTTAAATCACTAATAACAACAAATCTTTTGAGATGAGTCTAAACTGCACAGTCTGGAACTCAACCTCAGGTCTGACATTTTCCAAAGTCTGAATGCTCAGCACTGTTCTGTGGCATCGTGTCCTACTACAGTCCCTAATTAGTAATTGTTCCATGTTTTCCTATTTTTTTTTTATCCTTTTCATTGTTTTCCTACTGTACATTTGCTCAGCTTTTCTAAAGGTGTTAGTAGTCCAATGATGTTTTTGTCAACACAGAAGAACATATAGGAAAAACACATATCTCTAAAGATATATACTACAACAGAGAAATAAATAAGAAATTATGATATTAAGCATGTATATTCACTTTTCTTAAACATTTGGTTTGTTTTGTTTTTTTTTTTCCTAATGCAGCATATACTGGGATTTATTTAAATAAACCACATCCAGGGTTGTGAGGCCAAGAGAACTTACAGCAGATGCAAAACCATCTGTTTAGAAAAATCAATGCCAAGGGCTAGGAAAAAGATGCAGCTAACAGTCTTCAGTTTATTATCAGAATTGCTCTTCTGATGCATGTTATTGATCCACTGAAAAAAAAAAAATGCCCCGGAAGACTTCCTATTTCCACATGACTCCTTGAAGAAGTCTTAGAATCTGCTTCCAGGAATAAAATTTGATAGATCAGAAACACATGCTGCCACCAGTGAGCAAAGGTAAACACCTTCAATGGCAACTGAGAGAGTCCAAATGTCAATATATGCAAAAAGTATGGAAATCTCCTATTCTGTACCAATAACCTTCTTTAGTTTTTAGATTTCCCTGAGTGGATTCGGTGCTTCAGTGGAACCACTGAAGTGTTTAAAAAACTTACTGCAATGGATCTCATCACTCCAATCATCACAGTCATTGTAGCCATTACACTGCAGTTTCCCTGGGATGCAGATCCCACTGGCACACAAGAAACTCTCTTCTCCACACAGTGCTGGAAAAAAAGAAAAGAAAGAATGCATGTTAAACTTTTCAGGGTAAGAAGAAATAAACAGAAGTGAAAGATAATTAGAACAATGAGTCTTAATTGATGCACTTAAGCAAAAAAGACCAAATTAACCAAATTCAAGTAAGTGCAAACTGGCATTTTCATCTAACTTGTTATTTCAAAACCAGGTATCTAGGCCAAGTTAATCAGTGAGGTTCAATCTAACATTAAGTCTAAAAAGCAGCTGTACAGAATAACTGTTAAAAACTGACCTTAGGATGGGATTAAACAGTTGGGTTTTTTATTTTTTCCCATTAAATAGATGCATCAGATTAAATATCCAATTAAAGTTACAATAAATGGATATTCCCAGCCTAGGTGTTCAGGAAAGATTACCAGGTTTAGACTTAACAGTGTCATAGCACAAACACCTTTCTAGAGAGGAAGGATTCCTCAAACATTCTTATAACTCCCTGAACACTAGAAGACAGTCGTCATTGCTATTCAATATATAGGGCATTGACATACCTAAAGAGAAAAAAAAAAAAAAAATCAGACTAGAGCTTTGGGTATCCCACTGGAGATACCTTCCAGGGCCATTATGTTCAGAGGGAGGGAACTTACAACACCTTCCCATTCAACTCCTTCAAGGAACTTAAATTACAGAGGTGCAGATCACCAATAGTTTGCACTTTATGCAACAGAGACCAGACTTCCAAGATTGCTTTAAAAACACTGGATGAGAAAAACTCTGTAAAGCATACAGATGGGGAAGGATATAAAGTGAAAATTACGTGACGATGCCAAGTAAATGTGTCAAGTAGAAAAGCAAATATTCAGTACAGAACCTGGTGGTTGGTTGAGGGGGGTGTGTGTGGGGGGTGTGTGTGTGTGTTTATACAAAAGCCACAGCTAACAGCCAGGCTACTCAACAAAGCTAAAGCAAACTGAAAGTTTCACCTCCAGTAAAAGATCAACTAAAAAGCCCCAAAAACTTCGCTTTAAGCATACATATCTGAAATGAGAAATAGCTTTCAGAGCTGGAGAAAAAATTTCCTGTCACTTTGCCAGTGTCAACTTATTAAATGTATCCATGTGTGAGAACAGCAATTTCAAACAATAAAAATCTCATGCAAGTTCAAAATTGTATTCATAGAATTTCCATGTAATTCAAGCTTTCTATCCAAGTTTGCCAAGAACAATAAGATCTCTAATTACCGCTTTCAAACTTCACCAGAATGAAGATCACAGGTATGAAAAAACATCAGTTTCAGCAGCAACAGCTACAGAATCTCATTCCTCCATTAAAGTAATTTTGCACCTGATCACAACATAGCTCCATATTCTCATTTTAAAATGCCTAAATTTTAATTTTTCATATTCTTATAGGAGAGTTCAGTTCCTATTTCTTCTCTTTTTATTCCCTGATCCTGATGCTTAACAAAGTCTGGAAAGTGTATTTATAATCTACATTGCAAAAACCAAATACATAGTATTCTCATCATAATTTTGTATTCCTCATAACATGTCTACCAACAAGTATATCCATGCAGAATACAGTTTTAAAATAAAATTAAGGAAAAAATATCCAAAGATCTAATTATATAATTTTTAGTAGCATGAGCTTTTATGACTTGAGTTTGGCACTGCAGTAAGTGATAGCACAAAGGTAACACACTACATAAATTCCAGATGAAGCCATTAATATATCAAGGACTATGATGATATCTGTGTCAACATTTTACTTGGTGCTGCACTCAGTAGATTTCCTAGCATAAGGAATTATGCTTAACAGGGAAGTATCAAGCACAATAATGTGCTGATCAAACACATTTTTCAGCAAACAAAAACTGACCTTAAGTGAAAGATGAGTCCTAAACTCACACACTGCTAACGTCCCATTTAAAGTCTTCTTTTTTGAGCCAGCATTTCACTTACAGAAGGAGGGGACGTTCTTTTTAATCTCTTACAACAAAACAGTTGGTCATGAAGCAACTCAGAGCATACATGAGTAATCTCATTTATATGTCTTCAGAAGAACAGAATTATATAAATGAAACAAAATGGAAAGTAAAGTGGTGCTGATGAAATCTGGCAGTGTTTCACAAAGCATGCAGATAGAATTGAAGGCTATGAAAGATGAAAGGTAGAAAGAGATGAGAAACATGAACTAATAAATATTGATTCTCGATGCTGCTGCATCAATTTTTATCTGCTTTATTTTGTTGTTAAGCCATACTGTTTCACGGAATTTCAGGAATTCCTTATTTAGCAATGATCTTTTGATTTTAAGTGCATCATAAAAGAAAACTTAATGGAAACTTTTTCCTAAAATCTCAAACACATGGCTTTTATCTTACAGTGTTTTAGACTCCAGGATAGCAAGTGTTATGCCGCTTTTTTTTTGCACATGTATAAAGCTGACAGATAGGAGGCCCAAGCCATTTGTCCAGTGACAAAAAAGGAATCAGGTGAGCAATTCAAAGTGGTTTATAGAAGTGTATTCCTAAAAATCTAAACCAAAATCAGGAATTTAAAAAGTTATCTCCCTGTTCTGACAACGTAAATGTCTTACTTGTTGAAAGGTACTGGTCTTTTCAACAGTATCTTATTGAATATTTTGGCTGTTGGTGGGAGACCAGTATCATAGAGTCACAGAATCATTCAGGTTGGAAAAGACCCTTGGGATCATCGAGTCCAACCATCAGCCCTACTCTACAAAGTTCTCCCCTACAGCATATCCTCCTGCATCTCATCTACATATCCTTCAGCCCTGCTGTTGCCTTCACTTTGGGAAGAGAAAGTTTGTCAGGCTTGGTCTTACTCTAATACCTTTCTCTCCTCCCACTCTCTCATACTTCCAGTGATGACCAGCATCCTTTCTAGACCTAGGCCTAAGATCTCCACGGTTTTGTACTATTTCTCAGTTGCACTGGTTTTCTTTTCACTACTATTCTTAATCCGCAGCTACCAAGTACAACCTACAGCCTAGAATGCATCTTGTTGCCATTCTTTTGCATTCTTGAAACTACCAAGACAACTTGCCCATAGTGATTGTCAGAGCCATGAGTGCACCAATGGTCCTTGAATGGCCCTGGCCAGCCTCCCCTGGGGCCTCCACCCACACCCTGCCCATGCACTCAGGCTCACCTGAGCACTGCTGGAGGCACAGCCTTATATCCAACTTCACCTCCTGGATGGATCCCTCACATAGACACCATAGCTGATCTGCAGCCCTAACTTTGGCCCTGGCTCCTAGGTGGGCTTGAAGCCACTTTGAAGCCTTGCCACCAGTCCTGTCCCTGGTCCTGTCTCCTGACTGGGCTCTCTGATTGGACCCTGCACCTGGTTCATCACTTTGCCATGTCTGGGGCCAGCTGTGCCTGCTGCATTCAGGCACTGCAGCCCAGCAGTATGACCTCAGGTCCCAGCTTGTCTGCCTGGAGGGAGCAGCCCGGATCATGCTGCTCCCTGATGGTGACCTGAGGTCCTTAGCTGCTAGGTTACAGCAGGCTGATCGCTCAGCCTGGCTCCTTGTGGTGCCTCATTTCTGTTCATCTGATGCCACCTGGCAGTCAACGACATATCTCAAGTTCCAACAGCTGTTTGATGCCTCTGGCTAGCTATATTAGAAAAATAATGTGATACTGACAGGCAGATAGGGAGGTATTCCTTGTCTTCAGTTCTCCATTATTCTTTCAGTTATCCCAGATGCTACCTCTGCTTTTCCATGACTTCACAGTACACATGGAAGACATCTTCACTGCAAAAGCAGTGTGCCCATTGTTCCTGCACAGTGTATTAGGTATGCCACCATTTGCAAAGTGAGCATAATCTTTCTTTAAAACCACGCTTTCCTGAGCACCCTCCAAGTAACCCAACTCCTAAACATTAGAATATTAATAACTGTTTTTTTCTCTTCACTAAAAGTGAACAGTCATGTTTTGACATCTAGCAGGGCTCTTAGATTTTCAGTAGAGGGCAAAATCATCTTCTGTTGTCAGTCTACAATGATTATCACAGTTGAAACATATTCTCTATCTCATGATAACTGCTCTTAAATCTCATGGAAGTAACACTGCCTCATTTTAAGGAAAGTCCCACCTGCAAATACAGCTAATATTCCCTTACACAATACAAAGTCTCCATCACCCTTTTCCCTAAAATTCTTTCCTTTCTATTTTTTTGATTTATAAAACATCTCCCATTACTTTGTGGTTGAGGAGCAGACAGAAAATTTCTTTGAAAAAACTCATTACTTTCTCTAGTGAAATTGAATTTTATTGCCTTGTCTTATTAAATACCATTACCATGTCTTATTAAATGCTTGATTTGATTTTTAACAGTGAAGAAAATCAGCTACTTACAAAAAAATCCAAACATTGCATTATTCATTAAAGATTAGCTAATTTAGAAAAGCACTATGAAGCAATACCATTAAAAAAAAAAAAGCATAGGCAAGGCAAGATGTTCTTATAGAGTAAGGAATCTTTTATGTATTCCAGAGATAAAGGTTCTCTTCCTAGGTCTGCTGCAAACTTTTTGCATCACCTTGGACAATTCAGGCAATCTGTGCCTTAGCGCTATACCTATAAAAAGATGAAAAAACTTCTGTTTTCTTGAGGTCTTTGAGGAGATAAATCATTAGCCTCAGTACTACAAAGTTAATGCTGCAGGACTCTTATGAACTTATTTTCACACTGATGAATTGATATTCAAGATTTCCCGCAGGGACTGAATTATATTTGTTTTGGGAAACATCAGGACAGCTGTCAGGGGAACATCACTGAATGCAAGAAAGTCAAGAGGAAAACCTGAAAAATACATCTCAATGGAAACAATATGATTTTTGAGACAGAACAAAGCCATTTAAACCTGCTATCTGTAAATGACCCATTTTACAAGACCTCAACAGGCAGTCATGAAAAGACTATTACATCTGTTAAATCTGCCCTTGGGACTGTAGAAGGAGCCTTTAATGTGCCTACAAAAAAAAATAATAATTTCTGCTCATGATCAGCCTTCTATATAGAAATGTGATATTCTTCACAATTTGCCAAACCACTGTACAGTGGATGCTGTGATGTATCACTGAGCACCAGACATGCCTAAACACGCAGAATGTGTTTTTTGAATATGACAATTAACTCCAGCTTGCATTGAATGCAAGTGCAATTAATCATCCAGATTTCCAATTTTATTTGTGGTCCTACCACAGCAGTTCTTTCTATTGCACTGTGGCAATGAATATATATACTCTCAGCACCTTCATTTTTACTCTTAACTTTTGGCAGCAGGGGATTTTGTTTTCCCCAACATATTTACATGCTTTTCTAAGACTGAAATATTATTTTATCACCCCCAAGAAACATGGCAATCTTAGTCAACTGACATACACACCCTTGTATGAAGAATGTGTTTGTAATAAAAACTTACGTGAATAATTTCAGAATTTTTTCTATTACATTCCCAGGTGCATTCTCCACTTGGGCAGCACATGATCTTGATTTTGCAAGAAAAACATTATTTTCCAGTTGTGTAATGGAGCCATGGTTATTGCAGTGAAAGCTATTTATGCAATACATTTTAAAGAAGGTTTCTAACAAGCAAGGTAGGGCAAAACCACCAGCACTCTTATGTGCTGCTCAGCAGGTGCCCTCCCTACCCACTGTGCAGTTGGACATGTTTCTTAACTTCTAACTGAAGAGTTACAGCCTCCCCTCTATTCTATCACTTTTGGAAGAGTATTACAGACTGCAAATACGATAGTCCTAACAGCAACATAAGGTTACATAGCATGCATATTCTCATTTTACAGGGGAAAAAAAAAATGAGCCACTGAGATATTAAGGTGTAGGTACATCTGCCCAATGAAAGCGGAGCTTCTTGGCTGCTGAAGTGTAGCAGCTTTGGGCTGCCTTTGTTCTCAGGGGCTCGTAGCAATTGGGGCCTTTGGCCGATGGGAGCCACTATTGACCACAGGCCAGATTGGGCCTGGGTATAAATGGGGTCCCCTGGGGGAGACATTTTGAGCTCCTCCCCTGGAGCAGCAGCTGTGGTTGAGGACTCTCCCCTTGGGTCAGGACACTGCCCAAGGAAACTCCTCGAGGTGCCTTGGGTCGGGACGCTGCCCTGAGCAGGTCCTCGAGGGTGAGAGCCCTCACTGCTCAGGTGAGTGACAGAGCGTTTTGGGTTGTCATTAAACCCTAGGTAGCAGGGCTTTGTAAAGCGTTTGGGGTTGTCATTAAACCCCAGGGAGCAGGGCGTTAACCCCTCTAGAGTTCTTTGTTACGCATTCTGGGTTGCCATTAAACCCTAGAAAGCTGTTCTGTTCTCCTCTCACAGACATTCAAACCTGTAATTTATGGAGAACTAGTTACCTGTGTTAATAATAATTTATTATTATTTTTGGTGGGTGGCTGTTTAATTGAGAGCATCCATAACATAAGGTGAAAATAATTAATAACAACTTCAACTGCCCAATCTAACACACATCAGTACGTGATTTATTTTTTTTTCTGGAGAATAAAGACTCTGATGTTATTTTACATGTTCAAAAAAAATAGCTCCTGTCACCTTTACCTGTAGCTGCAAGAGCATGTTTCAAATGTGAATAAGCCCCAGCTATAAAAATAAGAGTCCAGTTAATTGGAAGTGTTCAAACAACAGTTGAGAAAATTTTTATTCCAAATGCCTTGCTCAACATTACACATGGTCACTGCAACAGTGACAGAGAAAGAATCTCATTCAATACTATAACATCACATTTTCTTTATTATGAGCCAAACTGTTGTGTTTCTCCAGTTCCCTGCCTTATGCATTGCACTTTCCAATTGCTACAATCAGTCAACCCTACAGGGGGCCCTAGAAAAAAATAGCCTTCTTCGGTATGGGCTCTAATTCCCTGTAGACCAGTATTTATCCCACAGACGATGATGTCAGGTAAAAATAGAATATGATAACATAATCAAAAGATTGTAAATCATCATGCAAGAAAGACTGTTTGAGGTTGGAAAGGCAACTAACTGACTCAGAAATCTTACATTCTTCTAACAGGCTTTTACGCTATTTCCTGCATGTTCAAAAAAGAAAACAGCATAAATACATCAAAAATAACCATTAAAGGAACCATCTTGATCTGCTTGCAGTTCTCCATCAGTACAGAACTTCACTGGTACTAAGAAAGCAACAACAGACTTCTACCTTCTGTGTGAAGATGCCAATTTGGCCTGGAAAAGGACATTTATCTGCCCATTTTTCCTACAGATCAGAAGAGCAAAGATTCTGGAGTCCCATATTCATTTCTGGACAGTGAACAAAAAATGTGTTCAAGCACTTATAAATTATTGACTCTCCCTTCCTAATACATCTTCATCCTATTCTGCTCCTGTCAATTCTGATTTCCATCCCAATCTACTTCTCCATTTCTTCTCAAAGTGAGCATCTTCCTATTTATCTTGTATGTTACATGCAAACAAGAAGAATGAAATCAGTTTTCCTCTTCTCAGTTTTAGCACCCAGCAGCAATCAGAAGGAATTTTAAGAAAAATTAATCTCACCTCTTGCAGTCTTCTAATAGGCGATGACTGCATATGTTTGGTCAGTGCAGTGTTCAGGGCAAGGAGAGCACACACACTGTGAACAGTATTTCCAATGAATGTAATTTCTGCTTTCTACCAAAGTTTTCAGAAGGTTGACAATTTGATCATACCTCCAAGGATCAGATTTTAATGGAAATTATAAAAGCCTTGTCTTATGTTGTAAAACACACACTTTTGTTGGATGTTGAATTTCAATATTTGATCTGAAACCTAGAGGATATAGGTTTGCAACCATTTGTAAGACTTTCTTGAACACTGCCAAACAGCTGCATACTCAGAAATTCTGGGACAGTTTGAAACAAAGAAAAAGAAGAAATAAAGCCTGAAATAGGTTTCTGAAGTAAAAAAATTATGGATCATCCCACTCAGATTTGAAGAAGAAACAATGTTAGGTAAAAGGAAGCCAAAGCAAATGGAAGCAATCCTTCCTGACAGAGAAACTTGCTTGTTTTAAACCTTCCCCAGAAAGGTTTACAATCTGGAAAAGCTTCCAAAATCCCTGACTAAACACCACTGGTGGCAGAAAGTGCTTTATTTTACCTGGGTCTGGTGTACTATCAAGAGTGTCTCTGAGGAGCCAAGACCATTTACGTGCTGTACTTCCCAGCTAGATTACTGGAATGCCATCTATGGAGGATTATGTGGGCGGGTCCCTGGAAAACTGCAGATAGCACAGACTGAAATAAACATATTATTCTACCATCCTCAAGACCGACATCTGGTTACATTTCAAGGTATAGCAACAAAGCACATGACCATGAAAAGCACTGCTATTTTTTTTTTTTTTTTCCAAAGTGGAGACAACATTCACTGTCTAATGCTATGAAATAAGTAGGAGGTATCAAATAAAATTGTCTTTAAAAAAACCAAAAGGGGATACTCTTCATACAATGCATAGATAAGCTGTTAATACTTTCCAACAGGATACTACAGGTGCTAAAATGTACATAGATCCATGAAACAAAGGTATACAATAAAAGAAACATCTATGGTGGGTCACAAATTGCAGAGAAGTCCTTGAATCTTAAACAGATGAAAAATACAGGAGTATTTTGGAAAAGTATTGCCCCATAGTCTTGCCCTGTTCTACTCTCCTCTGGGCATCTGATTTTGGTAGCTTTTGGAGTCAGCATTACAAGGTAGATGGACTTTTCATCTGACTCAATACAGTCACAATAGCAGTGAGACACATAGAAATCTCTATAATCATTCTCTTGCCCGCAAATTTTCATCACCTGCTCTCTGTACCCTATGTACACTGCAGTACAGTGTATTCATCTTGTAGCTGTCAATTCTATCAAGTTTTGATACTAGGATCATGATCACAGAATTAGGAAAGTTGGCAACTCCTTCCCCCCAGGAAACTGGCCATTCCTCTATTACCTTACAATGCAAAACCCCATGGGAGAATGAACACAAAAGACCTTTCTCTTCCACTCAAGTGAAGTGGCCTAGGAAGGTCACATAGGAAACTCCAAGCTGGCAAACAGGCAAAGAGTAGGAAGGCAGGCAAAGATAAACGGTGGGGGAGGCAGAATGTGAAAAAAAACCAAATGCAGAGTCAACAGAAGTAAAGGATGAGTGCTTGGGGGCAATAATTTTTTCAACTGTGAATGTTTCCTCACATGAAACACTATCACAATCCTGAAAAACATTTTGTCTCCCTCAAAAAATTACTGCACTACTGCTGTTTTTGCAGCTGGTCAGTATCAATGTTACACATATACAGATCACCTTTCTCTTCTTTCCACTGCATTAAGTGAACGCAAAGGAACAAAAGATAGATAATGTCTTTCTGATTTTAAAAGTTCTTTCTCGAATAAATTCTCTATTGGATATTCATCATTATCTTCACATTGCCAACAGAAAAAAAAAAAAATTCTGCTTGTAACCAGATACTGCCTTTGAATCTCTGCTCAAAGGTATTCCTCAAAGACAATTCTCTAAATTAGTAACAGTGTGAAAAATCCTGGAAGATAAAATGGGGGGGGGAAGGAAAAAAAAAAAAAAGAGTATCGGAACAATTTTAATTGGTATTGTATTCTTGGAACAAAACAAAACAGGATCTGAACTAGTTAAGCCTATTTGGTTAAGAGAATTAGTAGTTTCCTTGTATACTTTATATTCATTCTCTAGAGTATTTTCTGTATTGTTTGCACTATTGCAGCTCATGCAGGACAAGATAAGGTATGATGATAGCCCCAAGAAGAAAGTTTGAACTGTTCACCTGAATTACTACAAAACTCAAAGCTAAACTTGGGTAAAGGCAATGCTATTACAAGAGAGAAGTACTGCTGACGTCTATAATTGTGGTGTTACTACATCTATTAACTATCTGGTTTTACAGTATCATAAAATGTTATACATTAACTGTTAATAACTATTGATAATATTCTTAATTTGGTGCTCCAATTAAATGCTTCTTATCCAGCTTAAACCAAGCTAAGAACTCATGTGGTGGCATCTTCAAACAGCTGAAATAGCTCACTCCAATTATACATGCTTTTAGCCCTTTCATGCCCTTGAACATTGCAGGGCATTTATCAACATGTACAATAATTAATTTCTATGGTTTTGCCAAGAAGGGAGATTATCCAGGTTATCAGCAATGGCTTTCCCACTCACCAACTATTATAGCTTTTCTAACTAGAAAAAAATTAATTAAAATACTTTATCCAACTGAAAAACTGCTGCAATAACCAGTGAGCAAAAAGTTCACAAATACTCGTCTTACAGAACAGAAAAGTTCTCTGTTACTTATAATTTAATGCTACTTATAACATTGTGTGTTACTTACACACATACTTACCTACTTACTTTCATCCCTTCTCATGATTTTTTTTACTCATTCCTTTTTACAGATTTAAAGTTTAACTGCTAATAGGAAGGCATATCCATTCATAGTATATAGGAATTATTAGAATGCCCAGAAACCATTGCAGCATGTCAAGTCCCTTTCTTACATTGTTCAGAAAAGAATTAAACATGTAAATGAGCAATATCTTTCAAGAAACAGACATTAAAAAAAAAAAAAAAAACACCAGTAAGCTAATGTTTCCGTTAAATCTGAGTCAGGACTAAAATCCACAATGTTCATTTCAATAGGAATGAAATTGTGGTCTCAGGAGGATTTGCAATAAAAGGTACTTGAAAAAAAAAATGTACTTTCATATGTTTAACTTTCACTACTTGAAACATTGCAAGAAACTCTGTAGAGAGATAAAATCTTCTAAGACAAAACTGTAAATTTGTTCTTGGAAAAATGATATGAAAAAATATTTTTAGAATGTGACACAACTGATAGCTATTTAAAAACAGTTTTTCACCAGAAAAAAAGGTCTCAGTTTGTGGGTTGTGTCACACACTTTTTTTTAAGAAACAGTAAAATAACAGTAAAAATAATATTCAACATAGCAATGCAATAGAGTTCATACTTTATATTAAAATTTTAATGTACTATGTCTTTCATATTTCTTAAATATTATTTATTACAAATCTCATGGCTATGAAGTGCAGCTCAGGCCTCTTGTGCATCATTTAACAGAAACAGATATTCATAATGCCTCTTTACTAATAATACAGAAGTGAACATAGACAGTTCCATACTGTCACTTACACAATTTCGCTGTATAAAGAGCAGAAGCATCATATTCACTGCTACTTTTGAAAGCATTTTACCATTCAAATTAACTAAAAAATTTATTTCAGGGCTTTTGCAAATGCTGCATGTTAATGCAAGTCAGCTCACTCTGTTGCCTTACTTCTCATTCAAGCTACTGTGTATCTTTTATTCCTCAGTTTTAACAACATCAAATATGTTGTCAGGTTAAAGCAAATAAAATAACAGAAAAACACAGTGACAGCTGAAAGAAAGAAAAACAGAGCTGGAATATTTCTGAATAGGGATATGTATAGCAGCCTCCAGGAAGATTTCTGAGACTTCTCACCCCCAGAATGCATTATTGGATTCATGTGGAATGAATGACTGATGATGCTTCCCCTTCACTTCCTTGCATGCTCACAACTCATTAGAACTGTGAAATCAGTTCTATCTTAAATCTCAACAGCTGGATTCCTAAAACTATTTTCGGAGTAGCTGATTTTCTCATCTACTGCATATTCACTTGTCACTTGTGTGAAATGATATCAACCTGACAGATGCAGCCTGGTATACAGAACTGCACCTTTTCCTCTGTGACATATTTTTGTACACTCGGATGGTTTTACTATAATGGCACATGGCTAAGATTTCCCAGTACATTCAGTACATCGGCGATCACATCAGGAATGTATGTTGTAATAGCTTCTCCACAGTGGAAAAGTGCACTCAATTTGCAATGCCAGTGAAGGAAAAATCTAAATAAAGAGAAAAATATCAGCAGCGACACACATACAAGTATATATCTGCTAGGTAATCCCAATTCTAACTAATAAACATTTTTCAGGAAAGCTGGTAATTGCCCCAGAATAAATGCTCTGGAGTCTAACAACATCAGTCAAGCATACATTCTCCAACAGAGCTTGGAAAGGCATGTGAAGTTCAAGGACTTTTTGAAGGAGTGATAATTTGCAACTCAGAAAATGTAGAGGATATAGAATATTTAGTCACAATCAGACAAAAATAATCAAGAGAAAATTTTGTTTTGCACTGGGTGATATTGTGCTAAAATAAGCAGTGTAACAGCCAGACCTTATTTTTTGATAAATACAAGAAATAACTAAAGCCCCTAAAGAGAATTACATCAGCACATGAAACAAATTATATGCAAGGCATATATGGGCAGGGAGGGTTTCACTGCAGATAATCAGGAAGCACCAGTCCCCAAAAGAAACCACAAAGTTGAGACATAAGCAGTCATATGCCAAGGACATGCTCTTGGAATTTCCAGGAATTCCTTGAGAAGAATGTGAAGAGTGCTCTGGGCTATACCCTAGGTAAAAAGGAACTGGAACAGTGAACTGACCCCTGCTGTTTGGTTTTACTGTGTTCAGAGAATTCTTTCAAATATACAAGTTACAGAAATAAATATTCAAGTACAGCATAATTTATTTCAGTAGGAGAAACAGCCTAGTGAACCTGGACTCTCACCTTTTGCAGTCATAGAGGAATCACATAAGAACCATTATTTTAAATTTAAAAAAAGTCAAAATACTCTCTATAGTCTATCATTCTACATGAAAACTATTCATATCCAAGCATCATGCATAATAGTTCATGAAAAAATGAATTTAAAATGTCTTTTGTTTTATACAACAGGATGTCAGAGCTGCCAATAAGCAGCTAGGGTCTCCACAGTCCATCAGCCTTTACTTCATGACCCCTCAAAACACACCCTAACAGAGGAGAGAATCCAACTGCTAAAAAGACTTGGTCCAATGATTAAGGGCTGCATCATTATGCAGTGGAAAGTGTAATCCATGATATACAATCTTAATTGTAGCATTAACTAACATTCAAAAATATATATTCTCCTATTCTTTTAAGGGTGTAACTTTTTAGGGTTTTTTAAAAAAAATTTAAAACCTAATTTTCATCTTATCATTTCTTCATGTTTATTGTCAACCCAGAAGTTATTAACAAAGTTAGAACCCAAAGATGGGCCATACAAGCCTCCGTCACTTACGCTTGTGGGATGATGCATATCCACAGTAAAGTCTCAGATGCCAGCAAGAGAACTCCAGCAATGGGGTCATGAGAGAAAAAGAGTCAGATTTGATACTCTCAGGTCTGACCTCACTTGGATTTGTATCTAGAGAACAGAGCAGCAACTATGAGGAGATGGAAATGCCTTGTAGTTAGAGTGGCTGGAAAGCTGCCTGGCAGAAAAGGACCTGGGGGTGTTGGATAATAGACAGCTCAATATGAGCTGGCAGTGTGCCCAGGTGGCTAAAGGGGCCAAGAGCATCCTGGCTTGTATCAGCAATAGCGTGGCCAGCAGGACTATGGAAGGGATCACCCCCCTGTACTTGGCACTGGTAAGGCCACACCTCGATGCCTGTGTTCAGTTTTCGACCCCTCACTACAAGAAAGACATTGAGGTGCTGGAGCATGTCCACAGAAGGGCAAGAAAGCTGGTGAGGGGGCTAGAGAACAAGTCTTATGAGGAGCAGCGGAGGGAACTGTGTTTGTTTAGACTGGAGAAAAGGAAGCTGAGGGGAAACCTTATCGCTCTCTACAACTACCTGAAAGGAGGTTGTAGCAAGGTGGGTGTTGGTCTCTTTTGCCAAGTAACAAGTGATAGGACAAGAAGAAAGGGCCTCAAGTTTCACCAGGGAAAGTTTAGACTGGATATTAGTAAAAATTTATTCACCGAAAGGGTTGTCAAGCACTGGAGCAGGCTGCCCAGGGAAGTGGTGGAGTCATCATCCCTGGAGATATTTAAAAGAGGTGTAAATGTTGCACTTAGGAACATGGTTTAGTGGTGGACTTGTGTACTGGGTCTGGCTGAGCCAGAATTGTTTTTCCCCCACAGCAGCCCTCCTGGCGCTGTGTTTTATGCTGGGAGCTGGCAGGGTGTCGGCAGCACCCTGGGGTTGTGGCTGCTGCTGAGCAGCGCTTACACAGCACCAAGGCTCTTCCCGACATTTCCCCCAGTGGGACGGGGGGGCAAGATCTTGGGAGGGGACACAGCCAGGACAGCTGCCCCGAACTGACCAAAGGGATATTTCAGACCAGGTCCCGTCTGCTCAGTGTAAAGCTGGGAGAAAGGAGGAAGGGGGTGGGGGTCACCCTTGGTCCTCCGAGGAAACCACTACAGGTATGGGAGCCCTGCTCCTGAGAAGGCCCCACATCGCCTCTTCATGGGAAGGAGAGAATCAATTTTTTTTTTTTGCTTCCGCGCATGGACCTTTGCTTCACTTTGCTTATATTAAAACTGCTTTTGTTTTACCCACAAGGGTTGGTCTATCTTATTTTCTTTCCTCTCTTCGCCCTATTGAGAAAACAAGGGGAAAGGGGGGGGAAGTGATAGAGCAACTTGGTTGGGGACCTGGTATTTAGCCAAAGTCAAACCACCACAACTTGGCAGTGCTAGGTTAATGTTTTACATTTTAAAAGGGCATATTACTTTTCTCCTACCTTCTTTCCTTAAAACAGCTCAGAACTTTTGATGCAAACCAAAAAAGGTTGAAAATATTCAGCATAAACAATTAAAGAACAGCAAAACTATAACCAACAATTGGACTTTATCAAAGTAATGTGAAGGAGCATAACAGAACCAGAAATAATAATTTAATCCCACATCTTTTTCTACACAATAAAAAATACATTATTAAATAGGAACTCATGAACATAGTGAAACAGTTAAGAATGAAAACATACACTGCTTTCCTTCTTCTTGGTGTGGTGAGAAGCATACCCTTGTAGTGGTGTCATTTTCAGTTTCATTTTGGAATTGAGAGCACTTCAGGAATTCTGGCCAAGAAGCATTTACCATACCCAGAACTGGTTCACAGCCTTCTTTTGCTGCCTCACAAAATGTCCTGCAGGGCAAGAGGTCTCGACTGGAGTAAAGAGACAGAGAACAAAATCACAAAGGATTATTACTCTAGTAGACTGTGAAAACTTTTTAAAAAGAGAAAAAAGCAATCAGCAGTTTTGAGTAACTTTATGTTCTACAGAATGACACCAAAAAGGTGACAGATCTTCATTATTCATTGAAGTTGACATCACCTCTGGCTTTCAGGCTAAACTAGAACAGTTTCTAAGTTCAACTCTGTGCAAGCTGAAGCTGAGATCTCGTCAACAGTTGAACCAATGTAATGGTATAGTGACACCACACAGGAGAAAGCTTACTCCTTCATCCTCTCCTTCTTCCCCACAAGTGTGCAGACCTACCCCTCTCTGACTTTGGCAAACACTTTCATGAGCTTATAAAAATATCATTAACTTGGGAAACAACTTTTCATGTTTTTGACTGGATAATCCTTTGGACAACTTGAGTGTGCTGAATCTGCTCATGGACAGAACCAACAACCACCAGATATAACTGGAGGAACCCACAATGGAGAGCACTATATCACCCTCTTCTAGCATTTATGAGTTCTTTATGACTGTTTCTCCTGAGAAGTCAAAATATGTTGAGTGTCAGATCAAATGTAATAAATATCAGTATGACTTGAAAAAGAAAAGCACTATAAATTAGCAATTTAAAGTATAACAAGTTTAAATGCAGCATACTTGTCTATTTCTTATTCTGAGATATATATCTGCATATGTATCTTTTCTTTATTCTTTTACATGTACATAGGAAAATCAATTAAAATAGACAGCTGTGAACTGTCTCCAGGTCTACATAATTAGAGCCAAGAAAGTCAAGCAAAAAATCTAAGTCTAGTAACATCTTTACTGGAGATCTGGAAAAGGATAAAAAAAGTAAAGTTACAGGATTACAGGTAACACAATGCTAGTAGCCAAGTTAGTCATGATTTGAAAAAACAAGACATTTCAAAGAAGCCTCAGCCAAGCTAGTTGATATGTAACAGCTGTAATTCAGGATAGACTACTGCAGCTTAATAACTGAAGTGGCCACACATACAGTTCTCTGCTTCACTGTGAGCTTCCACTAACCTTTTATCTGAAAACCATTTTGCTGGAGCAGAGGAAAAGCTCTAGGACAGTACACATTAGTCCTAGCTATAAAGAAGAACTGTTCAATGCCTCTCCCACAGCAAGGATCAGCACCATCTGTGAAAGTATTTTGTTACCTGAGAAAGCTGTCAAACAGACTAACACGAGCTATCTCTGAATACAGTGGAGAAAATCCCCTCAGTAAGCAGGTGCAATTGCATCTGAAAGTCCACACACACAAGCAAAGAACATAGTCCAAATGAGACACACTGCCTGCCTATACAAACAGTTTTCTCATCCATATGACTGGTAAGTCAAAAAGACCCATCTCTTTTTGCTGGAAAGCAGAAGCACTAACACAGCTAGATGGTAGCATCTACTAACACCAACCTGTTCACGCTGAATAAATATCAAAACTCCAACCTGACAGCATGATAGCCTTCCATAATCTCTAGAGTTAGAAAGTGTGTCATAATCATCATTAGGAAGAAGAGAGGCCTGGATATACGGTAGGAAAGACAAGACATATGAGCTGGTCTTTGCCAGAAGACTATTCAGCCTTCTGGATGAGGTAACAGAAAGACAACACGGCAAAAAATACCTCTCATGTAAGTACCTAATGCCCCATCACTACATTTTCTCAGTGTGCAGATTCCCTCCTCACATTTACTGTAGCGCTTTTAGGATTTCTTAAAATATTATAAAAATTTACCAGCAGAAGACTGGGAAGCTAGTGTACATCCATAACTTCTGAATCAACCACCAAAAAGCAGAAGTTCTATACAGGTTCTAAGCAGGAAAGATCTCACATTTGTAACAGTTCAAGTTCTCAGACATAATTAAAATTGGGGCACTTATTCCTAAGAGTATAATGAAAAAAATTAACTCTGACTCTGACTTGCAAGTAAAATGTGTCTTTTTTAAGCATTATTAAGAATTTATGCCTTTGCTTTATTACAAAATATGACAAATTGTTTTGGTTTTTTTTTTACTTAGCTTGAAATCCATGTTTTGTCATTTTCAAAAAAAAAGAATTATGAATTTCTAAAATATGCAGTGTTTAAAATAGTTAGCATGTTAACTTAAAGTTTACTTTTCTTAATGATACCTCTGACTTTATAATAAAATATTTTGTTCTATACTAATATTTTTTTTTAAACAGTGAACACCAAGACTTAGTATGCCTTGGTTTTTAGTTATTTTCTTATCTAATTTATACAGTTGTGAATGTCCACTGTCTTCACTGTCTGTAACTTCAGGGTCATCTGCTGAGATTATCAACAGCACTGAAATTAGAGATAATCAGGGAGTTACTTGTACCTAAACAATCCTTTCCATAATCATGAGCACCATTACTATACATGATTTTCTATCACAACCATTAAATTCCAGAAAGATTCCATAGAGGAAGTGATGTAATTTAAGTGACCTTCAGCTAAACAAACATTACATTTGACCTTTCAACATATTATGCCAATAATATTTTGAAAGGAAACAAAACCGCTTAAAGTGGGAAACATCAACCAATTTTCAATGGAAGGAATAACATGTACAGAGACTTCGAAATACATGTAACTGTTAAGTATGGCTCTCTTACAGAAACAGCTGACACATTCAGAAATGCCTCAGAGAACTTCACCCATACAAGCCCATGGGACCCAAGAAGCTGCATCTAAGGGTGCTGAGCAAACTGTTCCATGCTCTTGCAAGGCCTATCTCTGCCATCTCTGAAAGGTCAGGGGAGGTTGCTCACAACTAGAAAAAACACAAATGTTGCATCTATCTTCAAAAAAAGGCCAAAAAGGCCAAACTAGGTAACTTCAAGATGGTCAGCCTGGGATTATTCCTGAGGAAAATCCCAGTCCTTCTTGAACACATTTCTAGGCACAGGAAGATGATAATCGGGAACAGTCAGTATAGATTTATCTAAGGATAAATCATAGCTGACCAGCCTGATTGCCTGTTATGATAAAATAACTACATACATAGTAGTGGGACCTGTCCTATTTGACATCTTTATCAAGGACCTGTAGGGGGTGACCAAGTGTGCTTTTGTCAAGTTTGCAGATGGCACCAAACTGTGGGAAGCAATCAATGCACTTGATGGTAGAGCTGCCATTCAGAGGGATCTAGACAAACTGGAAGAAAGGGGCGAGAGGAACTTCATGAAATTTAACAAAGAGGAGTCCTACACTTGGAAAGAAAGAATTCACCATAATGATACAGGCTGTATACTGACTGGGGAGCAGCTTTGTTGGAAACAACCTGGCTGTCTTGGTAGACAGCAAGCTGGACATAAGCCAGCAGTGTGTCCTGGCAGCAAAGCAGGCCAACAGTATCCTGGCCTGTATCATCACATGAGCATAGAACCAGTGTATAATGGGAAAGGTTTGTCCTCCTCTGCTTGGCACTTGTTAGACTGCATGTGAATACTGTGTCCAGTTTTGGCTGTTGCAGTACAGGAAAGACAGTGATAAACAGCAGTGAATCCTTGGGAGGGTCACCAAGCTGGTCAGAGGCTGGAACACTCATCTGCAGGACAGGGTGAGGGAACTGGGCTCCTTCAGCTGGAGTAAGAGACAGCTTGGGGGCAGCATCAAACACTACACTCTTCAGGACCCATGGGGAAATTATGGTGTCTAGCTAATCAGTGGTATATGCTGGGAGGATGAAAGACATAAACTGAAACAAAAGATGTTCAGACAGGATATAAAGCACTTTTTCAGCATGAAATTAGTCAGAGTGAAACAGGTTATCTAAAGAGGTTGTGTGGTCTCCATCCTTGCATGTTTTCAAGAAATAACTAGATAATGCCCTGAATACACAATCAACGTACTTCTGCTCCACTGAAGACAAATATCATGATAACAATAAAGTTTCAGTAAAATGAAGTTATTTACTGTTGGAGGTAATTAAATTTGGTCTGTTGAGGGAAATTCATATCGATAATTAGAACAAAACTGAAATAAATATCATTAACAGAATAAGGAAGTCGAACTGATTATACTGACATTTTTCATAATGTTGGGCAAACCATGAATTCTTGATGTTATTGTAATTTGGAAATAATGTGAGGAAATATTACAGAATTAGTTACCCAAAAGAAAATAAATTGCCTAGCCAAGAACAACTCAGAATTCTGATAATTTGTTTGATGTTTCAGAAATACATATAAATATACAAACACACACACAGACACTTCTAAATATCATTTTACTTGAAGTAGATAATAAGTCTAGTCATTAATGAAAGTTGTCATATTTAAAATATCTAATTTACTGCAAAATTACAAATGCATTACTGAACTCTTACCATATTATTTACTATAAGGATACACAGTCTCCTTAGTGTTTGAGGAAACAAAGGGCTATTTTGAGAAATAAGTCAATCTGTCACTCAGGTTTGCATCTAAGGGATCACTGTCACACGGTATTTCATCCCGTGTCTTCACATCAAGGCTACATTTAGATCCCACATACCACATCTAAGATTTTTTTCTCCCATACACTTACACTGATTAAATTTTCAACACAAGTTTTTGCAGTTTATACCTAAATTACTGCATAACCTTTTGGCCTTTAGCAACTGCAGTTTTGCTTCATTCATAACCATCCATAATGCTATAGAAAAGATCTTTTTCCTAGTACACCACTCAGATCATATCATCTTTCTCTTTGTTGTACCTGCAAACCCACAAAATGTGGCTAGAACTCCATGTTCAGGCACAAGTAAGTGACCTGAACTGAAAAAGTCCACGGTACCCAGCAGTTCCCTTATCTAGTGCTTCATTTTTACAGTAATAGAGAAAAACACAGTACTATTAACAACTGTATGATACAGCAGCAAACCCTACAAACAAGGAATAGAAAGCTGCCAGAACTGCCTGACTACTAGTGGTAAGGTGAAGAAATTGGTATAAAGCAAAATATTCACTTGCGTAAGTATTCTGAAGTCAGTATGGTTGCCTTTCTCTGCTTAGTTTCTAACAAGAGGAGCATGCTGTCGGTGTTGTTACTGAGTTCATTACATACTCCAGTTGGAACCACTGTTTCAAAATAGATATCTTTAGAGTTATTCTCCAGGTAGTGCTAAGGACTTTTACACAATGAACTTTACATGCTGCAGTATTGAACTTATCTCAGAAACAAGCCAAGGACCTTTATCTCTAGAATTGTCTCTTGCAGCTTCCTCGTTGGCAGCTCACTTTTTGCCCTGAAAGAAGCAGATATATTCTAAAATAATACTTTTCACCATCAGATTGCAATGTGTTGAAAGGCAGAAAATTTCAGCACTGCAAAGCATGTAGCTGTCAGTGTACAAAACCAGGAACAAACGGTCCCTCCTGACGACAGGAAGAGATGCCACTTACTAGTTCTGAACACTGTATTGCCAAATTAAGAGTTTACTATCTGACCTGTAAGGGCTCTTTAGATAAAGATGTTCTAAAACACTCTTCTGTTTTTTACAGAAAGGAAGAAAGGGCACAGCAAGAGCTCTGCAGTAGCCATCACTGCCTCCTGACTGGAGTCTGGGAAACTCCCTAAATAAAAGGGATTTGGCAAGACAAGCAACTGTCTCCAGTCAGTTTCATTTAGGGTTTTGGATGTTTTCTAGCTTTTCATCTCCAGTTAATCTACTACTTGTAAAAGTTTTATTAGCATAATCACATGTAGGCAGAGGTATTCACATGAACAGACCCACTGGTTCAACAGAGGCTTCTTAATACAGAAAATGTCAAAAAAAGCGTGCTACTTACTATGGAAGGTGCGCGAGTTCCAAAATATCTGTAAGAAATAAGATGCCACATAGTGGAGTAATGGATTTGATCTATTTGTTGGTGCTAGGCATTTAATTTATTCAGACTGATATGCTTGCAGTTAATTTTTTCTTTACTTTTTAGGAAAATACACAATACACTACAAAATTATGTTACAGTGAAAAGAAATGTACAGTGGTTCTACCACGTTAACGGTAAATGGTTTCCATTGGTCCAGTGGAGCATACGTGATGATCACAAATAGTAATCTGAAGGCAGTATATTCTATTATCTTTTTTTTGCCAAAGTGATAGGGGACATTACTTGAATTTAACGAGTCTGTGACTGAAACCTACTTGAGTTTACAACTGCTAACCAAATTTATACTGCTCTTATGAGCTGTATAAATTTGACTGCTATTAAAAAAACAAACAACTGAGTTTTTGAGGACACTCAGATGAAGTTTTATATAGTGTGAAGTATATAATATGATCTCTGTTCTCCCCGACCCATACCTAAAACATTAATTTCCAAAGCACCACACTGCAGCTATATAGCCTGACATATAGCCGTCAGGCAAAGTAGTATGAGTATGCTTATTTCTTCAAATGTAACTATAGCAAAGTTCAATTATATGACTCACTGTTTCCAAAGGTCTTTCAACATACTGATCATTCATTTCAATGGAAATTTTGCAAATAATAGTAAAAAGTTATATTAAAATGTAACCATGCACTGTAGTTGTAGTTGAAAAGCTTCTAATAACATTAGGAGATGAATAAGTTTTTTTCAGAAGATTCAGCTGCATATTAAATTGTTTACATCTATATAAAAAAAAAAAATCACAAATACGAAAAGTTCACCTCATTTGTTTAGCTTATGCAGTCCACCATTTGAATATTACAGTGCAGTGTAAATGTTTGGATACTGTATTGGGTTTGCGCAGCAAGGTTTTGATAGCGGGGGGAGAGGGTAGAGGCTTCCGAGAGAAGCTGCTAGAAGCTTCCCCCATGTCCAACAGAGCTCCAAGATGGACCCACTGCTGGCCAAAGCTGAGCCCATCAGCAATGGTGGTAGCACCTCTGTGATAACTTATTTAAGGGGGAAGAAAAACCTGCACAACGGCAGCTGGAGAGGGGAGTGAGAAAGAGAGAAACACCAAGGTCAGTGGAGGAGGTGCTCCAGGCTCAGAGCAGAGGTTCCCCTGCAGCCCGCGGTGCAGCCCATGGTGAGGCAGCTCTGCCCTCAGCCCGCGGGGGTTAACGGGGGAGCAGATCTCCACCTGCAGCCCGGGGAGGACCCCACGCTGGAGCAGGGGGATGTGCCCAAAGGGGACTGTGACCCCATGGAGAGGTCATGCTGGAGCAGGCTCCTGGCAGGACCTGTGGACCCGTGGAGAGATGAACCCACGCTGGAGCAGTCTACTCCTGAAGGACTGTGGAAAGGACCCATGCTGGAGCAGTTTGTGAAGAACTGCAGCCCATGGGAAGGACCCCCACTGGAGAAGTTCATGGAGAACTGTTTCCCGTGGGAGGGACCCCATGCTGGAGCAGGGGGAAAGTCCAAGGAGTCCTCCCCAAGGAGGAAAGAGCAGCAGAGACATGTGAATTGACCACAATCTCCATTGCCTGTCCCCCTGCGCCACTCAGGGTGAGGAGGTAGAGAAAACCAGAAGTTAAGTCGCGAAAGAAGGAAAGGGTGGGGGGAAGGTGTTTTAAGATTTAGGTTTTATTTTCTCATTATCCTACAGTGATTTGATTGGTAATAAATTAAATTAATTTTCCCCAAATTGAGTTTGTTTTGCCTGCGACAGTACTTGTCAAGTAATCTCTTCCTGTCCTTATCTTGACCCACGAGCCTTTTGTTATGTTTTTTCTCTGTCCAGCTGAGGAGGGGAGTGATAGTGGCTTTGGTGGGCACCTGGCATCCAGCCAGGGTCAATCCACGACTGATACATACACAGCACAACAATAATTTAGAAATTGCTGGGCTTCTAAAAGACAACTGCAGAACGATTAAACAAACCAAGCAGAATTTGCAGTCCCTAGAGAAGCTCTAACAAGCCAGAAAACACAGGATTATCCAGTAATTACTGCAATATTTGGCCCAGTTTCAATGTTCAGTCATGTGTGCTCCATAAATTAAGTATTTCTGGATAATGATCAAGTTTAGTATGGACATATTGCTTAATCTACTTAAGTATGAAAAGATGATTAAAAATCTCCATCTTGATTAGTCTTATTTACAGCTACTTAGAGACCAATCATTTTAAAAATAAACTGGCAGGTCCATAGCAATCTTACCATAATTTATTTGGCGCCAGTGGCAGGCACAGAAGCAGGTTATAACATACTAGGGTGAGATTCTGCTCTTCAGGACATTAATGGAAAAAACTCTTGTTGAAGATGGGGTTTGGTGAAAGAACAGATACGTGACATTTTTAATTCTGTGGTTGGTTTCCTCACACTTAAAAGTTCATACTTCAGTTATTTCAGCTGCGTAGAAATATCAACATTAAGAATCATATGGCACCAAAAGCAATAAAAATGTTCTTTATGATTTATTAAAGAGAGTATTAAGGGTAAAGAGAATAAATAAGGGGGGTTAATTTGCATAAGGTACCTTAAGATAAGCTATTTATCCAAAGAGTTTTATATCAAATATTCACTGAAGCAGATATACACAATACAGTATATGGTCTAAAACGATGATGTTAACTGGTTTTAAGCTTCCAAAGAGGTTACATACTGCCTGAGAGCAGATGATCTGACTTCCTCTTCATGCCAGTCACCTAGAGTTCACTTCAATTGGAATTCAAATTGCCTGATTATAATCCTACATGGATCTAGTCCTTATCACTCAAAAATATTTTAGATTTTTAGATTAATTCTTTTCAAAAATTACTCCTATAACACTGATTTCTCTTCTTTGCAATCACATTACCATGCACAGGGCTCATCAGTAGACTGTAAATCATTTAAGCGGTTGTTTTGAGTACTACAAATTATTCAAGTATGCTACAAGAAGCAGTAAGGAGAGGTAAGATCCTCTTTGCAACTATTTTCCCCTTGCTGCAAAATCTAACAGATTTTCTAACAAGCAATTGTTCAAGGTAGCTCAAGGGTTTGGCTCTCAAACTCAGCAGCCACTGGCATGGCTCTTGATTTGTCTTTTCTGGAAGCCGCATAAGAATATGCAGCTCTTGTTCCCAAATGTCTGTATCTGTTTCTGTGCTGCTTTCAGTTTTGCAGTAACAGCTTCTTGTAGGCTGTATAGTAAGCTAGGTCAAGTAACTGATTCAGTTGAAAAGTAATGTGATAAAAAAAGTATTCTTTTTTTCTCATTTGGCAACTGAATTGGCCCCTCCAAAGGTATATAGGCAAAGCAGGAATAAGCTGTCAGGAGAGGGAGAGGTAGAAATTGCTAAAGCTGACAAAAGCATTAAATAAAATATACAACTAACCATCCTGCAGAGACTCTCCACACAACCTGGTAAGTTATGTTCATTATTTTCTCTGGCATTTCCTTGTGTCTTCAAATGTGCTTCACTGGTGAAAGCACTGGCACAGCCATGCCCTATTGATAAATCTATTATTGCAATTTCACAGATTAAAATGATAAGAGGGTAAGTGACTTGCAAAAGGTTATAAATGAAGTTGGTATGCCAGAGGTCAAAATACAGCACGAAGATCACTCTTAAACACACAACTGTTGACTGCACCTGTGCTGGCTAAAGGTCACATTTGCGGTTCAGTAGACAACCTGACTGAAGGCAGACTGATGAACGTTTTCAGCTACTGCTGGTCCTCATTACTGTTCTCTCCCCAAATCCATTCCTTCAGTTGCTCCAGGATAACTGCTTCTGCAGCCACATACTAAGTCATATTCAGGTGTTGAGCCAAGTTAAAAACAAGTGCCGGGTATTTTGCTAGATTATTTTTTCAGCCAAATCTGTTTCAGGAAAACTTTAAACTGGCATGGCTACCAGAGGAAATATTAATCATACTACAGCCTTGCTATAGAGCCCTGTGGGGTAATAACACAGGTGAAGAATGATAATAGATCTAAGGTCTGAGGCAGAATAAAGGAACCAGTAATAGAATTGAGAGACTGCTGGGACATGAAGCCAGGGGGGATGGGGACAACCTTAAAAACCCAGGAAACATGTAAAAATTATGGGAAGAAGAAAACTGAGATTATCCTTTGTGTTTCTACAGTCCTGAAATTGGTTAATCAAGTTGAAGTGACAAGTTGACACACTAGCCATTGTTAGCTCTAATTGTCATTAATACTTTCTGGGATTTTCTAACAGTAAAGACTTCCAGAGAATGTAAGTGTTACAGAAGGAAGCTTCTACAGTAGAGCAAACACCCACACCCAGCATTATGGCTTTGAAGAGTGATAGTTCTTGTGAAATCTTTCTCTGTACTCTCTCACATTACTCCAACATGCAGGGCAGCATATTCAAAGTCACTGAAAAGAGCCATATGAGGCAAGCTCATAAAAATCACAATATAATGTTCCAACTTATAAAATTTGATTTGTAAATAAATGGACTGTTTAAGGTTTCAATTTCACATAATCAAGAAAACATTTTTGTCTTTTGTTGTTCAGTTTTCATCTTTATCTTGCAAGCTATTTGGAAAGATTGCATTTTCTTTTCTATTTTATCTCCAGAGATGGGTTTAAACCTGAAATTCCCTTCTTTACATAGTAATGAAACCTGAAAAGAAAGTAATATTTTAGATTTTTGTGGTTATTTCACTTGACAAAATTATATTGAATCCATATAGTAACATTTTGGGAAGACAGTTTAAAACAACTACCTCTCAACTTATCACTACACTCCTTGATAAGGAGTCCCTCCCCATCTTTCCTGTAGCCCCCTTTAAGTACTGGAAGGCCGCTACAAGGTCTCCCCCGACCCTTCTCCAGGTTGAACAACCCCAACTCTCTCAGCCTGTCCTCATAAGGAAGGTGCTCCAGCCCCCCAATCACCCTCATGGCCTCCTCTGAACCCACTTGAGCAGCTCCATGTCCTTCCTATGTTGGGGACCTCGGAGCTGGACACAGTGCTGCAGGTGGGGTCTCATGAGAGCAGAGTAGAGGGGGAGAATCACCTCCTTGACCTGCTGGTCACACTTGATGCAGTCCAGGACACAGTTGGATTTCTGGGGTGCAGATGCACATTGCTGGCTCATATTTGGTTTTCCATCTGCTAATAACCCAAATCCTTCTCCTTAGGGCTGCTCTCAATCCACTCATCACCCAGCCTGTATTTGTGCTTGGGATTGCCCTGACCCATGGGCAGAACCTTGCACTTGGCCTTGTGGAACTTCACGAGGTTCACAGGGGCCCACCTCTCCAGCCTGTCCACGTCCCTCTGGATGACATCCCTTCCCTCCAGCATGTCAACCACACCACACATCTTGGTGTCACTGGCAAACTTGTTAAGGGTGCACTCAATCCCACTGTCCATGTTGTTAACAGAGATAGCACTGGTCCCGAAACCACCATTCACCACTTGGACATTGAACCATTGACCATAACTCTTTGAGTGAGACCATTCAGCCAATTCCTTATTTACTGAGTGGTCAATCCATCAAATCTATGTCTCTCCAATTTAGAGATAAGGATGCCATGAGGGACAGTGTCAAATTCCTTAATAATTGTGTTCCTTAACAGTTGCCCTATCTGGCGGCAACAGAAAAGAGACAGCTAAAGAGTTACACTTGCAAAAGTCTTAGAACAGATCACTGATATCCAAAAGTACCGTAGTCAACAAAGAGCTCACACAGAACTCTGAAGGCTGTTCAGACAGAGGAAGGAAATATAACTTCCTGATTCCAGTAGAAGTGGAACTGGGAACAAATCTGAAGATACCATTAGATTTGAAAGACTCATCTTATGCATCCAGAAATGAATAAAGGAGGCAGCAGCTGCTGTTGAATTTAACACCTCTTTCAGAACTAGCAGTGCTCTTCAGACATTGTGGCCAAACTCCTCTGTAAGGATGAACACATACAGTATCTACAATGCAGGTTAGAATTTTTAGTTGGTGTAATCATTTATTTTGTAGACAAAACCCCAAAAAATTATTTTGACCAAAATACAGAGTAATTTCTCTCTGGAATTAGCAACAAACAGAATTTCAGAAATTCATTCTGACCTTTCAGTCACTTTCTGGATATGACAGCACCGTATGTAACAGCTGAGGTTATAACACTACGACAATCAAAAACACCTAATGTATACCCTGTAAAGCAGAAGGACTTTGTTCTCCCATACTTAAAGTGCTACATAAATTTTGCCACATAGCATTGAAATCATTACCACAAAAAAATTAGCAAAGTTATTTGTGTTTTGTATGATGACCTGACAATCTGTCCTGACTAAAGCAGCCAGCTGTTACAGATTTCTCTTACTGATCCCACCACTTGAATCAACCATGACAGTGAAAGTGGGAGAGAGGTAGTAAATTAGAGCTATAGTTTAGCCAGGAATCAATTTAAATAAGCATTATTAAGAATATTTCTACAATTATGAGCTATTTTTACAATCTTGGACCATCTGCCAAAAATTCTCCTAAATTAAGTCAAATTTCTGAAAATTCTTGCCTGATATTTAGCATGCAAATGCTGAACACACTCTTGATTTAGTTTAATCTATAGAAATGTGACTTGCAAAAAAAAAGTTCCTAATATACCTGAGAATCCAGGTTACAAGATCTGATGTTGGCAAACAAAATTCACATTTGGCAAAGACAAGCTGCCACAGTGAAAGGGAAGTCCTCTGAATCACACAAGGCTTTCAACCACAGCATCGCTACAGAAGTTCTGAAATAACAGTGACTAAATTATACACTGCATAGCTGCTCTAACTATTTGTACGACCAGCATCATAAAAGCACCTAAACCAGCATTGTACCTAAAGGACAGTCTCCCATTTCCACAGATCACTACGATCAGTACACTTAATTTCACATAGCTTTCCAGAACTCCTGCTTCCCTGTACACTTCAGAGCACTGTTGAAAGGAAGACCTCAAGAATCAGCCTAAATTAAAACTTTGAGCTTCATCCTGTCAGGAATCCTAAAGAATCACAAACACACCCATCCCTTATTTACATTCCAGGCTCCTCTCGGTTGAGTAGAAAATCACTATAATCCATTATCATACTGCTTCCTCACACTGAAGTTGTTTCACAAACACTTCAAAGTGTCATCAAAAGAAAGAAGCCATCCTACCCCTCCTCAGCTTGGCTTCTGAGCCTCTCCCCACCACTCTTCCCTCACTCTGTGCCAGCTTGACACCTCATGCTGTTCCACAATGAATCTGCTCTGATTTATTGTCACTTCCGATTTGTCAGAGACAAGTCTAAGTCTTGCACCTGGGAAAACATCATCCAGGAGGGCAACACAGGCTGGGAGCTAACTGGCTGGAGAGCAGCTCTGTGGAGAGGGACCTGCGTGTCCTGGAGGACAAGCAGCTCAATATGAGTGAAGTGAGCAGTGTGCTGCAGCGGCACAGAAAGCCAACAGGATGCTGGGTTGCATCCACAAAGGGCATCACCAGCAGAGATAAAGAAGTCCTTATCCCACTCTGCTCAGTGTTTGTCAGGCCACACCTGGAATACTGTGTTCAGTTTTGGTTCCTGCTATACAAAAAGATGTGGATGGGCTGGAGAGAGTCCAGAGGAGGGCTACAGAGATGATCAAAGGACTGTGAAGCCTGTCAGATGAGGAAAGGTTGAGAGAATTGGGCTCATTCAGCCTTGAGAAGAGAAGGCTTAGATGAGACCTTATCACTATGTTCCAGTGTTTAAAGGGTGGCTACAAAGAAGATGGAGACTCCCTTTTTACAAGGAGAAAAGATGAAAAGATGAGGAAAAGAGGGGTAATGGGTACAAGTTACTCTTCAGAAGATTCCAACTGGACACAAGAGAAAGATTCTACACAATAAGAACAATCAGCTGCTGGAGTAATGTCCACAAGGAAGTGGTAGATTCCCCAACATTGGACACTTAAGATCCAGCTGACAGGTGTGGGTACACCACACTTTTGCCAAGAAGGGTTGAACCAGATGATCCTTGAGGTCCCTTCCAACATGGTATTCTACGATTCTATAACTGAATTTAATTCAGATCAGTTTCCTGATCCGATCTGTCATGGAGCTGAACAAATACTCCCGCTAGGATATGGAAAGGGCACTGCTGAGCTGGGGAATAACAAGCAAGGAAATAGGATAAGACTGATTCTTTCAGCAGTGCTACCAAAATACATCAATTTAAAATCTACCATGAAACAGTGGTTTGGAACATGTTCTCCAGAGAGGTTGTGGGAACATCCATCCTTAGAGATACTCAAAACTCAGTTGGAAATGATCCTGAGAAATCTCATCCATCTTTAAAGTTGGCCCTGATCTGAGCAAGGGAGTGGACGAAAAGAGCTCCAGAGGTCCCTTCCCACCTGCATGATCCTGTGATTATAATTCGCCATTCTGCTCAGCTTGTGAGTCGTAAGCCTTGTGCTTACCACTACAATCTCCAGCAGGGTGACAGTACCTTCTCACAGGAGAGACAAACTTACAAAAGGTTAGTATGTCTCACCAACTGAACTCTCAGATGTTAACTGCAGATTGTTTTAAAAGGTATCTGTTAATAAGCTGGGCACTAAAAGAAGTTAAACATGAGCTGAAAAGCATATGAGTTCTCGGACAATCATTTAGCCACTGTTCAATCCAACCCCCTTTTTTTAAATTAACTTCTGCACAAGATGTACTCATATCTCCTAGAGGAATTTTGCTCCAGTAGGATAAAATGTTCCCTCATCTATATGTTTCTGGTTTTGAGTCCAGGTACACAGGTCTGATCAGAAACTATCAGTGTTAACACTCCCGCAGTGTTTGTGACAGTGTAAGGTTTTACTGAAGGCTCCTGTCCTACAATTATTGCAATTATAAAATGAAATAAATCTAACTTTGTAAAAACAAAGTGTGTTTTTCTAGCAGATATATTGCCAAACAAACATTAACAAAAAGCCATGTTCATTTATGATGTGTTGTAAACAATTATTTCAATTACTTAAATGATCAGCATTTATTTATAAGTAATAATATACTGCACATGGAGGATGACCTGTGATCTTCAGTTAACATACCAACTTAGAAATCAAAAACTACAGCTTACAATAGATAATACACACAAAAAATCATTACGATAACATTCCTGGAGGCAATCAATCAGTAAAATATTCATTCATAGAAAAACAGTTCTGATTTTCTTTTCTGCCTTCTTCCCTTCTCTTAACTCCTCTGAGCAGCACTGTGAAATATGCTTCCAAAGGGACATTCCCATGCCCAGATTGTTCTCAAAAATGTTTCTCTGCTTGATAACCTTTTAACTCTATCCATAATTACCACCACCACACACTTTGATAGAAGATTCTTTTGTGATTTGGAAAAGTTTTTGTGTTCAGTACTTTAGATTAGTGGAGAGGGTGAAACACTGTGTGCAAGTTTTATGCTGCCTTACCACTGCTGGCTTCACACCGTCTGGACCACAGACTTCATTCTGCCACTACCTATATCTCTATAGTATTTTTCTAGCTTTTAATTTTTTCATTTATTTCTTAAGCAATCCCTTCCTTCTGTACATTGACTTATTTACAAATTATAGACACCAGTAACTCTGAACAGCCTCTTTGTGAGTGAGGAAAGGGCAGTTCTCTCAGTGGGGGAGAAACATTTTCTCCAGGGTCTAATTTCTCTGTTCTGCTTTCCATATATTTTATCCCTGGTTTGTCCTTCCTCTACACTGCATCTGCCACCTACTGGTATGTTACTGTAAAAGAGTTTGGCATCAAAGTCAATTTCGGGTCCTTTTTCTGTAGGGCCTGTACCCAGCTCCAGTGCCACCCCAGCTATTGGGAGGGTCAGTGATGTGGAGAGCCTTAGGCCCACCCACGCTAGCTGAGCTATGACATTGATAGACGAGCTTTCAGAAACTATGATTTTTTTCAAAGATGTGTCAAAGTTTGGGGATAAACTTCTGTAGGTATAGCCATAGGTACAAAAACTTTATAAACAGAAGTTTCCCTAAAGTAAACACATTTTCTTTTCTACTTCTCTTATCTTCCTAGCTTCCAACAGCCATGATAAAGAGCTTACCACTTAGAACAACCTCCCTGCCAAATTTCAAGTTTCATTGCTCAAATACTTGGAGATACTAGGAACTGTTGGTGATTACAGGAATGCTTTTTCATAAGCAACCCATTTTTTCTTTCTGTTTTTGTCCAGGACAGTATCAGGCATAAAAAAATTTAAATGGTGCACCTTTTTTTTCCAAAAATATTATACATATCTGGAAAAGTGGTCCTCTTCTGTTGCTAATTAAAGTTTAAATACAGGCATTTGGGACAATGCCACATCCTTACCTATACTTTCCTTAGCACTCCTTGCAAAAGTAATCTTTATATGTCACCTTTATACTGTTTCAGCTTGGGACCAAGTAGTAATGACTCCTAAGGTGATGAGTATGACATGTTGACTTCAAGGTCTGAGTACTGAGGGGCAATGCAAAGTGTAATCTTGTCATTAGCACATTCTGTTCTGCCTTATTTTATTAATATTGTATAACTGTTACTTAACTCATGAAGTCTAAAATTATTCATGAGTAACACAGGCTGTGTTGAGAAGAAAGATATATCTTCAGAAATGCTACTTGTTTCTTCAAGTTTCATCATTAGTTTCTGGGCAAGATGGTCAACGCCAATCTTTCAGAAATATGGGAGCATTCCTTTCCTTGAAGTCAGATGTAAGCCAGCTGGTTTTTAACTCACCGTCTCACATCTCATGGAAAACATGTACTAGTCATAGGAGAGCAGAAATTAAATTTTGTTTCTTGAACAATTATCCTTCCTCAGAGTGGGAGTTTGCATTTGAGATTTTGTTTTCTTCTAATTCCTTTCTCCACGCAAATGTTCCTTCACTTTCTGAATCCGCATGTAATAGATTTTCTTTGTTCCTATGTATCCATTTATTACTTAATTTTCTGACTAAACTATCTCTAATTTGATTCACTGCCCTTTTTTTTAGGAAAAGAAATCAGGTATATTCAGCACATTCACTGAAACATGTTTTCAATCATGACCTTGCATATAACATCTATTACTGTACCTAAATATTTCCAAAGGTACACAGGAACTGTTTAGTGCTATTTTACAGATATCTTAAGCATTTTTGCTACTTTGAATCTCTACTCTGTGTATTAACCTGCTGACCATTTGACCTTCTTGTTGCTGTAAATCAGTTCTATTTCACCTTGAATTATTGCATTATGAATTTGAAGGTAGGCTGGAGCTGAAACTGAGTATGTATATATTGTGCAGGAAACACTTTACTAAATGTTTCTCATGGCATGTTGACTATCTGCCATTAGCAACTCTATCCTCAACGTTTTACTTCTGAAAGAATTAGAGCATACAGTTACTATTATTATAATTATTGGTGAAAATACAACTATTGGAAAACATATCGACTGGTACAAAGGGTACAATGAAAAGTATTCATTTGTTCTGCTGGTCTGGGCTTTCTCAAGTAATACACACTCCTTGTGTTCCTCAGTTTTTCTGCTAAACAGTAACAACCAATTCTCTAGTAGAATGCCCAAAATGAAAGACACAAAAATGAACAACCGTGGCAAACAAAGCACACTATCTGTGCATTCACAACTACATCACACTCTCCTCCTCTCTAACTTTTGGTTTACTTCTAACAAGATTAGACTATACATGTTTTTTATTAGCTGAACCTCCAAGGCTGTGTGGTTCAAGTCACAACTCTGTTTATATGAACCACAACTAGATTTAAAAACTGAAGGTTGGATTATGACTTGGTTATGTATCCAAAGACAGATTTTACAAGAGTGTGTTTAGTTGTACATCATCAGTCTGTTGGATTCCCAAGGGCTCAAAGCCAAGGCATGGCAACATTTAAAACAAAACCACATTTCTATTTCAGACATTCTAGATATAAAGCACTTCATCCACTGAACATCACCTCTGTTTTGCTCACGATTAAAAAGTTGAAATTTATAATCTTCTGTTTCAAGGCTGATGAATAGAATAGATGGATCTCCTTGACTGAGAGAAAACCATTACATAAATCCATCTGGAGTAGCCTCTTTGAATCACATTAAGTTGCTTGGTCTAAAGAGGCATCATCAAAAAGAAAGCATATTAAAAGGATGAAGCAACTCCCAGAGGATGTGAAAAGCCAGACTGCAAACTCAGGAAACAACTAGTAGCCACTTTATAAGCATCTGGAAGCAGTCTCCACCCCATGTGCTTGGGTCATAGCAATAAATAAACTGGATGGAGTCATGAAAAGAACATAAAAACACAAGGCCGTCGTGAGTAGAAATCATCCCAGCTTCCTCAGAGGACTGGTAAGGGAACATCACCAATGCTGTAGCTTAGCATTTTTAATCAGGCAATACCCAATCTAATGAAACCACAGCAGATAGGATTATGATAAGGTATTCTAAATGTCCTTCCAGGATGGTTTCTCAATACAGTTACTTCAAAAATTACTCTGAAACCATAACTTCACAAGCGCGTAAGTGTTTTGCAAATTATTTGGCCTAGCATAAAGGACACAGCCAGTATAAAGATGAACCAATAACTAAATCATACCTGATACAAAAGGGTCAGTACATGGGTGAGCACTGGGGGTACAAACAAGTCAGATTATACATAATCAACATCAATCCCATTGATACTAACAATGACACCTCACAACCAACAACGGGTGGGATAAATGGTGAAATACGGTGTCCCATAGAAGGGACAGGAGACAACCGAGTCAACAAGCCAAATACATAAGACCAAGGAAGCCACACACTAAATCTCTACACAGCCCACATTTACAAAAGTCAGACCTGACTGGAGCCCAGTCCCAGGGAGACAGGAGGTCCTTCCCCAACAGGAAACTCCACACAGGACATCCACCTCACAGACAGACACTGCCCTTCCTGCAAGGGGTCCCAGCTTTTATCCCCAAGTGGGACACCTGACCTTTGCTTACTTAATGTGGGACACCTGGGGCTCATTTCCCCAATGCTTTCCCTGCCAGGCCGGCCGCACCCTGGAGGGAAGCCTAAAGGCAAACTCACCCCCCTTTGTGAAGGGCTGTGGGAATCACCCATATGTCAACCTTAATTTGGGGCTTGGGGTTGAAACCCCAGCATTTCAGTAAGATTTAAACATTTCTTAAAAGATGCAGAATTTAATTTTTTAAATTATTATTAAATTACAGTTGTCTGTGCAACTATAATTTGACATCTCCACGCAGGTGCATTATAAAAAGACAGCACAGCAGCCATGTCATGGACTACCTATCAGACTATTTAGCCTGAGTTCCTAGCAACTGCTATTTTGTTTTGGCATATTTCCCCACTTTTATTACCAAAATTAGGTAAATTAAAACAAGATTGAAACATGGCAGTGGAGGATTGCCTATCCAAACTCATACATATTCATACACCATTCATACACAATTAAATCCATTATGGACTTTGCAGAATAGATACTGACTTAAATGTATGCTGATAGCTCCCTGTTCAAAGTCTTAAAATAGAAATTCTCACTAGCTATGTAAACAAGATCTATGTGACTCAGTCAACTTTTCCTCCTAAACACTTCAAAAGCCACAATTAACTCTAAAAAATAGATTTTATATAATGTCTTGTTATTTTAAAAAGTCTAGATGTGCACTATGATAAAATAAAGATTGATTTCACTGTATGCAGGAGAAACAAAGAACATGGGGTGCAGTTCACAAAAGCAGAAGGGAAATAGCCACATCACTGACCTCCTTCATAGGTTATACAAAACATGACAGACAGAGATCCCTTACTCTATTAAATCTGATTCTTTTCTATATTCCAAGAGAACTTGAAAGAAATTTTCTTCCTCTCCTTCCTTGTACCTCACCCCAAACTTGTTTTAAACTGTTGTCAGTTTACAATAAAAGACACCACACATATTTCTGGATTTGTTTTATGGACCTAACATTTATCCTAGTTTATGTCCATAATGAAAATGAGACGTTTTATTTTCTTCCTTTTTATAAATTACAGAAAATAGATTAAGATGATGAACAGGAAAAAAACCCACAAAATTGAATTTGCCACTATGAGTCACAACAGAGCAGCTCTTCAAAGGATGTTTGACTACATACAAACTATTCACAGCTTCTTAGAACCTTTTTCCTATTAACTTAATTTTCACTACTAATTTCCTCTGCCCCCAACATACCATGTAGCCCTGTTCCAACCTCTTTGGCTTTCTACAAGTCTCCATCTGGCTACTGTTGTGTGTAGCATAGATATTACAGCACAATAAAAATATTTGTAATATATAGACATTAACATGATAAGAAAGCATCTTTTCTTAACTATATTATTTTCTCCTTTAGAATGAGCCTGAAACACATAAAAAATAAAATAAAAATTCAAATTATGGCAGAGAGTTTTTTCCTCTTATATTCAGTAGGTATTAGATCACAACTAAAATGAATAAATGAAAATGAGTGAATAAAATTTGCAGACTTTAATCAAGAGGAAAAATAATTTTTAACTAAAAGGCACAGGGTGTAAATGTTACAGGTTCAGTTCTCTACTCTACTGCAAATTTCTTGCTTTGTCTTGGCTTCCCTAGCTATTAATGGGACAGTATTACTTTCTTTTCTTATCTTTTACTTGTTTTGTTCAGCTGGGCTATAAACTTTCAGAGGCAGGAGGCTGCCCCTCTGTGCATGTTTGTACAGCGTCCAGCATAAGAAGCCATGACCTCAGATGGACCCTTTGAGCCTTAACTGAAGACAAACCACAACTTTATATTCAAAGATGTCTGACATGAAAAGAGAACACAGTGAGTAAACAGGTACAGAAATCCAAAATGTATTTAGAAATTGACCTTGAGAGAGTATTATGCTTTTTATTTTGCATTGTCCTAATACTATTTTCTAGGCAGAGCTTAAATTAAGTTTGACCTCCAAAGATTTGAGACTCTGGGGATCTATCAGTGGAAGTCATTTCCTTGGCTTTATGGAATAAACTTCTACAAGAGGATTAGTGCAAGTACTCAAGCTATTAGTTTCTGCTTTAGAAGACGGCATGACAGCAAAGAGGTATTATGAGAAATGATAACCTTCAAATTTATTCCCAGCATAAAAAGTCTGAAATAAGCCATGTACATAGATAGACCTTCTATATAGCCTGCCTATTTTACCAAGTCTTTCAATGAAACATGAGTATTCACAGTGCAGGAAATATTAGAAAACATCATTCCATTCAAGGAGTCTGCTTTATGCAGTTACAGGCTGACCCACTATTAACTTCTCTACTGATTTTAAATCTTTAAATTTTAATATTCATTTTGGATTTAAAATACACCTTTTTTTTCTTTCAAAAATCTGAAAACACTGCACACTAATGTCTTCAGATTTTTTTTGGTCTCCTTGAATGCAACAGCTGTAGTCTGTAGGATTTGCAGAATCCAATGCAAGTGAGTTGCTATAAATAAACATCCACTACCTTGCAGTAACCGACCTTTGGCCCACTCTTAGAGTCTCCCAACGGTAACGTAGAATTCACAAGTTTAAACCATTAATCGTGATCAACAGCTCTGAGGACAGATCTTTCTTACAATAAATAAAAAAGTACCAGTGTTGCATTTGGTGGTAATAGGTTGAAGACTAATACTACACAAAAGCTCAAATTTGCTACCCTGAAGATTTTAGAAGTCATTAGTTAAGCACATCTAGTTAAACACTAGTTTAAGATGTCCTTGCATCATTGGTGTTACTTTTCAAGATTGAGTCATCTTCTCTTACTAGTGCTGCTGGACTTAAGACAGGTTTTTTAAGTCTGATTTTTAAGTCCTGGTGGAAAGATCTCATCTATCTCATCCTTCCACCCAAGGAGGAAGAAGTTTCATAATGTCTTTAAATATTAAATAAACAGTCTCTCACTATCCAAATTATGAGCAAGTAATAAGAAAGCAAAAAGTCTTACTGCACTTCAGCTTTCCATGTTCCATTCTCACACAGGTTTTAGCTGTACTTTTAAACTTTACCTTTACTGGAAAGAAGTACTTTAAAGGTACTGTTATATATTTTCTTAAAAGAGCAGGGCTAGCTGATTGTAGATCCAGTTGATGGAATTAAATACAGCTTTTAAAATTAATGTATTTTTAGTGCCACACATTATTTTCATTGCAGTAAAACACAGAAAAACAGTTTTTTAAGAGCAGCAGTATTGTGGTAGCATTCAGAAATCCCTAACTAGACTGTTATACAAACACTGAAGATGCTCTCTGCCTAGAAACTTAAATCTCCTTCAAGTGTTAATGATTACAGTGTTTATAAACACATGAAAGACAAATGTGAAACAGACATAAGTTTAAATATCAGAGCAAAGCTATGTAATGACAGCACACTGGATGCCAAAGATGAGTGTTTGCAACTTTCCTTCTTGTGGCTTCTTGTAATGCATTGTTACAATTATTGCTCCCATGGCTGCAGCTGCCAACACGGACTCTCTTGACAATACCTAAGATTAGACATCTGAGCATCACATAAGTTTCATTTCTTCTCTGCTGTGTATGCAGCATTTGTCAAATTATGCTTTACATAAATTTGAAACAATTGCTCTATAAAACAAAGAACTATCAATGGATGAAAAATTATGATCAGAGATGCACTGGCAATTAGAATGAAACAGCTGTAATTGACTGGAGGAACTAGTGACAATGTCAGTAACAACTGTTCTGCATATTAGTGTATGTTTTATGATACTGTATGTTAAAAACAACCACAGTCTCAAAAAAAGGACATATGGGGATACCCCATACAGCATAATGGGGATAGGCCCCATTCACTATCATCACAGTTTATCCACAATGTCTCTTCTGCTTCCCCTTCAGTATGCTTCGGCTTCCCAGATTCCTCTATTCAACAGACCTAAAAAAAGCCTGCCTCTTCCATTTTCCTATCGGCACTCAACATATACAGAGTAACTTCTCCCTGTTATGCCAAGAGCTTTTCATTCCAACCAAGAGCTTTCTCCAGATCTCAGTGGGAGGGGGACGGGGGGGGAACGACGACACACACAACACACGACACGACTGGGGTGAGAGGGGAAGGGAAGGTGTTAAATAACTACTTCATGCAGATACAATGCTTTGTAAAATCATTATTCTCCACTTTGAAATACACCTGTTTGCCTGCAATAATTGGGTGATACAAGAAAAACAGTAATGACAGAAATCACTCTGTTGACTGCAGTATTCTCTTTAAAGAAGAAAGCAGACATTAAACTAGGACAACTGGTTTAGCAAACTAGATTTAACAAGCCAGCACTTTGTCAATCCACCCTTATGGTTCTTCCTGTGGCTGTCACTCAGCTTACATTTTCAGTGTCACCCATCACACCCTCCAGAGACATATGATTACTTAAAGTGAAGTCAGAGTCTAATGTAATCCTGTATCATTTACAGTCTCACATTGGACTTTCTTCCCAATCAGCCTGCAGAGGCCAAAACAATTTCCACAGTGATTTTAAATTAATAGAGGGAGTCATTGTGACCCCAAGAACATAAACCAGGAGATGGAAGTCCACTGTCAGCTTTGACATTAAAAATTAACAGCAGAACGTTGCTGCTGTGAAAAAAAAACAAAAAAAAACCCAAAAAAACCCCAAACCAACTGCACACACACAAAAACCTCTGACTCTTGAATCTCAAAGTATTTTGGTTGCCACCTAAAACCAGAGAAAGAACCTGCATGTTCCAAACATTAGTTTAACTAATTTACTGTACTTTTTAAATTAGCAAGGCAGCAGTCATAATGTAAGCCCTGCAACAAAGATGTCTTCAGAAAAGAAATGGAAAAGGAAAGGTAAAAATCTTTTCACAACTCTGATTGATTGATTCATTTGCACTTTTGACACACACCGCTCACTCTCAAAAGGCTTGTGAAAGTCAAATTCCAAACAAGGCAGAATAAGTGAAGCAACATAGAAATGGCCTCTTCTGTTGCTGAATGTATAAATGCATCAATTTATTATCTGAACCCACTTTTCTTATCTTGTTCTATGATTTCTAGAGACAGCAGATAGCTTAATGTTATCAGATTCTTTAACTGGAACAAATGTAATACTGAATTGAAGCAAGGGGACTACAATTAATCACACACTGAATTAAACAGGGTTAACTGAACATAGTTTTTGTAGTCAAAGATACACATACAGGTCTATCTGGATTAAATAGCTCAGACTGTCTAATGGTCAGTCTTTTTCCACCATTACCCATGCTGTCTTACCTCCACTGTAATCCTATCCAGATAATCACCTGTATACTTTTTTTCTGGGTTATTTTTCTGTCAGTTCCAATCCAGAAATCCCTCTGGTGCAATGGAAATGGCTGGCAAATATTGCCTGGAGTGGGACTGTACCTTTCATTGGCAACTGTATTTTAGACCAGCTTACCTCATCTCATGGAACTATTTTCATAAGCATTCTATCCCTTCTAAACTGCGCACCTTTCAGCTTCTTGGTTCTTGCTATGTTAACTGAACAGCTTAACTGACACATTTTCTTCCACTGAATTTTGCAGTGGAGAAATTGGAAATGAAAACAGGGAGAAAGAAATCTACCCTCTCTCTTTCCCCCTTCAGAAACATGAGAGACTGTATACATATTTAAAAAAATATATTGGTTTTTTCCTTTTTGTGCCATATTTTGATTTTAGCACTGTTAAACTCACTGATCCTTTTTCAAATCAAATTCATTTTAAAAAGTGCATGCGCATGATACTAATGCTGTGTAATTATGTAAATACAGAAAACAAGACATGCTTGTTCAGCTTCCAAAACAGTTTATCTCACTCTGAATATATCCTGCTATTCTAATACCATAACATAAATTTAAAATATTAACTTTTATGAAGGAAAAGACTAAAAAAAATTGAAGTTTAATTTAACTAACAGCCACCACATTTTATGCCAATACAATAAATAGCCAATGCTTTTATATTGTTTATGAAACATTCCATTTCAGCACATCCAGATTGGAGAAATGAGGTACAAGAATTCTGGACAGGCTTTTTTAGGAAAATAAGCCTGACTACCCTAATATTACAGTTTTATTCCATACAGTAGCAGTATTTTTTCTAAGAGAACTCTTGCAGTTAGCTTCTCATGGCAGAAATGTTGTGAATAACTTTGACAGACAGGAGTTTTGCAATGAGAAGGTCATTGGCTTAGTTTGGATCTTCCCTTGTCTGATTAGACAGAGATTATTTTACCACAATTGGCTCTAGTCACTGACTGATTTTCATTCCCAAATACCTGTCATCACCGTCACTGATGCATTCAGGAAGAGCAAGACTACAGCCAAACAGCATGATGTGTTGATAGCAGCTGAGACGACTGAGATAACTGAAGAACTTCAGGAACTTTTCCATTTCAATACTTTTGACAATGGAAAGAACTGAAGTTATAGTGGTGTAGTTATATGGCAGCATTTGGCACTGGCTGTTGGTGATATTTATGCAGGCACCTGTGAAATCAAAACAATATATTTAGAACAAAAATATCACCATTTAATAGTTGGTTCAAAGCATATATTGAATTGACTAGTCAATACATATATAAGCAATGCCTGTACTTCACAAATAAGATGTCATTACATAACACTATCATAATACTGTCAAAAAAAAAAAAAAAGTATCTAAGAAGAAAAGACAGGATTGGTAGCTTAGTTTGGAAAAACAAATAAACTCTTAGATATTTTCACAATCCTCCAACTCCCTACAAATCTGGACTCGAAATAACACAAAACAATTTTTTCTGACAATGTTGTACGAACACAACATAAAAACAGCCTGGATACAGCCAACTCAGTCTGAAACTAAGAACAGAAGTCATTTAAAAAAAAAAAAAAATGCTAATTGGGTTCCGAAGCTGTTCTGGTCTTGATGTTTCCTTAAAGTTTCTCTTTTTGCTACCACTCTACTTTGCAGCTGCTTTTCTAGCCAAAATCATCAACTTTCTTACCCTTTTTTTCCCCACAGTGATGGTTTTACCTCCATAGCCTTTCTTCTCTCTCCTACCAATACAGAATTATCACATTTAACAAGTTCAACAGTTACTCTGTCCTAAACTGTTGTCCCACTCTTGTCCAGAGCAACCTTTCTCTGCTAATGCTCTGTCATGTGCAGTAGGCTCTCTCTGCTACGCATGAGCAGCAGGTTAACTTACTGCATGAAGTTCTTAAGAATAAGTTGCACAAGCCATACACCAAGTTCAGAATTTTCAACAAGAACAAACTATTACAATCTAGTATTTGTGACAGCTCCCTACTTTGATGAAGGCCTTTCTAGGCCATCTAGTCATGCTCTGGCAGCATTTTTTTCACAGAACATTCCACATTGTACAATAAGCAGGGACCTCAGCCCATTCTCAAGACCAGACTCTGCCACTAATCATGCTGTAAACAAATCATTAATCTTTATAACATTTTTATTGCTTGGAAAAACTTAAGAAACCAAAGTTCTGATTTAAGATTAAAAATATTGAAGCTTTTACAGCAAAAATTCTTTAAACTGCTAAACTCCCCACAGTTATCTCCTGCCTATATTCTTTTGCTGATGCTGGAACTACATTTTCAGTTACTGTTGTGATGAGAGGATAACATACCCACACAAAATTCTGGGTCTCCCGCACCCCCAAAAATTTCACACTAAAGTTAAGTAAATAAATCAAATTAACCTAAGGCAGGGAAGGGGATGGGGTGGGGGTGGTGGTATGTGTCACTAGGGAGGGGCACACAGGGCTTACACAAGTGAAATTTCAACACGATTCACAAAATCATCATGTATCTCCTGATACACAACTGCAAAATAGTCCCCGCCATGGCATGTGCCAAGAAGCAGCAACATTTTGGCTGAGATTATGTGCATGGGCTGCTTTAGACCTTCTAAAATTCACATAGTCCTGACAGAGAAGGGCTACAGTTCCTTGGAGCTATCTAATGTTTTAGGAGTACTCAGTGGCTATAGAACACAGCACTGAATTCAAAATTAATGGCCAAAAAGATGGAATTTTATAGCAATTATACAATAATTTTTTAAAACAGAGATGGAAGGAGGGACTAAACCCAGGATCTGTCCTTAAAACAGAATCATGATCCATCTTCATTTCCGTGAATCTTGCATTCCCATAAAAGAACACGAGTTCTGTATTAATCCCAGGCACATCCCTATCCTGGAACACTCTTCCGGAAAGCAGGAGCCTGGGTTTGAACCTCATCTTTTTAACACAGGTCCTCAATCCACCTCTTCAGGTTTTGGTTCCATCACTCACCCAGCAAATAAATCACAGTTAAACACGTGAATGTCCCATACCCTATAACACCTCTGAGTCAAAAAGCATAATTTCAGGGTACTAGCAATTGTTATATGACAGTGTTATGTATCTCCTGGATACCCACTGCAGTAGTAACAAGTGCTACAGTCTCAAAAACCTTCTGTGGTAAATTAAAGAAAGATACCTTGTGTTCATACACATTCAGTTCTGCACAGGACTAATGAGCTCAGGAACAGCACCCCACTGACTCACTTACACCACATGGAGCTGTAGAGCACAGATGCATCAGTCCCCTCCAAGCTGGTCCACAGACCTCCAGCCCAGCAGCAGGCAAGGCATATCCTTATTGCTTTGAGGGAGACCTCTCCAATTCCACACAGCTGCTTAAATTGGTCATACTTTGAGTAACACATTATTTCAGAGCAAGGTTGTTTCACCTAAACTGAGACCTGAAGAAAACTCAAAGATTCTATATTCTGATCATTTGCACCAAACAAATCCCTCCATTAATTCTTGAAACAAGCCCAATAGTTTGTGATAGACGGAACATTATCTTTCAGACAGGCAAGTCTGCTCTGTGCCAAATTACTCCGTACATAAGCAAATAGTGATATAGACACTGCATTTTACAGACCAAGGAATAAATTTTTTAAAGGACGTTAAAAGTAGGATAAAAGCTATTTAAAATATTAACAAAAGGGACTGCTTATTTAATGAGTAGGCATTTGAAGAGGTAAGGTAAAAATATTTTTTTGTAAGAATAACAGGTTTGGGGTTTTTTTTCAAATAAACAGAAAATTTGAATAATTTGAATAACAAACAGCCACAGCTATAAGAAGAGAATGCAGTAACCCTCAAATGCTTAATTATTCTACCAAATTGCTACATTCTACTTCATATGTACAGGCTAAGTGTGTTTTATAAACTATGTGGCCCTGCAGTGTCAGAATGCTAATCTGACTGATGGTATAACATACTAGTACTAAACGTGTTACAAGCCAAGCAGAAAACAGACCAGAGACAAAGAAAAATGCTGAATACACATAGAAAAGCCTCAACCTATTTACTACTTCTCTCCAGTAAAGATTCATTAATTATAGGTAATATAAAGCATATAAACTACTTTTCGCAATGCCTAGGGAAGGGAAAAAAGAGCAGTGAATGGGAAAAGCTGTTGATCAGAACAGCATGGTTCCTAATTATATGGGCCATTTCTGACATTCATCTAAATTAAGAGTTTTCTGTTTATCACCGGCTACTGCCAGATGGACTGAACTGGTAAAAAAAGGCTTCCTTCTACTCCAACAACTGCAAAGCAAGTCTACAGTTTCATATTCAGTGCTGCTGAAACTAATTTAAAAGGCATATTTTTCCTTTCCCTCTCTCTTCAGATTGTCCCGATTGCACTACCCATAGACTGTGTCTGCACAGAGTGAGCTGGACTAGAGGACTGAGCTGACTGAAAACCACCTACATTCTTTTCCAAAAGGCAATGTTTATGGCAGTCCCAAAGAAATGCAACCGGAACTGCAGCTTATGCTTGATTAATCATTTTAGTTTTAAAACACTCAGACATTCCTGTAACAATAAAGTCACAATTCTTCACCCAACACTGGTTGTTGCTTCTGGGTGTTTTTGAGGCCATGCAATGAGCTAGCTCAGGACATTAGCCTGCCTGAAAAAAACAGCCTCCCCTCTCCTCCTGCACTTTTAAATTTTTTGATGAGCACAAGGTGGAGGAGAAAAAACACCCAGTATTTTACCTGGATCAGATCAGCAACAGCAAAAACATTTGTTCTAAGACGAGAGAAGGGGCAGTGCAGTGGCAGGAACCAGTGGGTAAGATCAGAGCCTAACAGCTGCTGAAGCAGTGCCTTTGCAGAATGTGTCACCACTGCCAGCACCATAAAGCACTTTGAAAGGTTTAGGAATATTTGAATTGCACCATCAGAGTCAATTCCTGTGGGGTGAAAAATGAAAGATCTTCTTTACTCTAGAAATGGATTAATAAATTTGGTGCAACTCTGCGTTCTGAATGCATCAATTTTCTAACTTACACTATAAAAATAGATCTGGGATCTTTCCTCCTAGCATCAGACATTCTGAATGCAATGCCGTTAAATGATGCCTTCATTGGCATCAATGAAGCTAATGTGAACTGTGCCTCTGTCTCAGGTATGCAAAGCACACCATAGTATATGAGAGTGCTTGAAGAGGAAAGTGTACAGCCTGATTTTGCTATCCCAGGTGAAGTCTGCAGTCATTTCAATTAGAAAATAAACTTTTTAATCAGAGCAACTTTTACAGAACATCTTTAAGTACCTTATGGAAAATTAAACTTCAATTTTCAGCAGCAATTACCAACCACGTCATTACAAAACTTAGCTTAGTACACTCTCAGTACTAAGTTGCACAGTTGCAGTCCATAATCACTGATGAGGCCTCAGTAAACCCGAGGAAAAATGGCAACATTGACCTGGCTCTTTCATAGCAAAAGCTCTACTAACATGAAATGAAATCTCATCTTTAATCCTAAAATTTCTTGAAAATTTCTCAGAATCCCATTAAAAAGAGCAAAACCAACCCAAACTCATGCATTCTAACTTAGAAACTTGTCTAACTTGCCTACAGCAGTAATTTGCAGACTTCTTGACATGGGAATGACCTTCAGCAAATAAATTTTTTTCCAATCCCAAGCTGCCATGTTCTCCTGACCTTAAAAGGATCTTGCAACTCTGCTTGATTTCACAATCCCGTATGTGAGACATATGAAGCTACAGAATGCCTTTTTTACCTCCTCTGTCCTGTTGCTATTGAATATCCAGACTGTCATGGACTTTTGCTCCAGATCAAAGGAGCACAGCATTCTACCTAACATCTGGTCTTTTCAGCAAAACTTCTTTCCAAAACTCATTATTGTCTTCAAAAATTTTAATACCTCTTTTAATTTACTATGACACCTTAGTACATTTTTCAATTAAAACAGAAGATGGACAGATTTTCTTGGCCTCCCTCCAGCTATGAATTTCTCATGTACAGTCCACTTGGGACTGAACATCTGATACTGCATTTCAGATGTTTTCTCTGTAACTCAGGAAAAGCGCCCCAATAAGTGATTTTTCTGATACACTTCAATAGATGCCAGGAACTATGATCCATCCTTTGGAATCCACCCAGCAGGGAAATCTACAAGCTGTTTTCTCCTTGCTCAATTATCAGGAGTTAAAACCAACTATTTCACAACAAAAGCACATAGTCTCGGCAATTTTTCACATGAATACTAGCTTCAAAACATGATTTCTGCAACACATGGCGGCCTCCGTTTCCTGACACAAGGGACAGCTTGGCTGCCAAGTGTGTACACTGGTGACTGCTCCCTTCTAAACACAGGCTCAGGCCCTTCCTTGCATTTTTGCCACACTCCTAGAAAAGTTACATATTTACTCTCTTCCAGGACACTTTATACTCTAACAGAAAACACCAACCAATCCTTACAGAACAGCACACAGCCATATTACACTACTGAAGAAAATAAAAAGGATACATACACATTCTGGAGAAAAAACACCAATATTTCTACAAGTAGGAAGACCACTTGTTGGCTGTTCTTTTAACCCCTTGGAAAAATACAGTAAAATGCAGGATAACAGACCTTAAGAAATTTAAGAAACTAATTATATGATAAAAGATTAATAAAAATGATGTAGTAGTGGTGTACTCATAAGTTTTAACACTACAAGAAAAGTATGAAGGAAAGATATTTTTAATTACAAGACCAGAAATAAAGTATTACTAGCATTTCTGTCAAAGGAAAATTCAGCTGATAGAATATAATGGTTTATAAGTGTCTTCTGGTCTTTACAGTCCCACCAATGGCTAAAACTTATCACAACACCTTCCAGCCAAAAGCTTTCACTGTATTAACTACCGTTTTGTCTCTCATGAATATAATTTATTTTTCATGATTAAAATAAAAATTAGATATAATTTCTCTCACTTTATTTCCCTGGGTTTTGCTTCCTCTTACATGAATTAGTGAGAGGATTATGACCAAGACAACTTGCCTGTTTTTCCCAGCTTTCTCAGTATCAGGTGTAGGGGGCAATGGGGGGTGTGCCGGACGGACGCTGTGAGGAGAGGCTGGAGTTGCCCCATACCAGACATGGCCGGTTCCAGCTGGCACCAACAGACCCACCGCAGGGCACAGCTGAGCTCCTCAGCCATGATGGCAGCACCTCGGGGAAAGTATGTTGAAAAAAGGCAAAAAGCTGCATAGGGGACTGAGAGTGAAGAAGTGTGAAAAACAACCCTGTGAACACCGAGGGGAGAGAAGGAGGGGAGGAGAGGTGCTTCAGGCTCCAGAGCAGAGACTCCCCTGCAGTCCATGGAAGAGACCATGGTGGAGCAGGCTTATCCTGAGGGACTGCTGCAGCCCATGGAGGACTCCACGCCAGAGCAGGTGGATATGTCCCAAAGGAACTGCAGCCGTAGAGGACTCATGCTGGAGCAGGCTTATCCTGAGGGACTGCAGCCCACAGAGAGGACCTACACAGGAGCTGCTCTGGAAGGACTGAGCCCATGCAGGGAACCAACACTGAAGCAGCATAAAGTGTGAAGAAGCAGCAGCTGAGATGAACTGTCATGGACTGACCACAACCCCCATTCCTCATCCCCCTGCGCCACTTACAGCAGTGAGGAGGTAGAGGAGATGGGAATGGAGTGAAGTTGAGCCTAGGAAGAAGGGTGAGGTGGGGGAAAAGTGGTTTAGTTCTTGTATTTGTTTCTCACCATTCAACACTATTTTTATTTGGCAATACATTTAATTAACTTTCTCCAAGCCAAGTCTGTTTTGCACCTGATGGCAACTGGTAAATCACCTTCCTGTCTTTCACTCAACCCAAGAAATTTTTCATCTTGTTTTCTCCTCTCAGCATCCTGTTGAAGGGAGAGAACAGCTGGGTGGATATCTGGCAGCCCACCCAGGGAAACCCACCATAGTCTAATAAAAATATTATACTTTTTCAAATTCAAGTAACAGACAAATAATTGAAAACACAAAAACAATTCTGCAAAGGAGATTTAATTTCAGCTCACACATTGCTGTACTGTCTTTTTAAATCTTTTCTTGAGCTATCCCAGATCCCACTTAGCCATGTCAGAGTTGTATAATTTTTATGTGCTTCTCACTGCATGAAGGTGCCCATGACAGGGAAGATAAACCCCATACCAACCAAGCAGACCTTAAATAGAGACACTGAACTCAGAATCATGTGGAAAAACTTCCATGAAGTTGGGAGAGAAAGCCCAGGAGAAGGGGAAATCATGGGTCATCTTTCTGTATGGAAGGCTAGACAGAAGCAAGGAAGAGACGGGGACACATTAAAGATGCAGTAATGGAATTAGATCCTTTGGACAGTCTCTACGACAGGATATAATCCTGATGAGTCTCTGTGTCAGGCTACATTGATTATAATAACATAAATTGGAGGAAGATGTAACATGGACAGAAAAACATAATCAAGCTGTGGAAGGAAAGAGCTTTAAAAAATCCTGTCTTCAATTCTTTTCAAGTGTGATCAACATCTCTGCATCATTTGCACTATTTCCTTCAGTATAAAATTCTAAATTCTTCAAAAAAGTACTCTTTTGGCTATTTTGCAACTGTTTTTGTCAGGACATATTTTGAATCATAGTTTAAAATCAATAACAAACTTCATGGATTGGCCATACTACTCAAAATACACCAATCAAACTAAGTCACAATTTTCTTCATACTTTCAAGTTGGATCCAGTTCACTTGGCTTTGTTCTTAAATCAGACAGTTAAAATCTTTTTTTTTTTTAATTTCTTTTTCTGCTTTCCCTTAAGATTTCCTCTTCAAGATTCCTGAAAATGCTTGTCTTTCAGACATCTGTCCCAAATTTGCCATTGTAAACAGTGAGACAAAGAATGCATTTCATTTCTTAAACAATTTCAATCTCTTCAGTGTCTGAATGATTCTGGCCATCTGTTGCAGACCCCTGCTGTCTTCTCCCCAGCATCTCTCTTATTCTATATGCAGTGGAAATCACTCTTTATATGACTTAACCTCCCATGTAATTATATTTCCTTTCATTTTCCATCTTTACCTTCCCTTCACTTTCTGTATTACAATGTCAGCTTCATTCTATAATGTCTACAATCCTGTATTATCAATACAGCTCTTATTTTCAGATAAAGTTTGTATGTCCCCATTTATATATTTTCTCCCCTACTCAAGACATAACAATCATTACTTGTAATGACTGTATATTACCTTTTGCTAATGAGTGCAGTTTACCTTTCAACACATCCCACCTTGCTTGTGTTTGTGATTTTCTTCTACCGGGATTTCATTCAGCTTTTCTGCACTTAAAGGCTTATGGTCTAGATAATTTTTTTTAATTGTTTACACAAGAAATTTAAAAATACTTATGAGGGTGTAAACTATTCTGACACAAATAATTTATGCCCGTTTTAAAATTTGGGGGGGGGCTTGCCTTGTTATCTTAGGCCTAAAGAATCATTATGCTTTTATGCTACTTACCCCTCAGCTCCATTTTTTTCCCTCATGGAATGCTGAAACACATAGAATACAATACTGAAGATGCACTCTCATCTAAATAACATACTAAACAGTTATTGTAACCAGGGTACCTAGTCATCCTTCCAAAATTAAATCCATTTAAATGAGAGGATAACATTTGCTTTATAAGCAGTTCAAAATTATATATGTTAATGAAACATTACAAAGAAAAAGTATTCCTAACTTTATTTGCCTATATATTCTAAAGTACTAAACTGAACGTTTGGGACTCCCATATCAAGATTTAACCTCTTTCATTAGATATCCAGAATGAGGCATACCCAGTTCTGAAAGGCAGTGAACATTCACAATGCATAAAGTTTTAAATTAAAGCTTCATCTAATTAGAGATGCACTACTCTAATAAGCACTAGTTGGATGCCTCAAATCAGAGGTCACAGGTTTGGGAAAAGTGGCAGGGCCTCTCTGGCAGACCATGGGTAACTGAAAGGATTCCTAAATTTAGTGCTGTGCTCAAGATCCTGATGAGAAATTGCTTAAAACTCTTCCTATCCCTGCATGTGGCAATAATAAGGTAGCCACAGAATAAATGGACTATTTTTTCAAAACTACTGAGTACCAGTAGACCCCATTCAAATCAACAGGGGAGGTAGGTGCCAACTACTTTTTTTGAAAAGCACTGATTTATGCATATTTGGAATTTCAATATTGAGGCTAGACATCTTCTCTACAGAGAGCATCTTTTATGCATGTGCTTAAGTGCTTTCTGAATAGGGATGAATTTAACATATGCTTAAGTGTTGTTTTAAATAGTTGACTTCCCTTTTTAAATATATCACTCGACCTCTGTAGCTCCTTAAGATTTAATGTGAGCCAAGAAACATTGTAACCATAACACTGGAAAAATAAAAAGCTTGCTAAAGAGATGTCTGTAAATGAAGCAGGTTCCAAATTCTCCATGACAAGGAAAGTGGCATGAAAGAAATTAAAGTAACACAATGAATGAAGAACAGCTGAATGCCATTTACTCATCTCTGGTTCCTGCTAGGATTCTCTTCAATTGCACATATTCTTTCTCTATCTATTGAAGTACATTTGCACAAAATCAAAACAGTATTTCAAACTTGCACTCAAACTGACGCCTAAAAAGGAACATCATGTACACAATACATGTCATCTGCCTTTGATTAGCTCGAAACTTCTGTTAGGAAAATAGACACAATTCACTTCTGCATCTGTATTAAATAAGTATTTTAGGATATCTGGATAGGAGTAATTTTAAGAGCAATTCATGGGGGGAAAAAAAAAAAGCTGTAGTCAGTAAGAAGCTTATTTTATAAGAATCTCATAGTTCAAAAGGAATTCTTTCTTAAGTTTCAGGCTTCAGAAGTTTTATTAACAGCTCCTATGTAATCAATACATTTAGTGCTTCCATCCTGATGTATGCCAACCCAAGCATGTAAATAATAGGACAAATAATATAACTACAGTTAAGACTTTCTTAGAGCAGAAGTTCTCAAGCATTTCCATAACAGAGACCACATCTTTACAGATTATCACACACACTTCCTTTTCCCTCCAGCTGATATTTTTCATGCCAAATTGCAATTTCATAGCATCCCTAAGTCAGTTACAGCAATTGCTTTTTTCCTGCTAATACAATGTACTGGGGGATTATGTCACTGTCATAGTTTACTTTTACAACCTCACTCCAGTTATTTACCAAATAACTGGAAGGTTTCTCCACAGATATTATCATTTTCCATTGTCTTTCAACTAAAACTAAGGTTCTCTTACACAACTAAAGCATTCCTTTATCATACATTCACTTTCTTAAAAAAGTAGCATAAAAAGCTACAGTTTTGAGACTAAAATTAATATCTACTTTTAAAAGATGGAGACTTAATGAGGAGTAACATTCTCCCACCAGCTTTTTCTAACCTGATGCCAACTACTATCACACAGATTATTTGCCAGAAGTCAGAAGTTCAGTGTTCAATCTGTTGCTGTCTCCCACTATCACTTTCTCTCTGTTAAAGAAATGCTAAAACTATAGGGGGTTGCTCTATCACAATCAAATAAGAGGGACAGATTCACCCCATCTTAGGTTGTTATGGGGATATATCGGTCACTCTAATGAGCAAGTCAACAGAAGTGACTACGGATGGAGAAAATATTCTAGAGTCATATGAGATTGCTTAGAACCTTAATCATGCATCCTGACCCATTCATTTTGACTCTTTATTCACTAGATCACTGAAACTCAAATACCCACAAACTTATTCCCACACTGTATACATTCCATGGTCTGATGTACCTATATTGCTAAATCACCCCTTTTACACCATAGCAGAATGGTTAGGTTATTTACCATCTAAAACCTGAAGATTTGTCAAAAGATTTCACAAATTTAATTTTAGCAAACTGGTTTTGCTATGAAACATGCTAGATGTCACAAAAAAGAGAATACTCTTTCAATGCTTTAAAACAAGGTCTTGTCAGCAAGGACTCACCCTGGAACAGGCTTATCCTGAGGGACTGCAGCCCACAGAGAGCACCCCCATGGGAGCTGTTCTGGAAGGACTGCAGCCGGTGGGAGGGACCCCAGGCTGGAGTAGGGATGAGGTGTGAAGTGGAAGAAGTAGCAGAGAGGAACTGACCACAACCCCCATTCCTCACCCCCCCTGTGTCACTCACAGCAGTGAGGATGTAGAGGAGTTAGGAATAGAGTGAAGTTGAGCCTGGGAAGAAGAGTAGGGTGGGGGAAAGGTGTTTCAGTTTTTGTCTTTGTTTCTCACCATTCAACTCTACTTTTAATTGGCAATACATTCAATTAATTTTCTCCGAGTCTGTTTTGCCCATGACAGTAACTGGTAAGTGGTCTCCCTGTCTCTATCTCAGCCCATGAGCTTTTCCATCTTATTTTCTCCCTCTGTCCTGTTGAAGAAGGGTAGTGAGAGAGCAGTTGAGTGGGCATCTGGCAGCCAACCAAGGTCAATCCACAACAATATTGTCCAGTTAGCTTAAGTATCTACTCTGAGAATAAAAGGGTTTGTGTCATGATAGACCTATGTTAAGTAGAATGAATATGTAAAACTAGTTATTACCCAGAAATTATGTAAAGATACTAGAAAGTGCTAGATAACTTAGTTTTGAAGATTTTTTTTTTTGTGACTGGTACGTAATTAAATCCTCCATATCTATGCTGAAGTGTACCAAAGCTTTAATGTGTGATACAAGGGCACAGAAAAAGATGGAACAAGATGGGTCATCCTATTTTGATTTAGAAAGTATGCACACGATTCAAGGGCTGGGACAGTTCAAGATGTCTTTAAAGCTACTAGGTTTGTAAGCTCAAAATGAGATAGCTCCTGTTTAAACTGCTAGAAAAAAAGATCCATTTGCCTATTTGCATGTAATTTTGGGTTGTTAAATAGTTGCGTTGCGCTGGACTCCATTAAAAATGCTAAAAATGCCACAACCAAGATTGATAACATACACTTCAACTTCCTGAAGCCTCTGAAAATTAAAATCAGACTCATGCTAAATGAGCTTGCTTCTATATATATTTGAAACTATATATTATATATATTTGAATGGTTTTTGCCTTTCTAGAACTGCCAAAACCAAAACAGATTAATTGCCAGCTAGCATAGGAACAATTTCATCAGCGATTGAACCATCACTTCTATGACACTTCTCATTTCCTTTGCAACTGACAAAACTACTTGGTTGTACTATGGAAATAGAAAGCTTGTACCTAAAAGTATCCATTAAGCACTCAGGAAGTGAAGGAAAAAACAATGGGAATATTTAACTTTACACCCTGTTGTAGAAGTGAAGTATTACAAACAACTGTCAACAGCAGGGTTCCTGTTTCTAAGTCTCTCCTGACAAGACCAAATGTTGAGGAGCCGACAAATAATTCTGTCGCAAGACTGCTACCACAGTCAATAAATTTTTGGTAAACACTGTGTCTGCAGCCAATGCAAAAGAAAAAGTGTGTACGAACAGCAACACCTCCAGTACCAAAATGCAAAAATGATGAAGGATCTGAAAACGAGGTAAAAAGAAGCTTCCCCTCAACCTGTGAAAAATAAAAATTTCTCCTTTGCTAGAAGGGATATCCTCTACGGTACACTACCCAAACAGAAACAAGGATTAAGAAGCTCTTAAGTAAAAGCACTAACAACTTTTATTTTAGGTGATTATGGGCACAAATGATCCTGCAGATTTTGGGAAACCTTGTTTATCAGAAGCACTTTACACATGAAATGTGAGTCTTGATCCCTAAAGAAGGCTTCACAGGAATGCTTCAGTACAGCAGAAAGACATAACCTCAAGAGGAGGAATATTAAGTTTGTTACATTTACATGAGGGTGGACATTTGATAAACTCATGTCTCCTCCAGGCTCACACTCACGTTTCAGTAACAGCCATGGTAGAAGATATAAGCAAGGTACTGTCAGAGTAAGTTTCTAACAGGTCATGACTTTTCTTAGGTCAAACAACACAGTCAGAAAAAACATTTCACAAGACAATTGAATTGATGCAATGGCACAATACTGCTTCCTCTCAATCGTGTGCTTGCCATTTCCTTTAAAACAACTTTGGTGCCAAACCAGACAAGAGCTAACTTAGCCAGTGTTATTGCTGAGTCAGCTCATCAAGGAGACAACAACTACCAGCACGTAAAAAGAAGCATACAGCACCGTGTAGCTCTGAGCAAATGGAATGGGGACACCATCTCAGCAACACTAGCCTCTAAATGAAGCCCAGCTGACTCGTAATAGTTTATGTGGGGAAGAGGGAAACAAGCTTTTGAACAGCAAACCCCATCTGTAGATCTGAAATAGAAATCAGACTTTGAGACTAGGTGAAAACAATTGTTCTGCATTTAACTTTGTTCAGCTAATGAATTATACAATTTGAAAGGAATGAGTGATTCTCAACTCCCCCTTGTGCTCCACAGGTACCAAAGGAAGAGGCAATAAGGCTACTGACCACCTGCAGTACAGAGAAAAACAATTCTTTATCTCTCAGGTCACAGAAAGGAGATTAGTCATGAGGGAAATGTAACTCATATTTTAGATTGGAGTTGAAGTGTTATCAGAATTTTTTTTAAGGCACCAGCTGCTGTACAGTGGAACACCAAATCCAGTTTGCACCAGACACTTCTTGCTCAGAGCTTAATGCAGTCATAAATTCTACCTCAGTTATTCTCCTGACCAAAAAACATTGCAGAAGGCTAGACTCTTCCATCAAGCCACCTCATTTTTCGGAGTCCCACTTCTTTTACCAAGGTGCTTCCAGATGCTGTCCTTCTTGGCTGAGGCACATACTTGCTTCTTTAATCCCCTGGGCAGGCACAGCTGAGAGCAGGTAAACTCATTAGCCAAAGCTGAGGCTGAACACCTACCCCCCATGAGGTGTGAGCTGGAATATGAGATCTGGTATTTTGATTAGACATTTCCTAATTACAGAATTCTTTAGTGAAATTGGAGACTTATTTCTAAGAACCTACTATTAAATAAACAAAAGGCATAAAATGAAATTAATTTTAGGATTAGATCTATCATTAGAGACTATTTTCCACGGCATATTAGATTGGACAGGATTTTGCTTATGTTTTGAAACACGTGCAGGACTTCAGTAATCTTGATACGCTTTGTTTGAAAAAAAAAAAAAAAAAAAGGATAAAAAAATGGTAGCTTCCCCAGGACTCAGGCAGGCATCCAGATGTTGGGGGGTGAAGGGTGGGGTGTTTAACAAATGTGTTTTCAATAAGTGAAAATGAATGTTAGCCTGATTAACAACATTTAATTATGCACCAATACTGTATGTTCAAAACAAAACAAAACACCACAGTGCTTTATAATACTTAAAATAGTTGAGGTACTCAACAGGCTGTGAATAGGTCTGCATGGAAATAGGCTGTGCCAGATGTCTCTGGTTAACTACCTTTCTAGAATAGCGAAATTACTCTTCTGATCTGTTCAATAAGAAATTACAATCCTTTTTGCCAACTATATCTCACAATGATAACTTACGCCCATCTCACTTTCAGACAAAATTAACACAACAAACCCCTCCATGTGAAATCTGTCCAGAAACTAAGTGCAGAATACAGCACAATGCTTGCTCAGCAGAACACTTGAAGTACATGAAACCTCTGCTTTGCAAACTGCAGTTTCCTGCTTTGCAGTTTGCAGGTGGAGTTTAAGACCAGGGTGTTGAGCTTTAAAGCTCTGCCTAACTGAGGACTGATCAGTCTAACAAATTATGCCTATGGAAGATTCCCACAACTATGTTTTTCTGATTTATGTGCTTCTTTCATTACAGCATAGATAGTCATTGTCTGTAAAAGGTCATGTGCATTAGCCAGAAATACTGCAACCTATATCTTCTGAATTTGATAGCACATGTAGCAAAGTATATGTTCCAGAATATGATATACAACTTCCTGGGCCCTTCCTTTATTCTGAGGAGCTACTACTGACTCTCCTATGTATATCACTGCAATTTTCTTTGAGCATCATATTTTAAAAATATTCAGTGGTGGCCTAATTCTGTTTCTACCATTAGAGTGTGAATGCTTCTGTTCACAGACAATCCTAGCTATCTACATTAATGGAGTTATTCTTTAGAGTTCCAGTTACACTATTTAATTGTTGTGTCAACAAAGAAGAACATTGACAAACCTGAACATTGACAAACCATTCACAACCTGAGCAATGAGAGGACAAAACACAACCTGTATTTTAATGTGAAGAAGGATTAGATTAATAAACAGGTGTTTAAGAGCTTAACATAACTGATGAAGTTTTCAATAACTGTATGTCAGTTCAAGTTGCATTTAAATCTTATGAACATGACACTCACACGTTGCTTGTGTAAACTGAGATCTTTAAATCCTCGTACTTTAATTACTCTTCCCAGAACAGAAAGACGATTTATTTCTTTCATACAGTTCCACTAATAAACACAGATAGCTTCCTTTAATGCTCTCTCTTATAGCTCATTTAATTGCCTATGTTAGAGAGAAACTACAAGTTTCCCCATTAAAATTAAGGCAAAATTATCTCAAATACCATTAAACAAGCTGTAACATTAAACTTTTTCCAACCATGCAAAATGCTCATGTTCTACTCTCTACGTGCAAACAATTTTTTTATACCTTATAATCACAGAAATACTGGGTTGAGAGAGTCCTCTGGAGTTCTCTCGCCAACTTGCTGCTCCAAGTGAGATTGCCAGCAGCATGTTGGCTGTCACATTGGCTGAGTCTTGGAAACACCCAAGGATAAAGATGCCACAGCCTCTGTGGGCAATGGGTTCTACTGCTGCACAACCCATCTGGTGAAAAAGCCTCTCTTAATTTCTAGTCTGAACTTCTGTTAGACTTCTGCTTCACTGGAGAGTATCATTAGGATGTTTTAAATTATCAGTCATAATAAAGGTGTATGAATTAGTAACTAAATTAGTCTTGAACTGTATTGGGCTAATTATCACTTTCTCAAATTCCCATCCCCATATTGATTTCAAATCATGGTATTAAATATTTTTGTTCCTGAATTTCACATGATTGTGAAAGATGACAGTGACTATAAATCACTTTCAGTTGTATCAATACTTTGATCTTCCAGCTTTTGGACAAGAGTTTAGGTCTTATCATTTTATATTAATGATGGCTCTATACCCACACCTGACTGCACCCTATCGGTTATAATCCCTAACAGACTATGCGGAAGCATAAAGCAGATCAACTTTAATCAAACATAAAATCACATGCTGCTACCAGATATAAGGTGTACCCTTGGAAACAAAGTGATTAATCACAATACAGAACAAAACATGTATTACCATCATGTTCTTGTTGAAATAACCACACAAACATTTTCTAAAATAGTTTGAGAGAAGCTGATGGGTCTGAAAAGGAAGTCAGTGGCTGCAATTCTCAGCCAATTATCTTAAATTATGCCTTGTTTCATTTTCCCATCCTTGAAAGTTTCATGCCAGGCTAAGCGTGTGACTTCTTGCGTATTCTCTTGGTCAGTTCACGGTTCAATTTTGACAACAAGCATCTGTTTAAACTATAAGCAACAAAGTGTAAAAAAACATAATGGATGCATAAATGGTGTAAAGCTGAAAAGACTTGGGTTCTTCCATAAATCCTGAAGCACACACACATCATTTAAAGACTAGATCAAAGCTGACTTCATAGTTATTTCCAAGGAGAGATTCTCCCACTATAAAGTAAACCACACTGCTGAAAGGCCAAAGACTAAAGATACATGGAACTGCAAGAAGGGTGTGATAATTATTCATAGTACTCATTACAGTATTAATCTCAACAGATACTTGAGGTCTGTTAGATATTTTACACAGAACACTGTTTCATCAGAATGCATTTGGACAGATTACAATCTACTAACAAAACAGCTGCAATAAGGAGACATGAATTTATTAAAGGGAATTGAAATCACAAGCTTAGCTAGAGGTAAATGTATGAAAGTGTTAACAACCTCACTAAAATTCTCACACAAGTATTTGAAGTTTTTGGCAGACTTACAGTTACCTGAGAGGAGCAACATACCAGGTGATGAAGGCTAGTAAGCTTTTTCTTCCTTATGAACAGAAGTTATAATGAAAAAATCTCTCTATATTTTATATAGAGAGTAATGACTTTTAAGAATATTTTGGATTCCAGCTAATCTATCTAACAAGTCAGAAACTTAATGGTTTCTTTGTCAAGCTATGCCCATGCAGTGTATGAAATGGTGACAGTGGGCTAGGCAAGCTGATGAAAACAGCTTTTTGCTATCAATTTTAAGTGAAAATTCACCACGTACTTCTCTTGTAGGTTTTTTGCCATGTCAGCTGCAAATGTAATTTTAGATTTCTGCTAGACAAGAAGATATGAATGGTGTAGGTATTATTTTGACCAGTGAAAAAAAGTGCATTTTTTTAACGAGGCAGCTTTTTTCACTTTGTTTTTTTAATTTTGAGAGAAAATGCAGGTATAGGTGAGATAAAAGAACAGAAGCTACTGCTCGAAAACACTCTCAAGCATGAACTTAAGCACCAACAAAATTAACGTTACCATATTAGTCTACTCATGCTTGCATTTGCATGAAAAAAACATAGCTGAGTGGCTGAACTCCTGGCTTGGGATCTAGGAGACCACTGTTTATGTTCTTCTATGCTCATGTGAAAAACCAAAGCCGTTTTCCCTTCAGGAGACAATCATGTTTTAACAATGTTTTGAATTTTTTGTTTGAGCACAAGAGCACCCCTGAAGATCTACCATGGGTCTGTTGCTGCTATTACTCCTTATATAACTGGATCTATTCCAACTTGTATGAGTAATTAAACATTAAATGAGCTAGAAAGTGATTTATTTGATCACTGGTTGAAGATACTGTGGATTAGAGAGATGTAACCCTATGATCTGACTTGGGATGCAGTTACTGTATACCTTAGCTTCAGTAGTAAAAAATGTCTTTCATAGGAGCAGCAAAAGGCAGGGAGAGAGAGACATGGAATTTCTTGGTTCTGTGCCGCATGTGACATATCCCATCCAGTTATCCCCACAGTGGTTCTCATATTGCTCTTTTCTAACAAACAAAGCTGGGCCAAACTAGTTCCCTGCAGATTCTAGTAGTGGCAGAACACCAAATACAAAGTAAGAAATGCTGGGTAGAGACAAAGATATTTATTTCATGTATAAATTAAACATAAATGTTTGTTGTCATTGTGAAGTGACAGTAGAGAGGATTAGGATAACCCCCAGGCTGAGCGGGGGATTGCAAATAAATTATTAAATTGCTCAATTTCAAAGATGTGCACAAAACATGAAAAGGTCCAAGGGTCCTCTGCATTGTAAGATTTGTTCTTTAGGAAGAGTACAAGATGCAAACAAGCAGACATAAATGCTATGCTTTTTGAAATGCTCAACAAATCCTCTGACACAGTGACTTGCTTTTGCACAGGCACTTTTCCACTTCACTCTTCCAAGCAACCGTTTAGGGCTCGGGGGAGGGGCTGTCTCTT
>NW_020799098.1:27787386-27820652 GCF_003259725.1 Athene cunicularia
GCTCCGCGGCAACCACGAGCCGCAGGAACTGTTTCGGGCAGCACAGAGACCCGCGGCGGCTTCTGGGGCCGTGCTGAGGGGCGGGTCTCGCCTTGGAGCCTGCTGGGGCGGGGGGTGATGCCAGGCAGAGGAAGGTACGGCAGGAGGACCAGCTTGGTCATGTTCCTTCTCATGTTCGGATCTGAACACTGTCGAAGTTCTGCACTGACACTTCATGAAATGGCAGAGGGACTGCTAGACTGTCTCCTAGGAGAGAAGCATGAGAGACTTGGCACAGAAAAAAAGGGATATTAAATACACACATGCCTAAACATCAGCGAGTGGAAGAAACAAAAAAGGGATATTAAATATACACATGCCTAAACATCAGTGAGTGGAAGAAACAAAATCAGATACTAATACCTCTTGTCTCAGTGCATATTCTATTAGATTACAGGATGTTTTTCTATGAAGAATGTCAACTCTCACTCTCTCTCTTCTCCCTGTCTCTCCAAATCAGCAGTGTTAGAAAATAGTATTACACTGTCCCACACAACATCCTTATTTCTAAATTGGAGAGACATGGATTTCATGGATGGACCACTCAGTGGATAAGGAATTGGCTGGATGCTCACACTCAAAGAGTTGTGGTCAACAGATCGATGTCCAAGTGGAGAGCAGTGACGAGTGGTGTTCCTCAGGGACTGGTGTTGGGACTAGTGCTGTTTAACATCTTCACTACTGACAACATGGACAGTGGGATTGAGTGCACCCTCAGCCGGTTTGCCAATGACACCAAGCTGTGTGGTGTGGTTGACATGCTGGAGGGAAGGGATGTCATGCAGAGGGACCTGGACAGGCTGGAGAGGTGGGCCCCTGTGAACCTCGTGAAGTTCCACAAGGCCAAGTGCAAGGTCCTGCCCATGGGTCAGGGCAATCCCAAGCACAAATACAGGCTGGGTGATGAGTGGATTGAGAACAGCCCTGAGGAGAATGACTTGGGGGTGTTGATTGAGAAGCTCAACCGAGCAATGTGCACTCACTGTCCAGAAAGCCAACTGTACCCTGGGCTGCATCAAAAGAAGTGTGGCTAGCAAGTCAGGGACAGGGGAGGTGATTCTCCCCCTCTACTCCGCTCTCATGAGACCCCACCTGCAGCACTGTATCCAAGTCTGGGGCTCCCCACATAAGAAGGACATGGAGCTGCTTGAGTGAGTCAGAGGAGGCCACAGAGTTGATCAGGAGGCTGGAGCACCTCCCTTATGAGGACAGGCTGAGAGAGTTAGGGTTGTTCAGCCTGGAGAAGAGAAGGGTCGGGGGAGACCTTGTAGTGGCCTTCCAGTACTTAAAGAGGGCTACAAGAAAAATGGGGAGGGACTCTTTATCAGGGAGTGTAGTGACAGGATAAGGGGTAATGGTTTTAAACTGAACAAGGGTAGATTTAGATTAGATCTAAGGAAGAAATTCTTCACTGTGAGGGTGGTGAGACACTGGCATAAGTTGCCCAGAGAAGTTGTGACTGCCCCCTCCCTGGCAGTGTTCCAAGGCCAGGTTGGACGGGGCTTTGAGCAACCTGGTCTAGTGGAAGGTGTCCCTGCCCATGGCAGGGGTGTTGGAACTAGATGGTCTTTAAGGTCTGAAAGTTTCAACCCAGATCATTCCATGATTCAAAAACAGGGAATCTGCTTAATTTGAAGTTTAAACATCCCACTCAGTCTGATACACTTGAGATGTCTTCTAGTCAGTCTTCCACTTTACTGCTTAACTACAGCCTACTTTTGTTTTGAAGAGAAAAAAGTACTAATAAAATTGTAAAGATATTTAGCTTGCAAAAACATCCTTTATTCTTTAAAAAAATTTACTCGTTCTTATATAGTTCTTTTTCTGTTAGGCATTGATTGACAGATGAACAGAATATTACTGCATATATTTCTAAATTCCAGGAATATAATACTCCTGAACCTATTGGTTCACCTAAGACTCCCTTCCTGATATTTTTGCTATGAGAAAACTCTCCAGTGATCCATCCTAGTGACTTAGGACCATGGCCCATGCCTTCAGAAAACACTTAAACATGAAGTCACACAAACCTGAATCCCTCAACAGGATAAACATATTCTTTCACTTGCTTTGCAACAGAGAGGTAACACAGGATACATTTGACTCAGAAGCTGGCCCCTACCAAGAAAAATTCTTAAAACTTAGGGCAAATATAATGAACAAACAGCTAGGAGTATAACAACAACTTCTGGCCACCTAAAATCTTGAGCCTTCACAAGTCAGAGGTTGCCACTGGACTATTGTGTTTAAAAGGCCCCAACAGAACAACCCCTCATGAAGTTCTCCAAGCATGTTCATACTTTCTGGTTCTCTCATCATCCCGTGGCAATGAATTCCATGACGTCTCCTTTTTTTGTTTTAATGTTTCAACTTTCTGTCTGATAACCAAAAAAAACCCCAAAAACGAAAAAAAGAAACAGTGAGCTGTTCCGTTTCTCCAGGACACTCAAAATGGTAATGGGTATCTACCACAACCACTTACTCCTCAGACAGCTGTTTTCCAGGAGGAAAACAGTGTCCTCCTCCTATTTAGTGCCTCCTCACATCTAAGCCATTCCATGTCTCTACTGGTCTGGTTGCCTGCTATTATCTTTCTGAATTTAAACACTAATGTAACAAGATTTTCTGTTTTGTTATTCGCAGATTCATGATGATACCTAACAACCTTTTTGCCTTCTTCACAGCCATGCAGCCTGAATGCTGTCTGCAGCAAACCATCAGGTCTTTCTTTTTTAGTGGCAAAGCTAGCTGAGAGGCCAGCATTGTATTACATGGAGTTTGGGTTGCTCCCCACTCTGCAGCATTCTTTTGCACCTATTGGCACAAAGTCATCTAAGCATTTTATCAGTCACTCACTCCAATATGGCACCTTTATGTGATTCCTAGCTATTCATTTTAGACAGATAATTCTGTATTAGCAGAAATGTTGTAACTTGATTATTCACTCCTTCCCCAGATCAGAAAAGCCTGTAAGACTCCATCAGTAACCTTCTTCACTGTGGAGCTGTGTGTGTAGCAGCAGAGGGGACTACAGCAGTGGCTTCTGTGAGAAGCTTCTCAAAGGTCCTTGGGCTCCGAGTTGGACTCACCTTTGCACCAAGGCTGAGCTCATTAGCAACAGTGGTTGCACCTCTGTGATAACATATTTAAGAAGGGGAACCTGGGAGGAGGAGTGGGGGTTATGAGAAGGAGTTGTGAGGACACTGATGCAAACACCGAGGTCAGTGGAAGAAAGGAGGAGGAGGAGGGGGAGGTTTTCTGGAGCAGAGACCCCCCTGTAGCCTGTGGTGAGAGAGCAGGCTATGCCCCTGCAGCCCATGGAGGTCACCAGTGGAGCAGACGCCCACCTGCAGCCCAGGGAGAAGCCCACACTGGAGCAGGTGGCTGTGCCCAAAGAAGGCCAGGACTTTGTGGGAAGAAGCCCTCGCTGTTGTTCAGCACTGCGAGGATTGCAACATGCAGGAGAGACCCATCCTGGAGCATCTCAGGAAAAGCTGCAGCCCATTGGAAGGACTCACATTGGAGAAAATTCATGGTGGATTGCATCCCGTGAGAGGGACTCCACACTGGATCAGGAGAAGAATGCAAGGAGTCCTCCCCCTGAGGAGAAAGGAGCAGTGTGACTGACCGTAAACCCCTCACACTCCCTGCCCCTCTGCATTGCTGTGGGGGAGGTGGTAGAAAAATTGGGAGCAAAGCTGAGTTCAGAAAGAAGGGAGGGGTGGGAGAAGGTGTTTTTAAGATGTGGCAATACTTCTCATTGTCCTCCTCTGTTTGTTAAGTGGTGGTAGTGTTAGTGTTTGAATTAAATTCATGTTGTTTTACTTTCCCTAATGAATCTGTCTTTTGCCTGTGACTGTAATGGGCGGATCATCCCTCCCTGTCCTCATCTCAATTCCTGAGCTTTTTGGTTTATTGTCTCTTTCCCATTCCTGAGGAAGGGGTGAGTGAACAGCATTGTGGTGCTCAGTTTTCCTCTGAGCTCAAACCACTACAGAAACCTAACCATTTATTCTTATTTTTCCTTGTGTCTTTTAATGAGAAATTAGTCTGTGAGAAAAATGTCTTCAAGACTTCTCAGTGAAGACTCTTGTTAACAGCATTTTTAAAAGCCAAGTATGCTGTATTCACCAGCATTTTCACTGACTCCTTAAAATAACTTTAATAGACTTGTGAGGTATTGCTTCCCCTTGTAAAATGAAAATAAACTTCTTAATCTCTTCTTTATTGTATCATGCATTTCCATTTACCCACTAATCTATTCTTTATTAGAATTTCTGCCAAAAAACTTCCTTCTGCTTCAAGGACTTTTTAAATAATTTGTCACATACACCAAAAGTTCATTCCTCTCCAGTTAGTAACTCAACAATGTCTTACTCGTGTTATTTTGAAGTCTTGAGTGAATACCATATGGTCACAATGTTTATAATCTCTCTTATTATAGTGTTGTAATGTCTTTTGTTGAAGCTGTGGTTCACCAGTAAAGTAAATCCAGTGCTAGGGATACTAACACCAGACCAAAAATATTACAGCCACATGAATGCCAGTTCAAATGTGTCCAGAAAATTTTGTCTGCTTGGTTTTGCACTGGCAGTCTCTATGTTATATGACCTATCATTTGTCTTTTAACACCCTGCATCAAAACAGCATAAAGTCTAAGCTATGCATGCTTACTGAATCAACAGAAATGCATTCACCTCCCTACATTTGAACCAGATGGTACTTGTACTGATGGATGATCTGCTAGTGTACATTGATGATGATGGAACATCAGCCTCACACTTCATTTGGAGATTAATTTCCTTATAAGATATGACTAAAAATCTCAAACCTCTATTTTACATGGGTTCAAAAGTCATTACATAAATTCATAGGCAACCACTCATCAAGACTCACTGCAGATTATGGGAAACTGCTACCATATAATGTCAAAGTGTCTCTGTATGCTAGTCCTAGTTTATTCTTCTTTAAGCATGTGCTAATGGTTGTGTTTGGATCCAGACACTACGCAAGACAGACTTAATTGGATCTACCACTAACATTCCCACATGGCCATTAACTTCCACTTTCCCCAAAACCCCTTTTTACTCCAAAAGGCTATTCCAGTCTCATTATTCCAAAACTTACTTATGCCTCATTTCCCAGTTATTCCCTGTCTCCCTTCACATCAAAATACTTAATAATGTTCTGTGGACATCAGACCATGTTCTCTGTTACCTTAGAGCTCTCTCCAAGAAACAAAGCTTAATGGGAAAGGAGCAATCAGAGACTGAGGACAAGTGTAAGGAGTTAATTTGCAAAGGCCAGGACAAGCAAGGTAGTGAGGAGGCCTGAGTACTCAGCAAAATCCCCCACCTCCATGCCTTGGACAGCCATGTGAACACATAGTTGTTCTGAGACTGAATTCTTCTGGATCCCCAAAATATATATGCATTCTTTATGTATCTATACACAGAATTAAGGCAACATCCACATGAATACAGGTAAGCAAAACACTTGAACACGGAATCAAAGACTGAGAGGTTATTGATTAATAACATACTAGCTCCTGATGTTTCTGATGGGGGAGAAAAAACTTAAATTATCTCATTTCAGGATAAGGATTTTTTTTAGCTGTTGTTTTTGGTTTTTTAAAGAAACATGGGGTATTTCAAATTTCCCCTTAAAAATCTTTTGTCCTCTTCTCTTTACACAGAAGAAACTATCTCACAGTAGAATCCCAATTAGTCATGCCTACTGAATATACACGCAGTTATACTGCTGATGGAATGAACTGAACTCACCAGAATAGAGCACATACTTACAAATTTCTTCATTAGGCTACAGGTGTCTTTCTATATAATACCAAACTCCAAGTATTTGAAAGTTTAGAAATCCAGACCTAAGGCTGCCCTGAGCCACTGTAGCACTGTCCCTCCATCAACATCCTAGGAGCAAAAGATACCACCTCCCATACACATATACCCATCTCTAAAGAGTTCATTCCAAACATGATAAGAGAAAAAAAGCTTTACACTGTTTGATCTATATTTCCAGGTATCTCAAATATGATAATTAGCCAGATGAATACAAATATAAACACAGACTCTTACATAACATATCTGTACTGCATCTACCCAATTACTATGACTGCAATGCAAAGACACCAGAATAGGAACATTATAGAAGAGGAACAGTTAGATCCCACAACACATCACAGAAGACCTAGTTAAGAAAAACATGTGATATATATTGCCCTACAGATTTGCTCAACATTAATCATCAGGCCACTAATTTTGAGGCATCCTTTGCTACAGTAATTACTGAAAATCCTATGGGTTTGAGGTATCTGTAGTGTAGCACACTATGCTTCTATGCTGTGCCTTGGTGTGGTGATAACTAACCAAGTTACCAAAAAAAGAGAAATAAATGTATCACTAATAGAATACAAGTGTCCTTTTACAAATACTTGTTCTCAGTTTGGAGTGCAAGGGCAGGAAATAAGAGATAAATCTGCTTAAGAAAAATCATTTAGCAAACAGAACCTACAGAAAGCCTGCACCATTCCAATGCTCTGTGGAGTCACCACAGTCTAGGGGACAGAAGAAAAAAACTGAGAAAACACTGATTCACAGTGTTATTATTTTAGAAAGCTCGTTTTTGAGTGAGAAAATAAGCTATCACTGAAATGCCCTCAAAAGGAATATTGTCTGTGTTTTAAAAAAAGAATGTCTTATTCAAAGGTTTTCCCTACTTTTACTTCACACCAGAAAAAAGAAAAACATGTAACAGAGCTGTTTCCCAACTTTGATCTGCCTGTCTGATGATGGGGGGCAGGGGGGACAGGGACAAAGTCCTGAAGGTAGAATGCTTAAAAAAAACAGCAGAGCAAAAAATCTGTGATGACTAGTATCAGGTCTCACAACACTGACCACAGATTCCAAGAAAGGGAATGATACACAGATCTGCTCCTCAAAATAACGTATCATTCAGGGGCTTTTCAGAAGTGATCACCACTGTCACATACCATCTCTTCATTTTTATTTTATAGAAATTTCAAAAAAATATTTAATAGAGTGTGCCACTTCTAGGTCACTGACTATATCCTTTCATCTATTTCAGATCTATGACGTGGCATAAGTCTTGCTTTGTGCTCTGGTGGGATCAAGAGCAAAGGAATGATACGCAGTTCAAGAGAAACAATTTTAATATGGTACCCTCATGTTTCAGTTGTTCACAAAACAGTATCAGGGAACCTCTCACCACCACTGGCAAGATGAATCCATAAAATTACCATGGCACTAATGAAATGCACCTACTTTCACAGTCAATACCCCCACCCCCCCAAACTGATCACAGCTTATTATTATTATTCTCTCTAGACATTTTTGTTATAGTCCTCAGAAATATCACTGAAACTTTAGTGCTGCACAAACTGCTTCAAATTAGAGAAGAATTTACCCATTAAGACAGAAAAAGTTGCAACTGTAATTACATCCCAAGTTCACGAAGGTCCTTGCCACATATATAATTTTAAAGACACACAGAAAATCCAATCTACAAACTGAATACGGTCTGCAATAGCTCACCTGCAGCCTTGCTAAGGATGCATGATTATCATTAATTGAAGAATGTATTGTAAGTATTCATACCTGAAAGAATTTACTGCTTCTTCCTCAACAGAGTCAATCAAATGTTCTCATAAGAAATGCTGCTTGCAACATGGAATGTGCATGACAATAAATTATCAAAGGGGAAACATTCCTCAGAACTCACGGGAACACATTGGGAAGAACACCAACAGTGTGTTCTCTACTGCTTCAGTCAGAATTTTGGAGCCAAATAAAATGTAAACTTACTTTTTTTCTGATCCATTTTTTGTGACACAGATGGACGGGTAGGACTTAATATTGGCAGAGTAGTCATCCTCTCTGTGTTGTTAAAGGATGCATCTGTAGACCCCAAAGTCGCCTCCTCTGCAGTGGCAAACAGTTGAGTGCTGTCTTCAGAGCCCTTTGCCAAAGCAGCATCATATGTAGGGCGAGGACTGAACACTGTGGCTTGACTTGCAAGAGCAAATGTATTTTCCTGGAAAGTCTCTCTGAATATATTTGAGTTCTTGTTCATTTGGTCAATGTGGGATAAAGGCGTGGTGGTCCAGGAAGAGGGTGGTGTGCTGAGAGCCATTGTGGGATCAGTCTTGGAACTGTTTTCAACCATGTTTGGCAAAAGAACATCAGATGTTTCAATGTCACCATTAACAGTGAGGACCTCACTTCCATTCGAATAAAAGCATGTTTTTTCTAACACCCCTGGAAGAAATGAAAAAAAGCACCAAAATTACCATCACCTGGAAGGACAAGTGTTACCAATTTGTTTTGGAAAGTTAATAATAAATACAATGGCACAGATTTAAAAAGAGATATTTATTCTACTTAAAGGGAACTGAAACAAAGGATTTCATGTAGCAACAAAATAACAGTAGCACTTCAAAACAATATCTATGACCACTGCAGGATAAATCCAGAAACATATAAATAGAGAAACAAATAAATGCTTCCATGAACTAAAAATGTTTTAATCTTACTTGTAGTAGGTCACTGAGTTCTTACATGTTTATAACTATAGAATGTAATTTTGAGAAGTTCCAACATGCATTCATTCTATCATAGTGTTAGCAAGATTGCCAATACTATTTTTTTGTAGTACCACCATCTTCAGAAAGCTAATTCTGAAGTTTCAAGGGAACCAATACATTTTTAATATATTTTATATTCACTAAATTTTAAAACTGTTTTCTCTACATAGGATTATATAATTTAACTATCACTGCTAAATATAGGTCCATGAGTTCTTTGCCATTCTTCTCTGAAACCAGATTTTAAATATATAGTTGTATCCAAAATTTTAGGCATTTGCTGTATTTTTTTCTTGTTCATTTATTATCTATCATAGACAAATAGACTTGGCTTAGTTTTATGTGTTGAACAGTTGCGAGTAATTATAGTTCACAAAGCAAAATAGCTTCATAACACTAAGGAGATGCATCCCATAAGAATCAGGGAGTTCAAACTAAATAGTCAGATAATCTATTTTTAATCTGTGCCTATTAGTGAAATATTTAATTAATCCAAATATTAAAGAAGGCATCTCAAACATATATATGTAGCTTAGTTGTCTATAATAAAAGCTACAAATACTAACTCAGATTTTTTTAACCAAATGTATTAGTGTCATATTTAATGCTAGAAGAGAAGCACCACTCTGTATCACACGATAAGAAATTTTTGGTAAATAGCAAAAGCAATTTTTGCCACTAGGTACTCATGTAAGAGTTTATCATAATACACTTAGTTCAGTTAGACTTGATTACAAATAGTTAAAAGGAATCCCTCAAAACATAAAATCTCCCAACTGTTTTTAAATACCCTGACAACAATTGATAGTTTTAATAGCTTATCTTGTTGTCTACTCCTAAAAGTGATATTTAAGCCCTCCTCTCACATTGTTTCAGGACAATAGAGTAAAAACAAGGGAGTGAAGAATATTTGTCCTTTCAATGATGGGACACAAATACAACAGCCTTTCCTTAGTCAAAAGCCAAAGAAAAAACCTAAAACATGGCTTCCTTCAGCTGGGCTCCATGTGGAAAGAAAAGTGCTTTCTACTTATTCTTTCAGCTCCTTTTCATGTTTCTCACCCTTAATGCTAGCTGCAGGCTCTCAAGCCAAAAAGATGGTCACACCTGTAGTGCATTAGCAAGAATTCACCTCCTGTTGTTCTTCACAAACCCTCTGAACTCAAGGGTTGGATTTTTTTCCACTCTGATGTGTAAATCGTTTTTTCCTAGGCTTTCATATTGATTTGATCCTTCATTAGGTGCTTGGTACAGATGACTCCTGAGTCCACACAATACCCACCACCATTTCTCCTGAATTTCGTTTTCAGTTTGGTTACTGTGTTTACCAAAATGGCTAGTTGCATGATCATGCTCCACCACTCCAGGCTCTCTCCCTAGCCAAACCCACAGCTCTGCCAACTCCAGGCACCACATGCAGCTCCTATCCACCCAGGCATCTTGAGCCACTTGTCACTGCTGTTACTGGATTCCTTTTCTCACCCCTACATGCATGCTCCAGCTAGACTAAATCAGTTGACTGGCCTGAAATTCAAGGTGGGCCAGAGGAAAGCTTTCTTAATCACAGTTACAAATAACTAACAATGCCAGAAGAACCGAATTTCCAGTTACAGTCTGACTTTGGGTTGGAAAGATTTCTAGGTAAGAAGAGAACTAGAATAGCCGAGAAGAGGCAATCTTAGCATTTTCTTTTTCACTGAGTAACCTTTAACTATAGCAACTGGAACCAGCAAGAAAAACTTGTAAGATTCCTGAAATGTAATGGAGTTCAGTGAAACAGTTACCATTTGACATTTACCATATCCTCATTTATCCAGCCTGGATTGGCTTCAGCATCACTAACTGTGAGTAAATCTTTGTGTCTAACTTCTAGTGGAAAAACCCAGGGGAACTTCATATATGTATGTTAAGATTTCTGGTTTTCCACCACCAAATATTCATAATTCATATGGATTTGGAGGAATTTACTGTATTTTACAGAAGCAACTAAAACTCTCCAACCTGCAAATTATTTCAGCAGCTTTTTTGTTTGGTTGGTTTTTTGGGGTTTTTTTTGGTTTTTTGAGTCCTCCAGTCAGGCCAAACAGGAGGAATTAATGTGCTCTGGTTTCAAAAACAGGGACCAGTAGTAATATGATTTGCTAAAATCTAAGGACTTGTGAGTGATCATGCTCAGAAACTGTGCTCACTCACATGTAGCTTTACTTGGATGCTTTGATTCCAAATAAAACTTTTAATCTCTATGATTCAGAAGCCTACTTTGTTTCAAGTTTCAAACTTCAGTAGTTTTTTCTGTAGTTCTCAAAAAGTTAAAATGAGCTCTTTTCCCTCCTTTGGAAAAGTTCATAATTTTTTCCAGTAACTCAAGAATAGCTGAAGGGATTTTTTTCACATTCTCTTTCCTCCTCCCTAGCTTGTCTCTTCTCCTCCACTCACCACAAAAAAACAGAAAAAGCCTCAAAAAGCGTTGGTCCCAAGGAGCTATGAATAATCATTTAAAATTAAAGTAAAAATGATTAGCTATTTATATGTCACTCAGCAGATTAGCAGGCAATACATTACAAGATGGGTAAACTCTTGAAAGAAGTGGACAAATAAATACCGTTAAGGAAAATATTGGAGTTACCCACTGAATTCTATCCACTCCCCACTCAGCCTTATTTTTTTCTTTTTCTGGAACTGCAAATAATAACTGTGTCTATCACCCATAAGGTCTTTTACTTCTTTCACTGAGAATCCCCAAATGTTTGTTTGCTTCTTCAACCCATCTTTCCAACAATAGCATTTTTTGTTCTATTTTCACAGTTTTCTAGTGATAACAACTCCCCTTCTCATCTTGACAGGTGTACCACACAGTGAACCTCTTCTACACAAAAGGCCTTCCCAGTTGTATCATCTCAGCTGACAATGAGCAGTATAAAAATTCTTTTTAACAGGTTTTTATTTTTCCCACAAAATAAAATGAGCCTGGGCTCTGGTGCATATGCCCTTGAGAGAGGCAGGCAGAGACCTCTGTTTGGCACTCTCCACTAGCTAGCTCTAGACAGCAACTCTGTTTCTACTTAGTATGTGAGGGTTTTGGATCACCTTCCTGAGTCACCTTGTTCTTCACCAGTGTTCTCCTCCTATCCTCTCATCTTCCTAATGCACAGCAGGGAATTCAAGCACTTAATTCCAGGCTATGGAGTTCACTTTCTGAGTCAGGCTCCCATTTGCTTTCATCCTTTTCCCCTCTAAAAATACTACTACATATTTTCAATCTTAAATTAAGCTTACCAGAGATTTTTTACAGCATCAAAAACCCTGAAGGAACTATTTAAATTTCAAGATACCTAAGAAAACAGTGCAATGCCTTAAAACAATCAATTCTTAGTCTCTTCATAATGAGAACTGAATTACTCTCTATCAATGTCTGCTAACAGCCATACAACATACACAGAACGTGCATTTTATTCACGTATACATGCACACTATAGCCAACTATTTTTCAGATGTGAGTCCATACAGAGCTGTAGCCAGTAAATCATAAGGCAGATAGTTAATTAGTTGAGAAATAGCTGTAACCATTTTGGATTTGTGTCTCCAGCTACAGCTGGACATGTCCAGATGACAGAAATTCACAGCATCCCAGCCTTCACTGTGTTTGGTACAAAACCAAGAAACTGGCACCAGGCTCATTCAGTTCAAAGCAATGCTTTGCCAACAGTTTTACTGATCATTTTCCAGTTGCTGTTCACTATTGGGGAATTAATGTTTTCTTTAAAGATCTGAAATGGACAGTCACACTGTTCAAGCTATTAAATTGAGATTTTGGCAGCGTATAGTGTGGGTGATTTCTAGCAGTTCACAGCAGGAAATCTCAAAACACCAAGTTTGTTAAAAAAGCTAATGAAATAGAGCAAAGCAGCCTACCAATGTATGTGTAATGGATGAGGCAGTTACACAAGTAATAAAACCCTGGTTCACTACTCTAACTAGCTAGCACATACCCACTGAGATTTGTTCTGCAGGGTCTGTCTCTATGACTTTGCACTCTGAAGAAATGGGCACATCACTGATAATATGGAGGTCCCATAGCATACCAAACCACTGCACATCAGTGGAGCTGCAGTAACAGGCTTTATCCTGCTCCTCCTGTCAAATAAAGACATTACCTTCAACTGCTTACCGGCTGCTCAAGGGGCCAAATAGGACATGAGTTGTCTTTTTTTTTTTTTAATGCATCTTAACAAGTGTCTTATGCAAATAACGGATCAGTTCCCAGATAAAATGGAACTCAAAATAGACTTTGTGGAAGCCATCTTTTAAAGAAGCTGCAGAACCAAGCCAGCTCCTAAGGTCCTGTGCAGAAATGAGAGATTTTCCCTTTCATCAGCCTCTGGCTTTTAGGCAACAGTCTCAGCAAAAATATCAGGATCATACTAAAGGACTGGAGGGGGGGACAGTAGCTACCGTTCATATTAACAGCTGTTGTTGCCTGAAAGTTCCCAGTTACAGTCATAATACTGTGGTCTAATTAAAAAATCTTACCTGGTGTCTTTCTTTTTTCCTGTTTCTTGAGCATGATTTATCATGTAACTAGAAATTTATAAAGATTTTCTTAACCAAAGAAATGAAATGTAACATACATAATGGTTCTATTGCAATTCAGAAACCAATCCTCAACTCTGTGCCTGTGTTAAACACCCACTTTGCGCTGACTATTGAATAAAGCTCCATGGGCTCCTTGGGAACCAGTTATGCCCCACCAGAATCCATGCTTCAGTCACTGTGATCTTCTGTCCATCTGTGCTGGATGAACTGCCAGTCTTTCATTATTATAATCTAGATCACAGGCACAATTCCCCACTGACCACAGTGATGTCTCACAGCAGACATTCTGACCTGGAGCTGTATTCATAATTTTTTTTTTTTTTCAGCATTCCAGGTATATCTTTAAAGCAGCCTTACCAGACTAAATTAGTTCTTATAAATGGCTGAAATACAGGATGCTCTGGGATAAAGTCCTTCGGACATTCCCCATAATATAGCTGTGTTGGTGTTGTGGATGAAAGTGCCTCACACGGTTATTATTTAATAGCAATTTAAGATTTATTCATGGTGTGAGCTAGATCATAGATTAAATGTTAGCAACACTTAATGACTGATTGATTTTATGATTAACAAAGTAATTTAGTAAAATATGTTATGATTAAAATAGCAATGATTACAGACTCAAGAATAACAAGATTCACACTAACTTACTACAAGGTATTCTAAATCAAAAAAAAAGTATATATATAAACACACAAAACATACATTCACACACACACATAAACAGTGCGGAAATACAAGGATATCCAGTGAAATATACAGACATCCACACTCATGAAGGCAAATGTGTATATTCAAGCACATAGACAGGTAAAGAGGTAGATGGAAGAGTTCAGAACAAATACTTACAATGCATCAGTACTTCTCAACAAGCAGTAATTGAGAGTTGAGAAGTCTGACTTCACCCTGGCCTTCCATCGGCTTTGTGGGCAGACAGTCTTCAAACTTCAAGAAGTCTGAGAGGCGTCCCAGCTCAGGGGAGATGCTGGTCACAGCCCACTGAGATCCAGGAGAGCTCAAAGGGTCTCGCTTTTTATAGGATCCGAGATAACTGACTTTTGCCAGGTATTTTTCCATTTCGGCCCAACTTGGATGATACAGTATTCTGGTCCTTTCTACCAGTTGTGCAAGCCCAGAACTTGCTAGATCTTGGAGTTTTGGTATCACCCTATTTGGGCCACAACCCAAATACAGATGTACTAGGCTGTCAGCAGGTATTGATGGTTCCTATTGTTCTTTAAGGGTAAGAGAGGGGGACAGAAACAAGGAGGACTAAGGGAGCACCCTAATTGCTCTGGTCCCCTGCCTTTGTTCTTGTTCTCAAATGGCAGGAGAGGAGGGGGCAGAAACCAGGTGGGCTAAGGGGGGCACCTCAACTCTCTGGTCTACTGCCTTTGGCATGTGCTCTGTTCCCAAGCAACAGGGGAGGTGGGAGTCGGCAGCAATAAGGCAGTGCCTTTATGCTCTGGTTCCTTACCTTTCCCTATTGATTAGGTTATCATGTGACCCAAGGAGGGGAAAACTGCACTAAGCACGGAGCAGCCCATGAGAGGGGGGTTGCACCACCACAGTTGGCAAGATAAAGAACTGGAAGATCATTTAGCTGATGATCACCATCTTCCATTAGAAAACTCCCAGGATCAAATGGTTTATTTATACATTACTATTAAAGTCCTAAATTTAGACACCTGTCTTATGGCAAATATTGCCATTGATTGACAATAAAATTGTTTATATTTCATGTTGCTTTCACAATTTTAACTTTTGGATCTCCACGCTGCTAGTCATGTTAGAGTTTCAGGATGTGTCATATGCCTTGTGGCTCGACATCACTTGGAGAACTACCAGCACATCCAAACAATTCAGGGATCAAGCTCCTTTTACTCTAGACTACAACTCCATGAAACTTCAACTTTCTCTGTGTGGCAGAAAGTGCCTTATGGGCCAGTACAGTTGGGTTCCCAAACTTATACAGAAGTCTTGACATATGCTTGTTACCTTATGAATGTGGAAGATCGAACAGTCACAAGGCCAAGCCTAGCAGTTTTACTGTAATGTACTTCTCCTGATGTTTATTCTGTGAAGAAGACACAGCTCCTTCTGTTTTCTCAGGAGGGGAAGGGAAAGGAGAACACAAGTCTCATAGATAATACAATAGTAATGATCCTTATTCACAACCAGTTGCATGCAAGAACATTGACAGCATCCCTCAGGTGGACAGAATCTTTCTACATATTTCCCAAAGAACAGAATGATTTGAGAACTGCCCAGCCTGGTTCATACTTATAAAAGGATTACAAAAACACAGCTATAAGAGTGAGCTTTGTATTTAAGGAGAGTAAGATGAAAATTCTAAATACAACCCATCACAAATAACACTTATAATAATTCCCACTGCAAATCAAAATTAATTTCAAAAATACATGTCAGTGCCAAAATATAAACACTGTATGCTGATAACATAAGGATGGTGAGAGAACCAAAACCTCAATTATTTGCAGATCCATAGTCAACATCTTAGAGACTTTCATTTTAATCCTCATTCCCACCAGTGTTGACTAACAGATTTTTTAAGTATTATTTTGCAAAATGCAAGAATGCCTAACATTGTGCATAGATAAAGAGGATATGCTGCTTGCCTGATACGCAGGCTTTATTTGATGTGGTCCTGCAGTGTGATCACAGGCCCAAAAATTACATCTAGACTGTAAAAGTCTGATATACATGAAACCATTCTTTATGTGTGTCACAAGACTTGTTCTGAATTCTACAGAAAACAATAGACAAGTTTAAGTTGTGGATGGCTGTTAACAGGAGGTGCTAGAAGACCACCTAAGTATGAGTTGAGGATACTGATGTGAAGGAATGGGCAGAATGGGACATCTACCAATAGGACTACTAAATGCATTTATGACTATAAGATAAATAGAATTGGTTTTCCTTTATTGAACTGTAAGTATAAAGCATTTTGTTTTCCCAGATAAATAACAAGGGTAAGAAATTATGTTACAATCAAAACAATATATAATTTGGTATAATGCTCACAAGCCTTGAGGGACTTTTTAAAAACAATGTTTCAAGTGGTTTAGAACACTCCCTTTCTGCAAGGAAAAGCATTAAAATGCCAGAGGTTTTTCATTCTTACAAACATGCAAATTTTCACCTTTGTAATGTTTGCAAACCATGTAAGCAAAATGGAACACAAACTACGGATTCTAACATAAATTGAAGGTGATCTTCTATCTCTCTATTTTAAAGAAAAATTTAGCTATTCAAACCATGGATTCAGTTATTTGTTTTTCTGGAAAGTAATGAAAGTTTACTATACTATACTAACTATAATCCCCATAAAAAAAAATATGAACCAGTCTTATTTGAAGGCTCTTGGTGTCTATATGGATCAGATGAAACTGTAAGATATCAGTAATTTCAGTCATGTATAATCTATCTTTTTCTCCCCCCTTCAAATTTATATTGCTGAGTTAGGTATTCATGGTCAAAGTCTTGCATGTTAGGTCTACAACAGTCCAAAGAAAGCACCATTCCTAAGCCTCCCTGCCCTCTGATGTAACACAAGCAATCAACAAATTATTATGGTCACGGTCTAAAGGCTAGACTTCTTTCATAGCAACTGGTACTGCCTTCACTTCAATGACTGAAATGACATTCATTCACTACAGTTTTCTTCTACAGGTTGACAAGCATGCTATACTCCTGGTGAGAGACAGAAGAGTATGCAGAGACAGAATGTATGTACTTAAGAGAAATAAGAGCTAAACAACTCAGCTTGGTATTTTCTTCCGTGGGCCATAAAAGTCTCTTGTATCTTTAATCAAAATAACATGTAACTCTACTGATAATTTGCTTTGTACTTTCTTTGTACACAGTTCTAACAAAGTAACTTTTTCAAGGGCTTTGCATCTTGAATACTTTGATGGTAAATAATTTTTGAAAGGTTGATTAATGACATATTCTGGCAACAGGCCCCCATGACACACCTCCAGCAGGATATTCTCTGTTACTACAATGTAACTGTATTGCTCTACCTGTCTCCTTCCACCCATACCAACTTCTCATTTCCTTCAACATCAGTGCTTGCAAAGACATGCAGGCAACAAAACAGATGTAAGGAAAGCGAGTAAGAAAGTTTCAAGGTGCATGCACACTTTTTCATGTGCATATATCTCATTTAATCAAAAAATATTACAGAAGAAAAAGAAGAATTACCTACAAATTTACCACAGGAAATTAAATACTTTCTTGCAAAATACAAAAGGCCTAATTTTCTGATGAGTTCATTACCAAAGTCAAATGAAAGAAGTTCATAAGATTCTAAATGATATACTAGAGCTCTCTATCTTTTAAGCATCAGTGAAAGATACTAGAATGACAACCACAGAATTTAACTCATCCATTTCATGAAAAAATAAGAGTAGATTTTCTTGCATTTTAAGTCATCATACAAATATTAGACTTTAACAGAATTCATTTACTATTGATCTGAAATGTATATGAATATGAAATGAAAATTAATATGATTCTGGATAGAGTGTAAACTCAATAAATAGAACAGACTATATTATATTACACATACTTTAAAAATGCCCACATAAGTTGTTCATTTAATTCCAGTCATCAGAACTATTTGTTTCTAGGTTATCAATGCACATAAAATGAAATCTGCTAACTGAGAAAGAAGAATACTAAATTATAATCATGCTAATTCAACAGATGCTGAAGGAAGCTTTGCCAATTTTAGACATGAGTAGTAACACCAAGCCTATTCTTCACCCTACAGTAAATACATTGACTTAAGAGGAGATAGTCCTGATTTTTGCTGCCTAAGTAGGATCGGAACAGGTCCCATTTCCCCAGCGGAATTCATATATTTTCATGAGTGTTATGTCAATACATCCCTCAGAGGAGGAGAATGAGTACAGCAGACGTAAATACACCTGCTTTTTTATCTGCTTTCTCAACAAAGAATGAAAATCTAGGGCAGAGGATATGAAGGACACAAATGGAATGTTAAATATAAGGGAAGTAAATTGAATGGCATCATATTTCCTAATTGTCAGACTTACTTGATCTTAATGCACTTCAGACTGTTCTTAGTTTAAAGACACATCCCAAGACTTACTTGTCAATCATAACATTTACTGGCTTTGTTTTTTTTTTACTTCCCTAACTTAAGCTAAATGAAAAGAACAGGCCTACAACGTCTTATTGCAAATCCTTTACAGACTGAATGGAGAAAACAGATTTAAATTGTCTTGATTTTGACAGTGCTGAAGGTGCTTCTGAGATGTGTTTTGTTTCCTCCTGTGCTTGCTGTTTGATTGTATAATGTATATTGAAGTTGGGGGTTAAAATAGGAAATTATATCTATATAACCCACACCCCACTTGTAACAGATGTGCTTCTGAAGTACTTAAGGAAGCTCAACTATAAATATTCTCATTAACAAAAAAAAGAAGTAAAAATCCCAGAAACCCTCAGCACTGAAAGCAGATTATATTTCTACTTTTATTTTCCTGAAAAAGTAATGCTGTAACCTAGCATTACTGTCTTTCTCATGTTGTAGTTGAAGTAGTTTAATGATAAGATATGTCAGGTTCTCTAAAGGTAACAAAGGTAAGGCTTTAAAAAAAAAAAAATTGGTAATAAATTATTATCTTTTCATTCTGTAACAGAGGCAAAGTTAGTTAACAGACTAAGCCATTATGAAATCTAATATATCTAGAACAAGTTTCCACAAAACATACCTGGTGTTCTGCATTGATACATTTTTCATATTTAGAAGAAATGAACATATTTTTCCTTAGTTAAACAGTAATATTCTGTAGGTTGTTCAGAAATATTTGTGGCTACTTATAAATTAACTTTTCACCTGAAAATAAAAATCAGATTTGCACAACAATGTGTGACATAAAGGGATAAATACTCCATTCCACCGTCAGTGACCTAAAGTTCTAACATAAGTATCTTTTTGTACTTGTAAAAGGACTGCTGAAAACCATCTATATATTATGGGCTCAGGGTAGTGTTCTCCTCAAAAATCTACTTTGAGGTATTCAGAAAATGATTCCTCTTCAGTACCTTACATACGGTTTAAATATATAAATCTAAATAGCATCTTTATTTCTCTGCAACAAACATTGTTAAGTCACTGGGTAGATTAGTTTGTTGGGTAGATGTGCGAAGATGTATCTTTAATGTCCACAATTACATTAGCACTTGAGAATGCAGTCTCAGTTGTAGTCTCCTTAATTAAAAAATGTGTCTATTATTTACACCATTAGCACTCACCTACAAAGGTAAGCAGGATCACCAGCAAAAGGATAAGGGCACAGATGCATGGAATCAGTATTAGAAGCAAAAGTCTAAGGAACTTGGCAGAAGCCAGTTTCTGAGAACAACCATCCCCCATATTATCTTCATCTGTTCCTAAAACCTGAAAAACAAAAAAAGCCATTTTATCATTCTGGTGTCAATTAGTAACTCCTATGTTTTCAACAGCAGTCCTCCCCATTACACAGAACAGCTATATGATTTAATATATGCTATAAACGGCTTTTAGATTCTCAATGAAAAATTGTAGGTAAACTTTTTGGTAGACAGCCAAGTTAATCCATATAATTTAGTTTAGTTCACCCAATATCCACAGATTTACAGCTTCATTGAAATTTCTAAACATTTCTGATGAACTAGAAGTTGGATAGGCATTTCTTTTGAAAAAATGTAAAATGCAAAATAAATTTAAGCAATAAGGCTAAATACAGCTTATTTCATAATTAAAAAATAATCCATTACTAATTATTTAAGAGCTCCATGTTCTTCTATTTCTTTTATTAAGGAATCAAGCAATTATTATAATCTTTAAGTGACTATAGAAGTGATAAGGACTGTTCCACTTATTATGCACAATAATACTGTCTCTTTTTTTAAGTACCTTATAAAATTATAACTTATCACAGTATTCTATAGAGTTTGCAACTAATAATTTCTGTTCTATAAATGGAATATAGAAGAATAGAGAAAAACTATTTTCTGAATTCAGTGAATCTGCACAAAAAGTCACAAACCTTTGCAAAAGCTTAAACATGTATTTATGTATTTTTAAGTATAACTCCATTAAGACTATGAGCTCATATACCAAAAAAATGTTGTACCTTTTAAACAAAATTCCAAATGACTATTTAATAGCAAGATTGATACTGTTGTTATGAAGTTAATACAACTTTATTCAAAACTGACTAAAAATAATTACAATTTTCCCTATGATCAGGTGAAATTGGATGATAGGATTATAAATTGCAGACAACGTCTTCCCAAAGGATGACTATAGTTTATCCTCTTTGTCAGGAAGATCAATCACATAGAAGGTGGTCGTGACAGGACCACATAGAAGTTAGTCGTGACAGGACACAAGAGTGTAAATGCATCCATCACCCTGACAGCCTCTCCCCAAAGAACCTCGAGAGACTAAGGTCTACAACATATATATTGTTGGTCTTGTTAATGCCGGTCTCTGTGGGTTATCCTTTTGGATGGCTCTGCTATAAGCAGCTTCCTGTGAAGAACAGGTTACCAGACTGACTGGCACAAATGAGAGTCGAACTATTTCTTAAGGAATTGCTGCACAGAGACTAGATTTATACCCCCTCAACCTCACTGTACATTTTACTGCCTTGACTGAGGAGACTGTAGGCATAAGTAGGATTTACAGCGTAGTTTTCCATCATTCTGCAATGTCTCTTGTTCCAGTATGGCACAAAGACTATTTGTAAGGAAACTTTCCTTGCTGATAATATTAGAATTATCATCTATTTCTGACACCCCTACACAGTGCAGACACTATCAGACAGCAGAAATGAAGAAGACTGCATTTGTGCAGTTGTATGTACCTTTTCTGATACTGCTAAGCATCACATGTTATCCAATCTCCTTGAGACCCAGCCACAGCAGTGTCCCATATGAGTTTTTTTGCTACTGCCACTGTTAAAAAACTGGGTAACATTGAAGAATGCATATGGCACCAGTATGGTGTGAGGTGCTAGCAGTATCTCACTTGGTAACAATCTTCCTATTCCAGTGACTCAACACTGTCCTACTACTGGGCAAGCTACTACTCCTCCTACTACTCCTAGCAAGCAGGATGTAAGTCAATGGTAAGCTTAAATATGGCGGAGTTATGTGAACATCTGAAACTGCCAGCACAGGGTGAGAATAAAAGAGTGGTAGCTCTGTCTATTGAAAAGGTACAGCCTGGGTGAGTTGACAAAGTCTGTAAGGTGATCATCACCATTTCCCACAACAAGAGAAATATAAAGAATGTCAGAGAGAGCTTATTGGTTGTTAGAACTCCTTTTTTTATTCAACAGCTTATTCAGAAGTTGCAAATGCTGCAATCCAAGATTTTGGGATATCTCAGGTAAATTACTGCCCTTACCCACAAGTAGCACCTCAGATATCCAGGCACTGACAAAGATAAGGATTTAGGTGAGTTTTTAGGAACCTAAATCCAAGTGAAATTTAGACAATCCCTGCTTGACTATGTAACTTCCTGCAGCCCACACCTGCCTACATTTTTATATTGAAGTCTTCAAAGTCTGCCTGAAGTTCTGCTTATGGTCATGCTGGAATATAGCAGCTTAGCAGCTACTCATGGCAGGCTTCCCTGCATTCCACCACCTTCATTTGTACAGCCTGTATTAGGACCCCTTGGGAGGTCTGAGTGCAGGTAACAGAGGAATAACACAGCTCTGTTATGAATACAGATCTCCCAAACACAGCTGCCATAACTGCTTTTGAAAGCACAGGCCAAACAGAAAGAAAAAGAAAAAAAAAAGGAAAATGGCATAAAATTGCCCTTTCTAACAGTGCAGTGGTTACAGTGCTCCTGCAGGAAATAAGGCTGTTGAATTCAATTCCCTCTTCAGCCTAAAGCAGTTAAAATTAGATCTACAACTCAGAGTATCACAACCTCCTGAATCAGAGCACATCATCCCTTGAAGTCATCATATTCTGTAAAAAAGAACACAGTTCTGCTGGGCCAGATAATAGGAAGCAGGACCATCACTACACAGCCTAGTGATTGGGGCACTCGGGAGCTGACCCAGTTTCTTCAAGACAAACAAACATAAGATCCAGCTTGTTTTCCTAAAAGTGTGACTCCCAATCAAGATGCACTTCTTGCAAATCCCAGGCAAAAGTGCCCCACTCTACCCAGTGTAAATGCAAGGTAAATGCTGAGCAAGGTAAGTCTACAAGGTAAATGCTTAGCCATGACTCCACAAAGAGTTTGTCTTAGGAGTAAAAAACTTATGTTACCAATAAACAACAAAACTGTATTCTTAAAGAATTGAGAAAATACACAGAAATAGTGTTCAGCATCATTTTTTTTTACTCTTCTTGTGAGGAAGAGGTAATATTGAATATATTTGGAGGTACATGAGATCTTAAATCATCCCAAGCACAACTATATAACTGAGAGCAGTTACCACCACTGTTGTACAGATGCCTCAGAGTTAACCTAGAAGAAACATTAAATGTGTGCCAAGGAAAACAGTGAGCTTCTGTGGGAAATTTTTTCTTAAGTCTATTGGCATTGTGGATACTAGCTACTTTAGGCAAATGTTCATACTAAAGGAGAACCTCAAACATATTTTTTCTTGTCAACTCCTGAAAGCAACAGTAAACTGCAATCTTTACATTAACATATTACCACAGATTTTAAAAGGGACTGTTGTATCCAAATTTGCTTTCAATGACTGCTCAAGAAAAGAATGTTGGATTGTGAAAGACATGCTTCTCTAAACACCATGAATTGATAGTTTTGCATAACAGAAAAGTAAATATTTATATGCAACTAAACAGCATGTTGTATTTTTCTCCTCTACAGGAAAAAAACTTATGAAAAACACTAAACCTATTTAAAATCATCATTGGTGACTCAGCAAGCATCAACTTAACTCTTCCAGTTTTACAATTTTGCCAGTTTTCCATCACTTGAACATTTATGCGTTTTTTACACCAATTTCTGTGATGAATATGAAGTAAAGCTAGAGATAGTGCTAATGGTTCCTATATCATCGAGTATTTAATAAAGTGTCCTATAAACATAAATGCATTACACCTACTCCTTATATACTCCCTGACCCTGTTTCTTTTCCTCTTGCCACCAAATATAGCAATACACAAAGAATATATGCACCAGTTTTAAGTGTTCTAGTATGCCACTGGTATCTGCATAAACTTCAGACATGCTCTGTCCTCTCAGTTCTAATAAATAAAGGAATAGAGACATAAATAATGGTCTAAAGGTATAAATAATGGAATCTTCAGAGAAAAATGGGCCTGTAGAAGGAAAGAGGGGTGTTACATGCTTATTCACTTGGCTCACTTCAAGCTTCTAGGTTAGTGGCCAAGAGAAGAAACCAGTCTACCTCAGCTCTGTAGTCAAGAGTTTCTCTGAATCGTTCTCTAAGTCTGTAAGACTGAGGTACCTTGTAGAAACACATTTATGTCCTCTTCCAAGGGAAGAGTAAGAGGACTTGGAAGCAGAACGGTGTGGGCAGACTGAAAGAAACCAACCCTAAATGCTGGAGATTTTGGCATAAAATAGGTTTAGCACAGCACTGGACCAAAACATATTCTCAGGAACTGAAGAATAGTGGTACAAGGTCCCTTCCTACCAGTGTTGTTAGAAAACGTGATTCAAGAAAGACGTTTTTTAATTAAGTAATGTATGCACTGTAGTTAGGAAATACCACTGGTCTTTAAGGCAACTAGTCATTTGCTTTCAATGCAATCAGGTTTTGTATTAAATGAGAATATAGTCAGAATACAGGATGATTTAAAACATCAGGTAATTTCTTCTGACAGCTAAAAAATTCTGTCCCTAATGAAATGCCAATAACCACTGCTTACCCAAGTGCCATTCTTTCAGTAATGACTGCAATAAGGGAAATACACTGTGAAGTAAGTCCTAGATAATTTCAGTGCAGATTTTTAAAAAATCCTAGGTTTATCTAGGACTGCTGGATCAGACTGCTCACAGTTGATTCTCTCAAACTACAGAAGCAGAAAAACTTATGATGGAAAAAAGAATATAGTCCCATTTGACTACAAAAAGACTAAAAATTCACTGGACCAGAATTCACAGCTTATCTTCTGCAAGACGTGGGGAGAATTTGATCTCATGGGTGTCATTTCAATAACATGCCTGCTATATTAAAGCACAGAAATGACAGATTACATGAAGATTTATGGGTGAAAAGTCTATGGTAGCACACAATTTTCCTTTTAGACACAAAGCATCTTAAGTTACTAGTCTATAAAACAGCCTGAATCATGGTATAAGCACTTGACATAAGTATCTCCTGCTGTTGTCACCACAAACCTAACAGATGTTCTCCTAGTAAAGAAATATTATGGCTAACAGCCTACCACCAGTATCTTCTATGCGTGATGGTCTCTACAAAGAAATGTAGACGACAACTGTGGGATCAGAACCATCAAAATATCTTGAGCAAACCATACACTGAAGTACTATGTAGTGTTAATGCTGGTAAGAAGTGGAAAGAGAAGTACTACCATGAAATGCAAAAAGAATGTCATTAGAGGGCACTAAGCAGGTGTCCTTGCAGAAGTCCTCAGAATGTCACTGAGGAATCTGCTACCCAGCCAAGCAATAGTTCATCTATGGAAAATACGTTAGATTATGAAAACTATCTGCGGTTCTTTTCATATCCTTGATATTGTTCCTCTTCTAATGTTGAAGCAGTGCTCTGTTGTCAGCTCCTGTGATTTTATCAACTCTCATTGCTGGTCTTAGAGCTCTAGATACTGGATTCACATGACCATACCAGCCATTGCAGCTTTCCTTTCCCTGTAAGGGAGGATGGTTCCCAGTTCTCATGGCTACAGAGTGAAAATGGAACATGTAAAGTGTCAATGTTTAAACACAGAACAGCATCTATGAAGAAATTTAAACACACTCATTCTTACAGCCTCTTTTGACTGACTTACAGTATTCAAGTGCCTAGAGTGTGTAACAGAAGCTGCAAATGTTCTACATTTTTTATCAGTTCTGTCCTGTTCACGTGAGAGCCAGCAATGCACTTCTATTTGACTACTTTGTCATCCAAAAAATATAACACCATGCTTTAATAGTCACTGTAACAAGTAGAAAACATAAAATAAATCCTCCAAAGATACAGGAAAAGTCACATGCTAAAAACAGGAACAGGCAAAAAGTCATTGGAAACAAGGTTTTGCATTATCTTTCATTTTCAGTGTTACAGGAATCAGAGCCAAACTGAAATGGACCAACTGAAGAATTAATGTTAAGGCAGCATAAGAAACTGGATACTAAGCAGCTTTTGTCTGCAAATACAAGTAATGTTCAAATTACAGCATACACGACTTTAAGAACAAAAATGCCATAGTTATTCTGAAAGGAAATAGTGCAATTTAGGGGGAAGAAAAACTTTTCATAAAGCAACGCAGAAAAAAACCCTCCACCTTTTCATACAGCAAGGCAGCAAACATGAGAAGCATGTAATTATCACATGAATATTTGCACAATGAAATGTGCTAGTTTTCCTGAAGTTCAAGTTCACTGTAATCCTGTAACTTCACCCAAGAAGTTCCATATCCTCAGGCAAATTACAAAACACTGACATAATTCATTCAAAATTCATTTTGATGACCAGACCTCCCTTCCCATTCATGAAATAAAATACTCTGATTTACCCTTATTTTAACCAGTGAAATATAAACATATTGAACCATCATACTAATCTGAAATACACAGTACCCCAGTAAGGGAGATGTCATATAAAGCTGGGCACATCTTTGCAAAAGAAATATTTGGTTGGTGCTAGATGCAATATCCAGACAGATTTTTTTTTTGGCTGAATCAGAAATCTGAAACACATTTAACCTTCCTGACTAACATGAGACACCGTGTAGTAAAAATCCAAACTGGGCATACCAGAAGTCACCAATTCAGACTAATGCATGTTGATGAAGCATTCTTTCCTTCATTTCTGTCACACAAATCTGGGATTCTTAACTCCTGACAAATAATGTCAGCAGTTTTGTGAGCCACTGAGCCAACTCTGGAACTGCTAAATTGTGAAGATACGCATGAGAAGCTCAGAAGAAACAAGATGCCATTCAGGTATGTCTCACCCAGCTCTGTGATGATGCAGTTCTGATGCTGTTCCAGATTCAGTTTGAGACAGAGCCAGTGGTAAACTTGCTGAGAAAAAAACCAAACACATCTACAGTGTTCCAGTTACCTGTGTGTTTGAGACCCTGCACTGCTGGCTGTCACGCTAGATGTTCTTTAGAGCATGCCTGCAGTGCTGTCCACACAGCGTGGCTGCAGACTCCTCAGATATAACCCACCCTCGCTTTGAACTTTCTAGCTGAGGTACAACCAGCTATCAGAGCCACTGACACACTGAGTTCCAAATCTGTTTTTATCCAAGATGACAGATGAATGCTGTGCTGCCAGTGGTGTCACCAGGGTCCAAGTTACAATCTTACAACTTATGCTCAGTTCAAGAGAGCTAGCTCCAGGTGCAACAGCTCTTCCATAATTCATTCTTCCCTTTCTGAGGGATTTGAGGGAGGTGGAAATAAGTTGGTCACTCAGATGTAGGCACTAAAGCCAGATCTGGAGCTCTGAGGAGTTTATTCTCATTTCATCTAGTTCTTGTGGGAATGGCTCCAGTGTTTTATCTTGGCAATGTATAAAGGCAATTTGAAAGGCATCTATTTGATACTGAAATAAATCTAAATAAATAATGTAATAATTTGTTTCCCTGAGAAGATTTGATTTAAAAATCAGGAAGTTATTCACATGCAAACTATTGGCCTTGGTTCTCCATTACAGGTGATCTATGACTGACATCTCATGGAAAGGGGCTGAAGTGGAAAAGAAAGGATTTTCTTGGATTCTATGTCTGATACCAATAACTGCTCTCCACCTCACTTAAAATGAGAATTAGACACACCATTTAACCATCATATAGGGTCGGTACTGATCACTCCTTAAAATCTTAATTAGAAGAGAGGGAGAAAAAAGGATATTTATCACTAGTAGAGAACAGTAGTGTCACCTCTTCAATCACTGTATGTCTGAATCTCTTTCTTTTTCAAAAGAAGTGCTGCTGAATAATGATTCCACTTCAGCATAAATATTGTTTATATACTTATATATTGTACATATTCACAATTATTTATAAATTCACTGATGAAAACTTGCAACTACAATAATGGATGATTCCCATATTTACAATGGAACTTTGCTGAACTTTCAGGAACATTCAGATTAATAAATAGTTCAGCTGATGGCAAACTTACTACAATTCTAAGCTCTCTTCTTTATTACAAACAGCTGGTGGCAAAGAAGTGTGATGTTGCCATGCCTCATAAACTCAGCAAGATGTAGTAAACATATGGAAAATATCAAAGATTTTTCAAAAACTGTAGTGTCTATGGAAGTCAGCCATTTTAAAACCTAGACTATGGTTAACATTATCTGATATTTCTCAATACCAGAACACAAACATCCATTCAGCCTACCTCAGCAGGCAGGGAGAAAGTGTTCTAGGAAAACTGATCTTTAATTAATGCAGAATTTATGCTTTGGGGGATATTAGTTTTCTTAAGTTTCTAGAGCTTGCAAAAATTACTCATGAAAGTTTCAAGAGTGCCATGCTGTTTTTTTGAACACACCCAGAGACCACTCTAATGCCTTCCTGACTACCCAGATGTTCACTGCATTGAGGTTTGCTAAGCAAGCAGAGCAGCAATGGCAAGTCCCTGGCTATACATTGCTGAGAATCACAATTCAACTGGCAGGGGAGTAAGACAGTACTCACTTCAGGTTCCCGCTTTGCAGGAATTTAATAAGCAGATGCATGCACAAGAGCCATTAGCACCAGTGTGTTGTGTTTGTGTGTGTGACAGGGTTTTGCTAGTGGGAGAGAGGCTACAGAGGTAGCTCCTGTGAGAAGCTTCTAGAAGTTCCCCTGGCTCCAAATTGGACCCACCTCTAAGCCAAGGTCAAGCCAATTAGCTACAGTGGCCACATCTCTGTGATAACATATTTAGGAAGGGGAACCTGGAGGAGGAGAAGTTGTGAGGGAAATGCCTATGCAAACACCAAGGTCAGTGGAAGAAAGGAGGAGGAGGTGCATCGCAGCAGGCTGTGTTGAGAGGGCCCCCCTGCAGCCCATGAAGGTCACTGGTGGAGCAGATGCCCACCCACAGCCTGTGGGGGACCCCACACCCGACCAGGTGGCTGCACCCGAGGAAGTCCTGGGATGCTGAGGGAACTCTGTGCTGGAGCAGTCTGCTGCTGGGAGGACTGCAGCCTGTGGGGACGACCCACGGCTGGAGCAGTTCATGAAGAGCTAGAGTCCCTGGGAAGAACTCACATCAAAGAAGTTTGTGGAGGACCGTCTCCTGTGAGAGGGACTCCATGCTGGAGCAGGGGAATGCGGGGAGTCCTTCCCCTGAGGGAGAAGGAGCAGCAGAAATACCAGGTGATGAACTGACCGCACCCCCCAATCCCCTGCTCTCCTGCATCGCTCGGGGGGGAAGGTAGAGAAACTGGGAACAAAGCTGAGACCAGGAAGAAGGGAGGGGTGGAGGGAAGGTGTTTTTAAGGTTGTATTTCTCACTGTCCTGCTCTGTTTGATTGGTAAATTAAGCGATGTTGGTGGTGGTGTTCAAATTAAATTTTATTTTTTTCTTCCTCAGTGGAGTCTATCTTTTGCCCATGGCCCTAATGTGTGAATCATCCCTCCCTGTTCTTGTCTTGATCCCTGAGACTTTTGTTTTATTTTCTCCTCCCCATCCCTGAGGGGAAAGAAGTGAGTAAGAGGCTGCCTAGTGCTCAGTTTCCCTCTGGGCTTAAACCACAATAACCAGAAAGCAAAATTGGAAACCATACACCACCATCACCACCACTCTGAAAAAAAAAACAAAAAAAATCTTAGTGGCCTAATTCGTGACAATAAAAACATATTGAAAAAAACATTTTGTGGGGGTGTAGGGATACAGTTAGAGGAAAACTTCCTCTTAAAAGCAGTTTTCAAGCCTGAAAAACTAGAATGGACAAAATGAAACCCTGTCTGCCTGTGGCTCTATTTAGTGTATCAATCACCGCCTGCATAGAAATCCCACCAGAAGCCAAATCCTGCACAAGGCAACTAGACCTCATAACTGGACATACCTTTTTTTATTTTTCCTATAAATGCCTAATCAGATGACTTAGCCTTCTGAACTTGAAGGTGACCAGAACATCACATATGTGCCATGTGCATTGCTGATTATACAATTACTTAACCTATTTAAAATCAGAAGCTTTCAATTACGTGAATTGGATGCTAAACTGGAATGCAAGGTAAAAACAAAAAAAAACAAAAACCAAAACATCAGGAATCTTCTTAGAAGCATTTGTCTCCTTATGTTTCATACATTTCTTACTCATTTTTCTTTAAATTGTATATTCTTACACTATAAACACCTACCTCGAAGAAATTAAAATTTTAGATTTGAATATGTAATGTTCATCTTACACTACTGACTTTTTTTCCAAATTGTGAATAAAAAGATACTAACCCTTGGACCAAGGATAAGAGCAGCAGCAATATTATTCAAAGGAAAGGACATGGTTTAGAGTCAAAGCAAAGCTTCACCTGTTCAGCGTAGCTGGATATTTATTCATCCTCTTCCCAAAGATGAAAAGGGACTTACGGAATGTCTCAAAGGTCAATAACCTACTACCTATAAAAATTAGAGGTGATTCATTCATTTTTCAATAGGATACCACTTTGTTCAGAAGCATCTTCAGAAAAATCTTAGAACATTTTGCTTCAGTAGGATATCTTGACAAAAGTAACTCAAGAGGTGACTAGAGATTAAACCTATTCATTACTGTCAAAGTTATGAAACAATGAGCTGATACAGAAAATTCAAGATTAAGTGGGTTAACAAGGCACTTACATTGGTGTACGTGTTTGACTATGACTTTGATGTACTATCAAAGCTTTATGCATCACATAAGGAGTTTTAGGATAAAAACTTCCAAGTCACTGAAACAATATGATCAATTATTCTGTCAAAGAAGAAAAATCATGCATTTATGACTAGGACTATTCAATTTAACTGTCGTCCCTAGAACAGATGCTAGCTTTCCTCCCATTCACATTTTCTTTGGAAATCTCCACGAGTCACATAATAATCCTATCAATGATGAGGAAAAAGCAAATGGAGACCATATGGGTTCCTAGCCCTTTCAGACCACTATCAACACTTCCATATACTCTGACTTTATAGTGAAAAGGAGAATTGTTAGTAACTTCTAAACACATTCAATTGTAATTTCAGACTTCCTTTCCAGTCTTGTCTACCTGCACTACAAATTATTTGAACTTACACCTTTAAAATGGCTGATCAGGGACAAACAACGCTTAAAAAATGCATTTACAACTTAATTCTTTTGTTACATGGTTGCTACAATGATGGCAAGGGGGAAAAAAGAGATAGTTACTTACTCTACAGTTCCTGATATTCTTTCAGATATATTATCCATTTGAACAATATTCATACTTGCACAGATCTATCATCTTTCAAACAATGAGCTGTCTCTCAGCAGTGTCTGTCCCTCAACACTCTGTGATGACAAAAATGCACAGCCTGTTAAGGGAAAGTGGGCTCAGCTGTCTGTGTTTCTTCCTGAAGATGTGAAAATGCAGGAGGATGGGGAAAACCTGACAACTGTAGCATGTTCTGCTTCTATAAACTCCAGGTCCCACTGGTTCTGGGACAACTTTAACATAGGCAGAATAATCCACACAATAAAAGATTTGACACTGGAAGCAGGAGCAATGGAAGAAATATCCATGTCACACCACTGGCCCATGGAAGTCCAAAGCAGATATAACTGTATATTACAGATATATGCTGCATTATGGCATGAATGCAGAGCTGCAGGTCTGAGAGATCTGGGATGGAAAGCTCCTCAATGCTACTGGTGGTTTTATTTCCAAGAGAACGCCCTGACTGCTTTCTGAAATCTAAGATGAACAATGCAAGAAGCACGTAAGTGATTTCTTACTGCTTCATTCAGAGGCAGCAAGGGATAAAAACGAGTTTCTTTTCCTAGGAAATGCTTCCTGGGTCTGAGATGCTCTCAAGTAACTTTCAGTAATACTGGAGCAACAGTATAGGCTATTTTGAAACTAGAAGCTCTTGGAGGTGACAAGCAATGGCAAATGGCTCTGGGCAATTAGATCTCTAAGTTAAATCTCTCTGGTATCAAACAGATCAGACATGGAAGATGCTAGCACGTAAATTTTTAAAACACTAGGTTCTGTATATGGCAGAACTGAGTGTTACAGGTTTGAGGAAGAGAAGGAGGGAAAGACAGACTGACAATCACTGACCAGCCAGTCCCAAAGCACAAGCACCATCCACTGAGCATTGATCTTGAACCCTCTCTGAAATGCAACACATGAATTTGGAATAGATGCAGTCTGATGCAGTCCCAAAGAAGGAAACATATCTACCTTCACTCCTTTCCCCTAAGGACTGGGTGAAGGTGACTTAAATGTTCAATATAGAAAATGCTTCTTTTGCAAGAAAAAGTGACCCTTGGAACTCAGGAAGAGCAGTGGCTTACAGGAACACCTGCAATGATGCAACTTGACTGACTTTCCCACAGGTTTACAGGAGCTGTTCCCTGTGGATTATTCTATGAGGAAAAGTTCTTTAAAACTGCCTCAGTTTCTGTGTTCTCTCTGAAAAAAAAGCAGTAAGTATTGATTTAGCATGTATGCAAATGCTGGGGTCCCACAGAATACATACTGTTGTGGGAAACAATGCTTTGCAATGAGGGGCAGGGCTTGAATCATCAAAGCGTAAACTTCACCATTCCAAAGCAGCTCCATCAGTATCTGATTTTCAGCCTCTTTTCCCTTTCTACAGGGGAATGCACTAAAATTTACCTTATACTGGCAACACCACCAATAAAAATAGAGAATTATAAACCGTGTGGCATCCAAAGAAGCAGATGCTGCATGGGTTCCATTCTAATGACAAGAGATGGTGAAAAGGAACTGAAGGATGGCTGGATGCATTCCATCCCTTGATTTTGTCAAAGAGGAACAGGGGACCAGAGAGCCACAGAGGTGACACTGCTACTTTGATGAGTTGTGAGCAAACATACTTTCCCAAGATGATGCTATGATGAGGTGACCACCACTTCTAGCTACTTCTGCCCCTGATAACATGGGCATCTGTGCTGGGTGTAGGTGGCAAGCTGTTGGCATTTGGGGGACTGCAAGAGTGGCCTCCATGAGAAGAGACCAAGGGCTGTCCAGTGCTGGACATGGCCAGTTGCAGCTGGCTCCATACCACAGGATACAGCTGAGCCAGTCATCCAAGCTGATGGTGCCTCTAAGAAAATATATTTAAGAAAGAGAAGTGGAAAAAGAGTGAGACCCAGCAATGCAAACACCAAGGTCAGAGGAGAATTAGGCATTCCATGGCAGAGCAGACGTGCCCAAAAGGACTGCAGCCCATGGAGGATCCACACCAGAGCAGAGGAAGAGTGAGAAGGAAGGAGCAGCAGAGAACCACAGTCCTCCCCTGCACCACTCACTGGGTCACTGAAGGGACCGAGTGCCACCTGCAGTGATACCAAGGCACGAGGAGTCTGGAGTGAAGCTGAGCCTGGGAATAGGGGAGGAGAGGTCTTTTCCCCAAGCGCTTTAATACTTGATTCTTTTTTTGGTTTTGTTTCACAATACCTGACTCAATAATCAAATATTTATATTAAACGGTAATCAACTAATTTCCTTCAGTTGAGTTTGTTTTGCCCGCAACAGTAATCAGCAAGTGATCTCCCAGCCCATCTTGACCCACAGGCTTTCTCAGCCTTGTTCTTCCTACTTTCTCCCCCATTCCACGGGATTGGGGGGGGGGGGGG
>NW_020799098.1:27820702-27824716 GCF_003259725.1 Athene cunicularia
GGGGGGGGGGGGGGGGGGTGAGCAAGCAGTCGTGCGGGTGCTTGGCTGTGAGCTGAAGCCACCCCACCACCACACCCAGGGAAAGCCATGATCCAGTGGGTGCTGAGGGCCAGGAACTGCAACAGGGATGCACCAGAAGAAGAAAGCATAGCAGCAATCAGATAACTGGTATCTATCCCTGACTAACCTCCAGGTAAAACAACCAGAAATAATGGCATATGCATAAAGAAATCGTTACAAGCATTGCTTTAAATTATAGTGGCTTGAAACCACATCTGAGGAGAATCCGCCCCTTCAGGGGAAGAGTCTTTTGCACAAGGTATGCGCAGGATGAAATCTAATTCAGACATCAGAGGCATCAAGATACTCATCTCTTTTTGAAATGGCAAGCTTTTGTTTGATTGTTGTCTCATTATTATTTCTACATTTGGGATATTAAACCATTATCCCTATTTCTTTCATGTTTGCTGATTAGAAAGACAAGCTGAAATTAAAAACACTACTTGGAAAGGAACTATCTGTTCCACAGCAGAATAGCAGAAATGAATTATGCTTCCATCTGACAGCTAAAAAAAAGGAGAATAGACTTCACCATTAGGGTATTAAAGCATACATCGATGCAGGTGCCGGGGAAGCTCTGATGCTGCGCAGTGCCGTGGTGGTGCAGACCGGCCGGCCGGGCCTGAGTGCTGGCAGAGGCGCAGCCAGGTGTGCTGTGTGCGGGAGACGTGAGCACAAGGGGAGCCCTTCACTCGAGGGGAGCATCAGCGGGAGGGAAGCTGTTAGCAGGAGGGAAGCCCTTTGCACCAGGGGAGCCATTTGTTAGCACGAGGGGTGTCCATGGTGCGAGGGGAGCCGACACTGGCAGGGCTGGTGCAGCAGAGAGCCACTGGGCCCCGGCGCTAGGACCTGCTGGAGGGGCTACCCGGCTGCTCTATTTTTACTACGGTATTTTTTACATTCAGACTTTCCACTGCAGGCTGCCCGGGTCAGGGGATCTGCTCTGCAGGGGGAATCTGACAGGTCAGCCCAGCAAGAGTTATTTATAGAGGGGCGGGGGACAGAGGGAAGGGATGAGATTAGCATCATATTATTATGTCATGGGGCTGCAAACCGTGAAAGGCACCCATGAACGATCCCCCCCTTCCTGTCCCTCAGCACAGCGGGGCAAAGGCGGCTGTAGTGGGGAAACCCCATGGACCATGGCTCGCCAAGCTGCTGGGCTTGACTTGCGCTTCTCAGCTCACCCCGCACCTCTGCCCGCCATGCCACTGCTCATAGCCCGGGGAGAGGGGGCAGTCCAGGCCAGCTAGAGGACACAGAGGCTGTGACATGAGACAAAGAGGCAAGCCATCTAGACAAGGCCCAGGCACTCTTCCTTCCCTCATTTTCCCCTGTTTTTCCTGATGCAACCTCTCAGGAAGTGAGGACCCACCTCACACACATATTAAATCCTCCAGTTACAGATCCCAGAAAGTGGAAGACTCTTATGCCCTAGAACTCACACCAAGGCTCAGGACAGTTCCAGATGAAACTGCACACCCTCACATGACAAAAATTGACTGTGGAGGGTCACTAGAATCAAAAACCCAGAAGCAATGAGGGTAGTTAGGCTGGAGCCTGTCTGGCCACTGTCTTCAGAGGCTGTGTGAAGATCTCTTCCAGGAGAATTTAAGCTTTGTTTGTCCTACTGTGACAATCCATCACTTCACAAGGGGTTATCACCCCCACTCCTCCCCTGGTGCTGGAGAACTGTACTTACCCAGCCTGCCATTAATGACATCCATTTCTTTTTGATAGGAGAGGCAGCTGGGACAGAGTAGAAATGTCAGTATTTGGAACTGCAGTCAGACTGTCCCCCTCCAGCCCTGCTGCTTAGCTGCTTCATCCTGAAGGTATTTAAAAATCAGGAGGTGTCTGGCTGCCACATTTGGAAGGGCCTAGGCTGCATGTTCAAGCCTAGAACTGCCCTGCTGCAAGTGGCCTGACACCCGCCCCTGCCAAACCCTGTCTGGCATTCAGAACCAAGGCCTTCATCTGGCCCTGCAAGCGCTTGCCAAGGATACCTGACACACTGACAGGATTCGTCTCTTCCCACACAATGTAGCAGTAGCTGCCACCTTTTAAAATCTGACCACAAGCAGGAGGTAGTGCCACTGTGTGCAAGAGCCTCACAGCATGTGCTGCTCAGCCTGAAGCAGATGACCTGGTACCCACAGCCTCCCAGTCCAGGTGGGGTCAAAGCCACAGCTTCCACCTCTTACAGACATGCCTGTAGTGCTCACACTGTGCCTGTTGCACTGGGATAGCCTGCATCTGCTGGGCTTCAGCGTGGCAAAGGCTCACAGAGCCCAAACAGCCACTAGGCCACATCAAATGGAAGCACTGTCTTCCCACTGTGCCCAGAGGGCTTATTTACAGTTCAGCATTTGCTCATTAGAGCAGCTGAGTAGCAGTGAGAGTAGGAGCCACTGGGTTTCTTCACTGGGTGCAACCCTCCCAATGTTCTCTTGCCTGTTCTGCCTTCTCTTGGAAGGACCTTCCAAATGAGATTTCTGTGGGGATGCTTATTCACCCCAGCCCCTGCCTGCACTCCTCACTTGGCCATGCAAGTAATGACAAGAAATTATGTGTCTGGCAATACATGGCAGGACAGAAATGGTCCTCGAGGGAGCGCAGTCCTAAGACCCAAACATGTACATCAGCTTAGCAAAATAAAAAAAAGGCAGCTCATACATTCAGGCATTCAGGTAAGCCCGTATTTTTAAATAATTACTGGCACTGTTAACAGTCCTGGCTTTCATTTCTATCTGCAGACATCATCTAGTACATAATTAACAGCTAAACAATAACACAGATACATTAGATTGCCCTGTGTGCATTGCACATTTTATAGAACACCTAACAGCAACACATATCAAACCATCTTATACTTTTGATTCACTGCGCACTCAAGTTACCTACCACAGGCACACAGTCAAGTGCCAGCAAAGATTTCTGGAGAAGTGAGTGCGTTCTTCAGTATCTTATAGTCCCAGCTCCAAAAGACTAAGGAAAACCAATGTTTTCTCCTGACTGTCCCATCGGATACTAACAGGGCACAAGCAGATGCCTTGGATCGGGGCACATAAGCAGTGCTGCCTGGCTCACCACCCCAAGAGCTCAGGAAAACGAGTACTGGTACCCTCGCTAGTGATGCATGTTGGGTGGCAGTTACACATCAGGCTGAAGGGCCAGGCTTCCCCATGGCCAGAAAATCCCGACTGTCGGGGTACCCGATAAATTGCTGATGAAGGGGAGAGAAAAAGTCAGGAGTGTTTCCTTTCTGAAGGAGGTCTGGACATTGTTGGGGATTCCCCTGTGCCCCAGAGAAGCCCTCAGCTTCCTACAGCACCTTGATGGCCAAGACACTTGGGAGATGTCACCAACTTTTACAGAGACATGTAAGAAAAGTGGTTCTACGATTCCTCGTATTATTCCTGTATGGCTGTCTGGATTACCTCAGTGACGCCGTCGGTGCCACAGTACCCGGGAAGCTTGTAGCGGAGGTCTCCAACTAAGGCATCCATTACAAAAACAAAACTAAAGAATTAGAGTTTAGTCCTGCTGACTGGTCCATCTTTTAGGAACACAGGAAGGGTATAAGTGGCCATATGGAAAAATCCATTCCCATATTTTTACCGCTGAAAGCTAAACCTTCCCAAGAGACTCCGTGAATGCATTAAAAGCTCTAGATATTTGATTTCACTTAAGAGTCTCACCATCTCGGCCAGACTGCCAATAATTTAAACTAAAGGTTAATTAATTAATCGTCTGCCATGAAATGCGTCCAAGGATTCTGCATTATAAATTAAGTGAAGCACCGGTACCGCCGAGGCGCACTGCCGTATGACACACCTGTCAAACCCGCTGCTGTGCCACTTCGGAGGCGCACGGACCGGTGCGGCAGCGCGGGAAGCTCCGCGCCCCCTCTCCGGGCGCTCCGGCAGCAGCTCAGCGCTCCTGCGCCCCCGC
>NW_020799098.1:27824766-27876910 GCF_003259725.1 Athene cunicularia
GACGCAGCCCCTGTCCCCTGCCGGGACCGGCCCCAAGCACCAGGGAGCTGAGGGCAGGGGGGGGGTTCACTGTGCAGCGTTTAGCGCTTCTGAAACGCTGTCATTCAAAAGGTGTGTCAGGAACACCCAAAAATGTGAGCCGCCACCTCGACATGAATATGGTTTCTATCCCTGGTCACCACTCTGGGCTACCTAGCAGGAAGGATGATTACATATGTCCAAGACAAACATAAGTTTTTTCCAGCTTTTCAGATATCTTTATTTCTGTATTTTCAGCTTTAGCTCTTGCCCCTTTCTGATTGTGTGCAAACTTCATGGTGCAAAGACCCGGCACTCTGTGCTTCCACAGTGCTGCTGTATGTGAGTAAGTCCTGCTCCTGGTAACTCAGTCCTGCATTTTTTTTACCCAACCAAGCAAAGTCCCCTCTTAAGGAAAGCACTCTTAGTTTTAAAACAATTGCACAAATAGGAAAAGCATGGAAAGAGACAGAAGCAAAAACATTCATGCAAAATCTTCACCTTGTTTAATATGAAATATTGTAATGCTGATAAAAAGAGAAAACAAACCATAGTTATTATTATACTTACTACAGTATTTTAGAGACTAGTTAGCCCTGTCAAAAATTACAACTGAAAACTGAAATCTGAGAGGAACAGTACATGGCTCAGACTGCAAAGCCAGCCTGGCCTTGGATGGAGGATGGCTTCTCCTTAGTAGCAGAACTCTGAATTCCAAACCCCAAACCAGTTTTGACTCATCTCATACTAATTTCCTTAAGTGGGGGAGCCATTCAAATTGCAGTTTCATGATGACAAGATTCAGCCACAGTGTACAGCACACAGAGAAAGCCTAAGCTGAGTTCTGGTTTTGTTGGCAATTTTATGGAAATCACTGCATGAGAAAATTATTTAGATTAATTAAGCCACAGTTCCCTCAAAGTATGACTTCTTTCTAAGAGAGCTGCCATTTAGCCTACCTTATGACTGACTTTAATGTATCACAGAGCTCATACTGAAAAGCTATCCCTAGTTTCTGGTAGCATGGCATATAAACATTTTAATAGAGTCCAAATAACTCATTAACATGTAACCATTAGTAGAAAAAAACAAGCATGTTTCATCATCTTATAACAAACATAACTTCATTTGATTTTTCCCTAACTTTTCCCCTGCATTTCCCTTCCTAGTAAATACAGACCACTACAGTATCTTCATTTTATAATTCTTCAGAGTGATTGACTGATTTAATTGAGTAAGGGCAGACACAAGTAAAAATTTACATTCATGAAGCAAGAAAAGGGAACGACTTAAATGCCCACAGATAATGACTGGTAATGGGATTAAATCCGTGCAGAAGAGGGATGCCTGAATTAAATGAAACTGAGGACAGGGTTGCCCACAGAGTGTCCACACAAGAACACCTTAAAGCATGCTACAGAGAGCACTCACCACAGATTAAGCTTCCAGTGCCTCGCACAGGAACGTCCTTCAGACCAAGCATCTCTGTGCTCTAATCCCCCAACACACTGGCTCACCATGTGAAGAGCTGGCATATGGCAGATGGGCTTTGGAGCCTGAACTACTGAGATTATAAACTCAGAGCTCAGTGCTTTAAAGCCACAATCAAACACAGAAACTTTTATGAAAAAATTTTGGTGCTATCTGCATAGTAACATTTCCTTCTGTACTAGGTAAGGTCAGGAAAAATGTCTAATAATAATCAGTATTTTCCTCATATGAGGCAAAAAAAAAATAATCATCTACTAAAATCTATTCCCATTTGCTTCATGTTAATCTCCTTCCTCAACCCATTCTCACAGTTTTTTCAGAGCAGTAACACGAAGGAACGCCATTACATAATTCCAGCATTAATCTGAGCAGTAAGAGCTATTGCTGCCAGAGAAGTGAACAAAAAGCATGCCTAAAACTTCCCCTGCAGTATGTCAGTCATCATTACCCAGGAGAAGTTTGCAGCTTTATGACATCAGTCCTTGAGAACAAACAATTTTTCAAGTTGTTTTTGATGCGTTTATTGTCTGACTTGATTTTTACATTAAATTAACACACACAATGGCTTTGTTATTGTTACAGGGAACAAACTTGTTCAAGGACTTTCCAACCCAAAATATATCGACAACCTGTAAGCACCTTGGTTCAGCAGAAAAATGAATATTCACCAGAATGCATTATGAAGCAGGAAAAGCCTCCCCAAGTTTTTTTCATTTTACACATAAATATTCTGCACACTAAGTATCCTTATGACCAGGCTTCTCTCTCTATGTAACTTCCCTTCAGCAACAGGTCAGATTATATGATTTGGTTGACTGTATACTTAACAATATGCATTTTTTACCTAAACTATTAACATGAAAAATATCTGCTCATTGTATTATGTAACAGTACATTACATTTCAGTTTCTGAAAAAAAACCCTACCTTCAGTTCAGCATTTCCTCTCTAAAATTACCATCTTTCATTTGTAATGAGTAACAAAGGATTTTATCTGTACCTTTTACTTCAAAGGTTGTCATGCTTGCAACATGTAGCCAAAAAAAGGGTACAAAACCCCCCTGTAAAAATAACTTTTAAAACCAGATAGAAACCAGTGATTTATTGAACTGCAGATTGCTTGAACCCCCACACTTCTTTTATGCCAAGAAACAAGTATCTGGTTCAGCAGGCAGACCAAGAGAGTGCAAGTGACTCAGATAGCTGGATAAGATACACAGAACTATTTTGAATTAAATTTTAAAAATAGGTGTGTCTCACATATGCAAGGTTCAGGAGATACAAATCCTTTAAGAAAGGGAACATGCCTACTCATACATACATTTGTATGAATGGAATCAAGTTTTGAAGATTAGTGCTTTCTTATAATGAAGATGATCAATGAGAAACAAGTCTTTTCCTCTCCAGTATTTTATACAAATACAGCAAAATGCGCAGAAAAGAACACTAAGAACTACTTTAAACATGTAACTAAGGTGCAGTTAATTTTTATAGCTCTGTAGAGAGAGGTTTCTTCTCTTTGCTGTAGAGGCAAGGATAAACTTTCCATTGTACTTGTTTTAAAGAAAAAGCTAGCCGTAAATAGAAACATTAGTTATAGTCCTGTAAGATAAAGCTGTTTCCACAATGGTCTCATTCATGTTGATCTGCATATTTCAGCTATAAAGGTATCTTTTTGTATTGCTGGACAATACAACATGTTTTACTTCAGCTGAACAAAAATCCCTCTTTTTCTCTGTACCCGAAGAGTTACTGGCATAAGCAGTCACATAATAGCATCACCTCACTTGGTTAAAAACCACCACTTATATATGGAATTATCTTCCAGGCATTAACATTATAGAAAAGAATTAAATTAACACTATGGAAAACACTTTATTCCTTAAACTAGAAAATAAGAGAATTCAACAGAGATACAACTATGACTGCCTAGTGTAAGTTCAATTAATCTACAACTTCACATACTAATGGCCTTACACATCATGACAGAAGTAGTATGCATTTCTAGAAATCAATTTTTTAAAAAAAACATAAAATAGTATCAAATAGCAACATTTCATGATAAATATTGCCAAGTTTTGCTTACCTCTCTTTTCCCCAAACTTAGGTGAAAAAATTGAAATGTGATTTTCTCCTTACTTTGTCAATCTATGCAATCTAAAAATTATTGCTTTTTGCAGCTTTTCTATTTTTTTCTGCTGCTGAACCATAATTACAATTGGCTATCAGGTCAAATAAATACTGGGTCCCTTTACAAGTGGGCCAAAATCAACCAAAAGAGCTTTCAACTAAACCACAGTCTTCTCTACTAATCCACAGAAATGGTCCCACTGCTTTTGCAGGATTTGTTACCAAATTATATGCCTGAATTACAAGGGCAACCTAATGCCCTTTGGCTTTGAACCTCATCTTTTACAGGATCTTGTAAGCACTTTTCAGTCACCCACAACGCTCAAGGATCAGCATAAAATTTCCAGTAGATTTAAAAATTCAGTTTTCTGATTTCCCGGGCTCCTGAATTTAACTTGCAGTCCCTCAGCTGAGACAGCGTAGCTTCTCTAATAATCCTGAAGCTGTGTAAATCTTTCAGTTCTACAAACCAACGATATCCCAAAAGCAAGGTATTCTGACTGTCAGTAAGAAAAATATTTAAATATTTAAAAGATTAGCTTGATAGTTTTTACATTAGAAAGCACTGTCCAGATGGCTTCATAAACATATAATTGTATTGTTACACTATTCAGTTATGGTTTTGCACATATGCAAATATTCAAACGTGACATTCCTCTACAGAAATAGTCAAGTGATGCTCAAGTTGAATTTCAAACTGCTTTTCTGCTGTTGGCGATGGGGACAGAAATGAGAACACATCCTTGTACCCTGAAACTACTTCACATCTGTGTTCAGCATATGCATCTTTGCACTAAATGAAGTCTTCAGTTGGTTTGATTTTGAGGAAACAACCACCACAAAACAAACCCCCCAGTCTGTAAGGGGGCCCATTTTATTGTTTGTGATACAGTTGACTTGAAAGACAGTTCACACTTTCTTTCTCTCAACAATGTTGATATGAAGCCCCAGAATATTCAAGCCTACGTGATCTGGAGTTCCCCATTAGTTTTTATAATTAAAACTGACATGAAGCACAGAAATTATTGTGTGATACAACATAAAGACTAGCATAAGAATACTAATCTTCAATAAACCACTAAATTGTTTTCACAGGAAAAATATTCAATGAAACATTTTATACTAAGCTATTATGAAATGGAGACAAGTAACACAATATTTAATAGAAGAGATGTTAACAGGCCTCAGTCAAACTAATTGTATCAGCACTTCAGTGTAGACTAAGATCTACTACTTTTGGTGTCTGAACGCAGTTTTGTGCTCTGAATATAGTAACACAAAAGGAGACATTTCTTCCCTTCTCTGCACTTTTCTTGGCAAATAGTGTACATAACCGATGCATATTAAGTTCTGTTACACATGGACTAACATTCTAGGAATAATAGCTACCTAAAGCCCACCTGAGGTATATTTAAATATTGAGCTGTGTCAGTCATTATAGACCATGAGCCATGCAACCATCACAACAGCAACTCCAAACATTGGCAGCATAATGAGGTTCTTGTATTTTTGCCACGATGACTGTTCAACTTCTACTTCATCCTTTCTTCTCTTATTCTTTCTTCGTCCTTTTAATCTGTTTTCAAAAGCTTCCAATTCAGCCTAGATGAAGAAAACCAGAAGTAGCTGACATTTGTGTGAGAATTAAAAACAAGGAAATGCTCAGATTTTAAATAACATTCCCAGAAACCACTTTTATAAAAATAACTGGAATCCAATGGAAGTTACATATCTCTTACAGATGAGATGGTAGTACTATATCCCACTTCACTTCCAAGTATTAAACCATTGTTTAGTTTCCTATAAAAACAATGCCAAAAATGCAACCAACTGAAGTTTTACATTAGATTTTTAACTCTGGCTGAATATGTTAAGCCAAAATGAGATTGTTATTTCCATGTATATGTTAAAAATACATTATTTCTACTATTAAACAATCTTCAAAGGCCTCCCCCCCCCAAAGATGTGCTCTCTGCTAAAAATAAATTAATAAAAATTTCTATCTGTTCTTCAATTCTTTATATTTTGCATGTTCAGCTAAATTTTAGATTAATAGCTATAATCTTAGATATGCACAAAAAGATTCCATTTGTTAAATATTATAACTTAACACTTAGTCACTCATGACTGTAGTAGGTACATAGCATGCTTTAAAAGAAAGCACATGCCCTTGGGCCCAGAAATGAATCAAAGTGACTGGAAAAAATAAGAACGCCAAGCTTTCACCCAGAACTGCAGTTTCAGGGTGATGCCTAGAATGAACAGTAGGATCCTCTGATCCCTGTTCCTCATCCCCCTCTACATCCTTTTAAAAGCGTATCAAGAGAATACAGACAAAATTCATTTTAGGGTACAAAGCTGAAATAAAACTAGAATCAGACAGCCTGGAACAAAAAGTGTAAGACTGGCATGAGAATCTAATGAGGAGCCACCTAATTGCTAGGAAAATCAGAAAACATGCTCTAAGGGAGAGCTGAGACAGGCTAAAACCAGAAAAGGTCTGACGATAATCTGGATTTTTGGGTAGAGTTGTCAGCTACAGGAGAAAGCATGGGACAAGGAGCTAGGAAGCAGAGAGACCACATGAACTGAACGAAGAGAGAGATGGGAGCAGCAGAATGCAGCAAGCCGGGACAGGCCGGACAAAAGGCACAAGACTGAGCTGAAGCAGAGGAAACATGGACAGTGAACAGAGACAAAGCCTGGCCATGACAGCAAATAAATCTACATGACTGCTATTGCAGTGCTGCCAGGAAGAGAGGGACTAAGACAATAAGGTAGGTGCATTAAAGAAAGAAGAATAAGACTGTTTTGGGAAATGGGCAGAGAAGGAGTCCAGTAAATATAATTTTCCTTTAGAACTCAAGATTGCCTGATGTCTGGTCTTCCTCTACTGACAGCAAATAATTGTCAGAGTTTCACAAAGCAGATCTTACTTCCCTTCTTGTGCCAGATACCAGAGGGAGAAAGGGACCCATTTTGATGTCTATTCCTTCGGACCTAATAAAGGCAGAAATTGTTGGCACTTCTCTGATGATATGGGAGGAAAGTTCTGACAAAGTTCCACAGTGCTATTTGAAACAAGATTACTTTTAACTAGTTAATCCTCCCTTAGAAAAGCAAAGTATTTTAATGAAACTGGTTTTGGAAATCTAGTATCTGGAGGCAAATGCAAATTTCTTAAGCTTTTATAGATAATATGGCAGTATTTCATTTTACACAGACACTACATAAAACTGGGAGCTCCTACAGTTATTATATACTTGTGATCTGTAAATTTTAAAAGCAGAGTGCTCCATGAATTCCAGTAATCTGAATTAAAATATAGGGCTTGAACAATTATGTAACAGGTACTGAATTGCCTTCCTAGTGATCTTTATAAAAACCCAGCTAAAAATAAATACATGATAAAAAACAAAACACAGATTGAAAAAGGATTTGGGCACAGAATACAAGACAGAAGCCATCACTACCTTTAAAAAGCTACTAGAGATTTTATATAACTGTCATTGTACCCAAAGTGTCACCTCAATGATCTCTGAATAATAAAGTAATGGTTGTGCCCAGTCTTCAAACTACCTTAAGCTTTTTATTTAAGAACCTAACTTCTTCGTGTACAGATGTATTAAAAGTAAAATAAAATGCATTTATTTAAACTGTATACTCAAAATAATTTGATGTCAGATAATATCTAGTATTTTTCAGGTACTAGATTTCGCTCCTTCATGTTATTCTCTATATTCTTTTTGCACTGGAAGGAGTAGCAGCCTCATGGGGAAATGTAGCTAAATGAATAAATAACAGTGAGTATAAGGACACAAAGTGTATCCTGAAATTGCAGGTCTTGTACTGGGGGGGGAAGCATTTGACTTTTGTAACTTCTAAGGAGCTGTTAAAAAAAAAAAAAATTATTTCTAAGAAAAAAAAGGAAACAAAATCTTTCCTACTCATTAGAATTCAGGTTTGAGAGAGACCTCAGCTTTCGGTATTGAAACTCTTGACTATTACCAATTAGCTCAAAAATTTAATCTAATCTTTTACAGTTGAGTGGGACTGAGAGACTTGCTTGGTCTGAATTATTAAATAACCAAAGCACTCATCTTTTTTCCACCTCTAGTAATTGTGAGAACCCTGGCCTCACAGGGTGCCTCTGGATTAGATACAGAGGGAAATCTTTGGCTACTAGGGCCACAACAAGAAGCCTAACCAAGCAGCCTCCCTTCCACTAAGAAGGATTCCATCTGTAACCGATATTAGCAGAAGCTGCTACCAAATACAGCAAATACAAATATAAATGTGCAGACTTATCAAAACACTAATTAGTTTGTACATAAAGGGTTTAATGAAGTATTAATCAAAACAGGTTTCAAGAAGCTGTGACTAACAGGTGAACTGTCTATATAAAAATGTGCTAATGAGATCAGGAAGGTGGAAGATGCAAACTTCTCTCAAAAGGGAGCATACTCAATGAATATATACTCTTAATGTGACCCAACACCTATGATAGTGATGTCCTCCAATTTCCGTCACCAGATGGCAGATTATGAGATCAAATCAGAAGGGAATCAATTTTAGATAAAGGCCTGCAGTAGCTGAAGTCAGTACTTGTGTGTAATTCTATAGCCTATTTATTAGTTACTGTTGTCCTATTTTTTTTACTACTGTTGTCCTACTGTTTGCTATTGTGCTGTATTACTGGCCACTCAATTAACTTTTAATAGGTTTTATTATATATAGTGAAGTCTTCTACCTCTGAAGCTGCATCCGTCACAAAATCCATACACAGAAGTAGTTGCCATATATTGCACTTTTTTCTCAAAATGACTTGCCATATATTGCACAGTGCTAGACTGCTAACTGTGAGACTTGAGTGAATGTACAAGTAGAAAGCAACAGTGGTTTGACTGCAAAGAGAAACAATCACTGCTGAAAAATCAAGACAAAAATAAGGTTGCACACTGTGCTGATGGAGTGAATCTGCTACAGTTTCAGAGGTGTCTCATTACTGAGACTTTACTAAAGGGACTGTAAGTTAAGTGATTTTGAGGCAGAAATCATTAGTAACTGGGATGCCTTCTGGAATGCGTGAAAACACAATTGGTGCAATACAAACACCAGGAAATTTGAATTTCTAGCTCTAGAATTGTAAGCACGTTCTTTACATGTGTAAATGTCCATTAGTACACTCCAATGCTTCTCTTACAGAACCATCAGCTACAGATTACCTCTGCCTAACAAAACATTTTAGACATCTGTACACAAGCTATGCTTCCTGACCTAAGTACTTGAACTAACATTTCCAAGGTCAATTTAGAGAACAAGAAGATTAGATGAACTGTCTGAGAGTTGTATGACGGAATATGTGATCGACATTGTAGACAGGTGAGGCATGAATGTAACAATAAATACTACATGATCACAAAACAGTGCCTGGTCCCCTGGACAAGAGGTATGGAACTGCATGCTTTTCCTGCATGGTAAGTAGGCATACTCCCCTTTGAAAAACAAAAGCAGGCCTTGCTAGAGCACTGGTTGGTAGATCTAACACTTTCATAAATAAAGTCTCTAGGCAATTAATCAAAGTATGCATAACAGAAGTTTTGACCCACAGAGAAACTGCCAATCCTAATGAGACTGGGAGAATGGTACAAGAGGATTGGGTCTGTGAGTAAGCCTCCTGCACTCCCTTTCAAGCAGGGAGCAAGCTAGTGCTCTGCAATAAAGAGTGCAACATGCAGGTGAAAACACAAGTATAATCTCATACATAACTGTTTTGATAACTGAGTAAGAGGAGAGTCAGAGAGCACACACTGGACTTAAGACTATGACTTGGTGTCAAATGCTCGGGCACAGGCATGAGCTGACTGGCAGGACTGCACTAAGGCTGGAGCCCGCAGACGACAAACCTGAGCTGGCCATCACACCAACGCAGTTTACGGTTATTGCCCGAAGTACGATTAGTATTAGCGTCTCCAGGCAGCTGGAACAGAAGCTTCTTGGATTACAGTGCTGACAACATACGCTCACCAATAACAGCAATTACAGCAAATACACGTTTTCTCCCCTTCAGAGACTTTGAAGGACAAAGACTCATTTAGCTTCCTCATTCTTTCATGACAGAAGGGAGGAGGGAAGCTTCACCCAATACGTAAATCCATGGAAGCTACTCAGTAATTCTGTGTGGTTTATGCACTATAAAGTAATTAAAATCAAGAGTACTTAGTACTTTAAAAATAAACCCTAAACAGTTATAGTAATGCAAGATTGAAGTGATTAATTATAATTTTGCATAAAATTATTAAAATTGTTTGGGAAAACATGGGCTCTTAACCACTGTAAATCATTCACAGCACACATCTCAGGGTAAGATAACAGCTGACAGGAATGACTGTGCATATCACATTACAAACTATACATCTTTAGTTGCATGTAAATTAAATGATTTAGTAACAAGAACAAGGTGGGGAGGAAGGAAAAAGGTTGATACCTGTTGTCTTCGTTTTTCTTCTTCAACAGCAGCTTTGGCTTCTGCCTCTTTTATCTGTCCAGACATACAAAGTGATAAGCAACTGTTGTAAACAGCAACTAATCCTGTTCTCTTGTAGAATATAATTGCTCCTGTAGAATGGTTCTTGGTAAAAGTGAGCAAGACCCCTATCAAGTGAGCTCTTAAGTTTTTGAGATGACAAAACATTCTCAAAAAAAGCTGCATCGTTTCACATTTGGAAAACATGGAACATATAATGCATGCTACAAGGTTATAAACTGAACTTCTGACTTAACTTGACAAGCTCAACTGACAAGTATGAAGCCTAGAAAGAAGAGTTTGTTCACTAACAACCAGAAAAATTCCTGAAGACAGTTATTTTAAGTTTTCAATAACTTTATCCTCACTTAAGTACACTTTATACATACAGATAATTCTTATATAGGTATGCAATTTACACACACATATTTCATTCCAAGTAAATATTTCCTGACTACTGGAGCAAAAGGAAGCCTCTATATTTGTACTAAATATAACATATACTGGATAATACATAACACCAAACTGCTTTAAAGCTCTTGGTGTAACACAAACCAAACATAATTTAAAATGCTCCACCATCAGAAGTCCTATGAAAAGAAGTAATGGGAGTTACAACTGATAATTCTGTAAAAGTGTTTGGTAGTGTTCAAGAAAGCAAATTAAATGCTAGAAATAATTACGAAAAGAATGGTATAGAAAAAAATGTCAATACGTAAACACAAGATGCACTTGAATCTTAGCTCCTCCGTTGTTTTGATCCTGCAATAACAAAAGAATGTAAAGCCTGTACATATACAAAAGACAACAAGATGGAGTGACTTTTCCATCTAAAGAGATGGATAACTACAAGTCATCAGATGACTAACAGGTCACAAAATCCTGAAGAGTGTGAAAATGCCAAATAGGAATAAAATATCAATAATTATTTTTCATAATATAAGGCATAAAATGAAATTACCAGGGGGCTGGTTTATAACAGAGGGAAGTATTCTACTCCCACAGAGGAGTTGGCTAAATCTAGAAATGCAGCGGTACAGAACATTTATAGATGCCAAAAGTTTTTGTCGTCTGAAAAACAATTAGGAATGCTAACAGGAGATAAATTCAACAAAGAATATTAAACAGAAAGACACCAGCTCAAGCTCTAAGATTCCCATAGTCAGAGATCACCACAGCAGTAGTAACAGGAAGAATATACTGGGGAAGTACATGTGTCTCCCTTCTTGTGTACATCTTTTGGACCTTTAGCATTATGGCCACCGAATTGTTACCTTAGAAAAGTTAGACGTAAAAATCTAGTAACTTGAAAAACAATCTTGATCCTAATAGCCGGATGATTTTCATACAAAACAGTGACAATAACGTACTAAATAGGATTTAGGCAGGTGGTATTTTTTCCAAACAATTCGCAATTCGAGAGCTCTTGACGAGTAAGGAGGAAGCACACCAGCCCACGCTTTAGCACACTGTAGCTCAAATGGTGCACTGGAGACAGGGTCAACAGAACAACCCTCTTTACAGCTTTTCAGACATTTTTTTAAATTGCTAAATCCTATATCAAATAAAAGAATTACTGAGAATTTCATTAATCTAGAGTCAATGGCAGCCCCTCTCTTTAGAAAAGCGTATAAAAGACCTTTTCAGCCATGTGCATCCAAAATCAGAAAGTCTGGTGTGGGAAGAACTGCACAACTAGTCTCCTGGTATTTCACTGCCATCTAACGGCAGAATTTCAGCTCCAAAAGATAAAGTGACACACAAATGCAGGAAAGAAAGGAACAGAAGAGCTTCTTTTTACACTGGTGTGGTCATATTTGTATAAGATACATAGTGTAATATACATAGGTGGAGGTAAGCTTAACCATTATAATCACAGTATTGGAAAAGCATTTCTAGAACTACTGTAATAAAAGGTACAGTAAAAGGCACATTCAACTCCTCTGAATGACATAGTCACTAGGTGCTATACATGAAGAGTTTTATTAAGAGTTATGTTTTTGGTAAATAGTGGTTGTTTTGCAGCTGTGCAAACTAAATCATCTTTGTAAATGTGTAGTTTTTAACAGACCTTTTCTGGTCTCCATATATTAAACTTTAATAGACATAATAAACTACTTCTGTGAAGTGCATATGATAAATCATTCTAGTATGTCATTTACAAGTCAACACAGGCTACAAAAAGGTGCCTGGTATGAATTTAAATAGAACCTTATAACTTCATATAAAAAAACCAACCAAATAAATTCATGTTTTTCTGCAAGGAAGGTACACATAGCTAGGTTATGCCATGCAGTATGGCTCTGGCATTGCTTCCAGCAGAAACCTGTAGTTATTTGCTCATTGCATTGGACCGCTCCTTCCTGTGGATTACAATGTCAGAGGCAAGAAATAGCAACCAGTATCTGCTGAAGTAGAAGAGCAGCTGCCACTGCACCACACTGAGACATACTGCTGCATCCCAGTTCATACAGTCTCTTGTGAATTCACCTTGCTTTAGTGCACTCCATGTCCTATGAACTTACCTTCACATACTTACTGGTACTGCTTGTTACGGCTTAGATTTTCTAAAAGCATATCCCAAGAGTCTTAGCATCTGACCTGGTCATAAAGTTGCAGGATTTGGTCTATGAAGTACTTGTTAAAACTTGCCAAACAATCCTGAAAATCTGAGCAGAAGCTGACAAAAGTCAGCTTTACCCACCGAGTTTTTCGGTTGTACATTTGTAACATCCAAAACTTAACCTGACAAAACCCAAGCAAGTTATGTGCCAATTCTTTTTGTTTATGTTTTTATAAAAGGCTTCTAAAAGCAAGGTTGATGTGCTGTCCCTCCAGGTGACAGCATGCAGCAATTTCTTCATAAAACAGCAGAAATAGGGAGAAGTCACATTTACAGCAGGCTAAAAAGTATCCTGCAATTGCTGAAAATTCTCCATTCCTCTGGTACATAGTAACTAATACAGTATGACAGGATTAGACTCTTCATGCTGAACAAGTTGAGCATTCAATGGCTGCAAAACTTTCACTGGAAAGAGCAGATCTAACAATGCCCTGTGAAGTGGCCTGGCCATAATCCTAGAGCACTAATCATCAGCAGTGATGATCTTATATCATCACTGATCACCACTTGTTCTCAGTGGAAGAGGAAAGAACCAGTTCTAACAAATTAAAAGAAAAGGAAAATAACAGAATATTGTTTTAACATAGTATTTCACTGTGTTAATTAACACCGTCTACAAACACTAATTCTCCCCACTAAGCCAAATGCAAGTCTGAAAAAGTAGCTGCTATTACACTGTATCTACTTACACTGTATTTTTTTGCTGGTATTGACTTGAAAAATAATTCTGTGTTCATTTTTTCCTACTTTTCTTGAAGCACTGAGAAGAAATTACAGCTACAATGGATACATTACCTCGGATGCTTTCCGTTTCATTTCCTTGCATAATGCATCGCATTCCAGTGAAACCTGGCCTTCTTTTATCTGACTGCACTGTATTTCCTGTTAAGTACAATTTGAGTAATTTATAATCATTTCCCTATGTAAAATTTTAGTTATAAATCCATTTCTTTATGAAAATAATTATAAACCGTGTATTTAATAAAACATTGGTTATGCAGAAAATAAAGCAAATGTTATTTGAACCTGTATTAATGTTATTTGAACCTGTATTCTGTATTAACTTGTCCTTTTCTCTTTTCCTTTCATCTGATAAGCTAAACTGAAAGCAAGAATAAATCAAACAGTCCAGTTTAATTTCTCCTGTCTTCTCACTCGCTTGCCTAAGACAAAGTCAGATAACCTTCTGAACTCTGGCAAAAAGAGCTGGCATTCAGAGTCTCTGTAACTTCATACACATTCTCTTAACTGGCTGAGATTAAAGGGCAAGGTTTGGTCATGGGGGAAAAAAACAATTATTCTCACTCATACTTTCATACTTTCTCCCCTCCCCCTAATACAGAAGAAAAAAAAAAAAAAAGTGGTTATTTGTAAGCAGACTGTTCAATTTGAAGCACTTGTTCTGTACATGTCATCCTTTCTCCAGCTGAACACCCCACCCCACCTGCAAGACTCTGGTTGCACAACACGTTTCTTGGACAAGCTGAGAACTCTGCGGAACTGCAGCCCGTTTAAAAGGCTCAAAAATTAACTGGGTCCAGAAAAATAATTTAAGCACCTTTTAATTAAGCCAGATAATTAATTTTTCATTAACTCGCTATAATATGCCAAGACTCTGCATCCGCTTCTGGCCTTCCCCTCATAATATTACATAGCTATAATAAACTTCTTACTTTACTTTGTCCCCTATCATATTTAGAAGCTAAGGATGCTGATGCCTGTCTTGCTTTTATGTTTGCATAGAATCATAACTGATTACATTAGTTAGGGGTTCACAACACCTGTGCTTGTTCCAACTTATGTAATTATAAACTTCCCCAGTATCGTCAGAAAAATAGATTTTTTTCTTCTCAAATTACTCCAGATCATCTGACTATTCTCCCAGCAGAGCTACAAAAATGATAAAGCTATTATAAGACAGGAACTAACATAATTTAGAACTAACAAGGTTTTATATTCTCCAGTGAATCTTTTGGTATTGCAGCCCAGATCTTCAGCTGTTGCTAATTGTGATAGCTATACTAGAGTATCTGAACCTATTCTAATCTGCACCAGAGACAACCCATCCATACAAGGCTAGGAACATATAAAAAAAATGCATTGTTCTCAGAACTGTAACTTAGAAATTTACCTTTTTCAGTCTTTTACAGAGACATCGGAGTTTAACCTTCTGGCTGCAGTTCTGAGGACAGCTACCTGAATGGCAAATCTCTTTACACCGGTGACCACAGGGCAACTGTAAGGAGCAAAAAAACACAAACAAAACACCCACACCAACAAATGACTGAAAATTACAATCTATGAACTGGTTTTATTTCAGACATAGCAGCCTAACAGAAAAGTCATTCAGCTTATCAGTTTTTCCACTTGTGAAATAGATGATTCTTTTTTTTTTTTTGGCAAATGTTTGCTTGTTATTTACTGTATCTCAGTTCCTATAGAACGATTTCTCTTTTATTGGCACAGCTTGATTAGAAAGCAATTTCTTCTTACAATGTTTCAAGCATAGTCATCTCCACAGTAATTTAAGCAACAATTACCCTAGCTAGCTGTATGTTGGGGGAATATGTGTAGACAAGGTAAAAAAACCTCAGAACTGAAATTAAGTATACTGTAGCAACTTGTAGATCAGTCAACAAAAAGAGGGAAGAGTCAGAAGCAAAAAATACCACATAAGAAAATTTTGCACGTAAGAATCTTCTGAACTATGCAAAAGTCAAATACAGGTCACCAATATTCTTATCATGTCTGAAGTTATTTCACAAAACCGTAAGTTTCTGCATTTGGTAGATTATCTCATTTCTGACATCTCCAAGATAGAGACTTTATTTACTGTCAGTGCAACTTTTAACATTTATAATGAAAATATTATCATTCAGTTACTGTGTTAAGAACTGAGATTCTAACTTAAATATGCCATCTTAAGAATGTAGCAGTGCTCCCAGCATTATATTAGATTTAAAAAATGACAAGAAAGAAACCAATTTTTTTCACTTACTGTTAAGAACTTGACTAAAAATATACACATGCCCATAAGAAATCTTCACAATAATGATTTTTCATTTTCCATTACATAACCCAATACTGTTAATAACTGAAGGTGGAATCTCACATAAGACATCTAATCAATTTATTTATAGAGGTAGCTTTAAATCCCTAAACAATTTTAAATAGCATTGGATAGTGGTCTTTATTAAAAATGAAATTTCACCTCTTCACTGTCATCAAGAGATTAACACAACTTGGAAAATGCTGCAAGACATACAATTTTAAGCTATATTTTTTCACATTTATTAAAAATTGAAAATGTATACATACTACACCACTTCATCCACAAGAATGGGAATGCTACACAAAATAAGGTGTGTACACTTCTTGTTGATCAGTAAATTTGGATTCTCAGAAGTCCATTGGAACTGGCTCAACATCTGAGCTAGAAACACATACCTAAACAGAATGCAAAGCTTTCTGACTAAAAATCATGGCACACATGTATGTATTTTCATGTCCACGCCAGTCACAAACTATTATTACACTGCTACATACTTTGCGGTTTAGGCTCATTTTTTAGGCACTGTTTCAGATTATTTCACACAGGACTAGAATAACCTCTAAGTCACCACGTTCTATCCTACAGTCCAGTCCTCAAAGGCAGGCACCTCCCATGATGCCTCTAGGACTGGATGAAGTCTTACAGTCCCCCCTTCTACTGTTTCACTAAGGAGGCCATTCCAGAATCTCACTGCAAGAAAGAGCTTTTTTTTTTTTTTCCTGTACTTGTTCTAGCCAGTCTAAACTCCATAGTTTTTATCCTCGTATTGAAAAATTTCTCTACTGTCCTTCCATGAAAGGCTCTTTATTCCCATAGTATTCCCTTCACTGAATTTCAACCACCTTAAATCTATGTTTCTCGAATACAGCAGCCAGTACTGCATGTAATATTCCAAACGACATCTTAGCAGGAAGGACTTTGCACAATGCCTTAATTGCACCTTATTCTTAATAGAATATCTTCCCGAATATATCTTCAGTTCTCATTTGCATTTCTTTCCAGCTAATCATGCTGTGACAATAAAAATTTCTGCTGTCTCCTGGGAGCTTATTATTATAGCCTTCACATGCATGGTCTTACTGGGCTTTTTTTTGTACCTAATAACATGCCCCAAATACATGTGTTCTGCAGATGCATTTCCTCAATTGTCATGTGCTGACAACACTCCACAAATTTTAATCAGAAAATTCCAATGTTTTTTGATGCCAATGTCATTACTGAAAACAATGCAAGGTCAGGCATCAGTCCAGTCCTTGGTAAAATTTCCTTATTGTTAACATCTCCTGCTCCAACTTTTCATTTAGTTTTGTTGTTGTCATTCTGGGATTTTTTCAGGGGGTGTTGGTCTTTTTCTAAAGAAAATAGTAAAATACAAGCAGTTGTTTTCTTTAGCCCACCTTCATCCTTGTTATGAGGTTAATACCCTCCTCTGAACTAGATATTCACTAAGTGACATTGACTCAATTGCTCTGCTGAAGCCTTATGTAGCAGATCTAATCTATTCACTTTATCAAGACAGAAAAAAATATGGTCATCTCATCTACGAAGGAATTCAGGTAGGTTTGTTCAGGCACAACTGATTATCAGCAAATTGATCTTGCATTTTGCCTCATTTTGAAGTGAGGGGAGAAACTTGTCTTTAAGCCTTGTACCCTACTGAGGTCAGATTCCAAGTTCTGGCTGTAGCCCAATGACTGAGTCTGCTTGCTAGAATCAGAATCACAGAATTGTCTAGGTTGGAAAAGACCTTGGAGATCATCCAGTTCAACCATCAACCCAACATTAATAGTTCCCAACTACACCATGCAAAACCAATTATTAGCTATGGAACAACCTCTGCACAGTATAAGGGCCCTTCTCCTGGCTCCCTTCCTAAGAGCATCATACACAATAACACAGTCCAGTCTCACCTGCAGGTTATCCCATGCTGGCCAGATCAATCCATGGCCGGAATTATTACTTGAATCTTACTCTTCCATACTAGTTAGGCACATTTCCATTAATAGTGTCCAAGCCCAAACAAACAGTCATATAACTGACATGTCAGAGCTGCAAATTCAAGACATTAGCCCTCACCTCAACCCCCAGATGCTACTGCAATAAAAGTCTTATATTACATACCATTAGAGCACCTTGCATAGCACAGAAATATGTTTAATCCAATATTGAAACTCAAATTTATACATTTAGTTCTCTGCACAGAGCTACATAATTTACAGCCACAGGGACACAGGACAAGAATGAAGCTGGCAGTGTAACTTTTTTTTTTACTCCCTCCAGTGCAAAGCCAACATTAAAAAAAAATTAAAATCAGAAGAGCAGTGAAATGAGTGGCAAAACATTTCCCCATGATCTCAGAAAACAAACGCAATCCTACCACTGCTTCTACTGGATAAATAATGTAGTGGGAAAGGATTTTTTTTGCTTGTTTTTAAGTGTCCATGTTGAGCTACTTGGCACTAAAATAAAAGCATGTGCTCCTTTAGATCTTTATCACCATACAAGATTTCTTGTCAATAGCTTGTGGACTAAAAGCCAAAGTGAACATGCTTTATGTTTGACATGGCAAGGCCTTTAAAAGAAAGGGATTTATCAATAATTCACAGCTCTGAAAACAAAACAAGAAAAATCCTACATATATTTTTCCTGTAGGCAATGCATTTAAATCTTAACATTATATCTGATGATGATAAAACCAATCAACATTTACAGAAGCTTAACTGATCTCTAACAGAATGTAATAAAAATAATCTCTTAATACACACTTGATAATAAAGAAAACAAAGGAAATGGCACTTTTCAGCAGCAATCCCAAAAGCTAAGTACAAAAGATAAGTTTATCACTTCCAAACAAAGGGGCAGACACTTCAGTTTAAAGGGTGGCTCTGATTCCAGAGATCTTACAAAAACCTCCATTTACTAAGCCAGACATTGAAGAAAATCCTCTTATTATGGATCAAAGCTGTGCATTTGCCTTTTAAAATTAAACTTCTGCAACCCACATGCATTTTCAAAATGTGTTTACAGAATTTAATTAAGCATTCTGGAAATAAAATGTATTTATTAAAAAAATACACATACTCTTAGAATTTATGACATTATCTCTACTGCACTATCATGTTAAATTTATCACAATGGGGTCCCCCATCAAGACAGTAGCAGGGTGCACAGTAAAGTACAAAGTACTGTTATTTTGTCAAAAAATGCTAAAAAAAAAAAAGTGTTAAACACAGACCCACAACTACTGAAATGAGTACATAAACTATTGAAACTTCTATGTAAGAGTTGTCCCAAAACATCTGCAAACATGATCATCTCCACGATTAAAAAAAAGTTCAACAGGATATTTTGTTATTGCTACCAAGCAAGTGAAAGCTTTTTAATTAAAGCATCTTATCTAACAGCTGTGGCAACATCAAAGACTTCGCTTCTCCCTAAAGAGGAAAGGAAATGTGAGCTGCACTGTATAACAGGTAGAATGAAAACCTTCAAGACTTTCAAATTCCTGTTGTGCCTCACCAGACAATACAACTAATGTTCATAATCCCCAAATGCACTGTACTACCTGTAATTCAAATATAGTAGTACACTGTCTACCACAATTTCCATTAACCAAAAAGAAAAACATTTCAAAACTAAGACTAAATACTGTATTCTACTGAACCCAAGTTGTACTATGCTAAGTTTCATGGAGTGACAGTGCACACTGTTTTTTAGCAAACAGCAACTTTGCTGAGCTCTACTAATGACCTAAGTTCAGCTTCTGACACAGAATAAGAAAATTCTCATAAGAGACTAATTTGAAATTTACCTGAGGCTGTCAAGACTACACACAAAACATTTTCAATTTCGGTTTGGGCAGACATATTTGATTTGTAAACATTAAGTGTTTTAAATTCAGAAGTCTTATCCATCTTATCTTTTGGCCAAGTTGCTCGTAAGTTCTTGTCATAAGGTCCCCTCAATAGGCTTGATTTATATGTGCTGGGGAAGGGTGGTGGGTAGTGACACAGGGTAATGTCTGTTAAGGCTGCTCCTTCAAACCATGTTTATCAATGATTCCTTTAAAAGAGAACTATCAGTACAATTTGTATTATGATGCAGCTAATTTTCTCAAAGTTACAGGCAAATATTGTACACTTATGAAAAAGACAAAATATTCCTAGCACTATTCAATATTCAGAGAAACAGGAACCATTTTTGAGACAAAAAAATGGTAAAAACCCCATACAGTACATATAAAGTTACCAAAATAGGATCTAAGGAAAGTATGATGAACTGTTACACAAAGATAGGAACTACCTGAAACAGGACTGTACTTATACTTTTATGTTTCATGAAAGCCAGTAAAAGCTAGAGCTAAAGTCAGGAAGGGAAGAGCATGCATTTTTACATCATCAATTACACTAAAAAGATTCTCTGGAGAGCAGAAGCTGCAGTAAGCCTTATTTTTCAAGGTATCTATAAGAATGAGAATTTTAGAATTAAATAAAAGCTTTACAAAACTAATGTGGACTCTGTTGTCCTAAGCTTTCTTTCACATCCCACTGAAACAAGTAAAAAAGACATCATCTGTGGAACAGGGCAATTCTGAACTGCAAGCTAGAATTCAAGACCACTACTAGATGGATTTTAAATCCCAGATTGAGTCTTGGGAGTATGTCCAGAAAAATCACAACAGTTACATTAATCAAAGTCAAAGATGAGATATGCGGGGGGGAAAAAAAAAAAATCTTTGAAGAGAAGCTGAAGTACAGGAACACATAGTTCATGTTAAGAGATTATAAGCACTCTTGAAAATAAAGAGGAGGAAGTCTCAGAGAAAATAAAACTGAAGTAACAACAGAGAGGGAAATGAAAGGACAAAATGAAGAGGTAAATGGACAATGAAATAATATCTAAAAGTGTTCCCCCGCCAGGAAAAGAGACATCCAGATGAGAAAATTGTGACAGGCACATTCATTTACAGGAAAAAAAAAAAAAAAAAAAGACATCAGAAAGGCATCCACAAGGGCATAAAGCAGAAGATACAAGTTGGCACACAACACAGCCTTCCTGCTGGAGTTAACACAATCTCAAAAAGAGGCACAGAGGTTGTTGGGAAACAAGCAGGAATCCTGTGAATTTTCACATTTACTCAAAACAAACAAAAAAAAATTTTGTAATAAAGGCAAGGATTAAAATTTTATCTGACACTGAAAAAATAATGAAACAAAAGTTATGAACCTATGTTTATTAGGTTGAGGCAGAATTCAGAACCACAAGAGGTTAGGTAAGAAGACAGAAATCTCAGACTTGAGGACATCATAGGTAAAGCAGCATAAGGGAACTGCATGGAACCAAGGAAGGAGAATGAGTTGAATCAAATTATTTATGAGTGCCAGCTAAATATTACATAAGACAAAGCGACTCTGCTACACAGTAAAAGGCCAAGCCATAACAATAAAATAGTAAGTGATTAAGGGACAAAAATCTTCTATTTAGTACAAGCATTTCTATTGCAGGGAAGAAGTTCTCACAAATTCTGGAGAGTTTAGTAGTGGAAACACTTTACAAAATATTCCTGACTATTCCTGGTTTTCCACTTCATAAGTTTTCTAACCTGACAGTGGGGAATGGAGTAAAAAAGGGCTTGTCACTCTTGCCACAACTAATGATAACTAAAGAACAAACATAAAATAGTAAGTAATGCAATGATTTCTGAAAGCACACAAGCAGCACAGAACAACAGCACTGGGAGGGTCAGGTAAGAAGTCATTTGGCCCATTCCTCATATCTTACAGCAGTATTATCCACAAATGGACAAATCCTGATACATGTCTAAGCTGTTACTGACAAAAACTTGGTACCTTCTCCAACCAGTTGTTCTTTCCTTACTCCACAAGCCTTACTACTCAGAAGTAGTATTTAACATGAATCTTCCTTACTGATGCCTATATACACTTATTCATAGTCTGAGCATCATGCAATTATTCTTTTCTTTACAGCAACCCTTTAGATATACCCAGATACAGTAGAAAGATTAACTGCCTTGTCTTCTATTTCACACTACTTAACATATATTTCACTAACACAGCAAGGGCATTAACAACTCATCTCACTTGTTAAATATAAAATTCTTTTCTTTCCCTGCAGGGATTACAGACAGGGATTACTAGATCTGCACTTAAACAAGAACTATCACAAGTACAATTCTCAGTATTTTTCCCAATCAAACAGCATCCCATTGCTTTGGAGATATAAATACAAGACCAGTTCTTAACCACGTTAGAGGACATACTCTTCCACATTCAACCTCATCAGCATGCTTAGATGTTCAAGCCATTACTGTGTGGAGACAAATCTCTGATCCTTCAATATAACCTTCCCATTTGTCAGCAAGACATAAATAACCATCCTCTAAGTACAGTTCACCAACTACTTTTGCATCTATCATTTAGCATATTTATTTAGGCTAAACTTCTTTAATTTGCCTGGCCTATGAAACAGTATCAAAAATCTTGTAAAAAAAGTAAGATCCACAAAATTCCACACATCCATCAAATCCCAGAATCATAGAGGATCTTGAGTTGGAAGGGACCCATAAGGATCATTGACTCTAACTTCCTGCTCCTCACAGGACTACCTAACACTAAAACAAATCAAGTGTTTCTTTGTTAATATGGCTTACCTCTTTTGGACACTGATTTTTGCAGGAAGTAAGAAGTTCCTTTTCTTTTAAATCAGCACATGTTAGTTTTCTGTAAAAGAAAAAATGTATTTGCAATAAATGCCAAATTAAACCCAACAAAAGTCAATACAATCAGGGGTATATTTTAGGGTATATCTCACTGTAAAGGAAAGCGGGCTCATCTGTCCACATCCTGTGGTACTAATATAAACTACACTATTTTACAGACAAAATCACATACATTTAGAGTATCTGAGGTACTTCAAAGCACACAAAGAAGAGCATACATGCATGGGATGAATGTTTTCAGAGCAATACACAGAGAATAATGTTTAAATCTACAAGTCCTATCTTATACTTAGTAAAGTCTAGCCTACCCTCTATCCATTCATGCATAAATTATTAAAAAGGAGGACAAATGATTACTAAGAAGTTTTCCAATTAAAACAGCTAGAGTTTGAAGAACATCAGTTGCAAAAAGCTTTTACTCTAAATTCTAATTTGTTATAAAATTCTTCTTTACATGCTGTAAAAGAATCACATATAGATCAAGCATTATGTAGATTACTATATGTTTGCATAGTGCAAAATATTACTGTATTATAAAAACCTTACAAAAACCAGTTCCGCTCATAAGACTCCATTCATCTGTAAAAATTTTAGCAGTAATGCCAAATAAAATACAGGCAAATTTTAAGTAGAGAAAAAAGCATTGTATTGAAAATTCTAACCTTCAAAAGAAATTTTATAACTTGCCATAAGAGTAGCTCCCATCCCCAGACATTTCAAATGGTTTCCAGTTACTAACATTCAAATGAAAAGCTGGGTTCAGTTCTGACACTTACAAGCATTCAATATACAGTATTGATAGTTTGCAGTGACACTTTATTTTAAGCATCTGGAGACACGACGGGCAATCCCCAGGATGACAGGGCAAAACACATCGGTGAGGACAGCCAGATGGCCGGGGCTTGGTACACTCCTCTTCACACTGCAAACATTCTGGACCTGCCTAACAAAATAAAAATGAAGTACTAAAGAAAGTGCCAAATGTTTCTTTGTTAGATGCCATTAACAAGCTTTTATATAGAAGAGTGAGCTGGGGTGTTTTTGTTAAAGAAATCCAGCTATTCAGTAAGATATCCCTCAAGCAAAAATAATTATTAAAACATGCTTTTAAAATAAAAGAAAAAATGCCAGTGTTTATTGGTCAAAGAGACAGAGTTCTATCTTGCTTCCTGGGCATAAAAAGACCTCAATATTAGTGCTTTGGAAAGCTGCCATTAAGCCTGTTAATTCTTTATGGAAAAACTGTTAGAAAAAGAAGTAAATTCATATTCAGAACTAACTTTTCCCACCCACCATGTAATTGTAATACTTTAGTCATGACATGCTGCTCTGTAATACAGGGGTGGGGAAGTTTTGTTTGTTTGATTTTTAAGAAGAGAGCTTTAAGTCATTCCATTTCCACATGCATATGACAGTTTGCATAATCTTCCAAAGCAAATTAATTAGCTTAGGTATATGCTGAGATCTGCTAAGGCATTGCTTCTGCTCCATATACTACACAAAATCTGCAAGAGTTGTGGTGTCATTCTCATTCCAGGAGATGCAACCAATATTAGCACAATGGGATGAACATCATCACAGTAAATTACACTCCATTTCTATTCATATTCTTATCTTAACTCATACAGACCCCGGTCTGCAATCAAATACACACAGATTGGCATGATTTATCAACTGAACCTACACAGCACAGTATTTAAGGCCCACCATCACATACAAATGCTCAATTTCACAGAAGTCAGTCAAAGTAATTTATCCAAGAATGAAACTGCACAATGTTTCCCCAAAAGTACTGATTCTAGGCCAACATTTTGCTTTATGATGTTCAAAAAAAGGACATAAGAATTTAAGTTTCTAACACAGTTATCCCCGGTTTTCTTCCAGACCCTTTTCTTCTGCTTCTACAGTTGAACAATTTTTGTTGAAGTTTAAAAAGGAACCTTTGTACAATGACCATTTACAAAACTTAACCCCCAAAAATTCACATCCAAGAAAGACAATAGCAACTGAAAGCACTTAGAAAATTGTGATATAAAATTTAACAGTAGGTAAAAGCAAACAGCTGGCCTTCCTGCAATTTTCTAACTCAACATGTAGGAAAAAAAACCTAACTTCCAGACAGAAAAATCACTACTCAGACTTATAAAGAAAAAATTGAATTAGCCCTTTTCTGACTACACCTGCAATTTGGTCTATCAAAACAACAGAACAAAAGCTCTAAAGGTCAAAACCAACTTGAGTTTATAAAAATTCAAAGAAAATTGAGAAACAAGACTTACCCATACTTCACATGTACATAAGACTCTTGTTTTCTGAGAATGTATTCTCTCGTTCAAAATGGAGCTAGGAATAATCCTGACCCATTCACATATTAATTGGTTCAACTGAAGGAGTAGGCAGACCGCCTCTTGTAAGTCATAACTGGAGATGCTTAAACAACTGTCACTGTATTTACTGATGTCACTCTATTGCTGTAGGTTAATGTTCCACAAGTTACACTAACAGCTCATACTCCTCAGACAAAAGTTCCACAAACATTAATAGAATAATACAGTAGCTGCAATATATACAGTTAGTAGATGACAACATCACTTGTAAGACTTGAATCCACAGGGATATCATCCTATTTAAGTTAAAATATAACAGTAAGTTAAAATACAACATTTACGGTTTGTACTCAGCTGAACGCTTGCTCAGTTTTCCAAATGCCCAGAGAGACCACGTTGCAACTTTTTCTAAAGTAATGCTTTAAAAACTTAAAAAGCTATTCTCCTCCAAATCATGACACTCTAAAACCACAAGCTACATGCTTCTGACTGCTCAAAACTAGAACAATTTTCACCTTTGTACTTACTTTTATTTTTGGCTTGTGTTATTTTCAGCAACTAACACCTACAGCTTCTTAATCACATACATAGCAGTTTCTAGTAGACATTGATATATATGAATATATCACCCGGATGCTTTAAGAAGTTTTTGTCTATTCTGCAACATTTCCAGTGCGTGCTCCTAAAGATCTGCAAGCCTCCTCAACCCATTTACAGCTCTCCTCAGTAAACAGTTTCCCCAGTAGATAGCAAGTGCATTTGTCTATAGGAATTGTTTCACTTGATCTTGACAGTTATAAAAACTGACTTTAGAAGAGACTTGTAGTGAGTGTTAATTAAGGTTTTGAAGAAAACAAAATAATGTATGTTGACAGAAAACCAAAGAAGTGTAGCATTTGCAAAATATATAATATTGTCTCAGTTTCATAGTCTAAAGAAGTATACATTAGCTAGTTGTCACAGCATCAATGTGAAGAGAATACATGCAAGTCTCCCAGTGGAAACTGGAATAGATCCTGTGCCTTCCAGCTGCAGGATCTTTATTTTCCAGTTAAAGCTGAAGACAATGTATAAAATAAACAAAAAGGAAATTAACCTACCTTCTTTTCATCTTCAGTACTGTTTAATTTAGTAACGTGATGACATTCTTTCATACAGGTGTGATTCTGACAATCAAGAAGCCGCCCACAAAATCTTATACATGGGTAGGGATTTGCCGAGTGACATGGTAATGAACTAACCTGTAAGTTAAAAAGAAATAAATATAAATATATACACAGATAGTGTATATATACACATATTGCACATGTGTGGTACATATATATATATATATATATATACACACACAAAGAAGCACAGCATCATTACAGATAAATTTTGCTTCTTAAGTATTGTTGTTAAAAGAAGAAAAACAGTGCAATGTTTGATTTTTTTTTTTTAATAGATTTTAGGTCCCTATACCAACATAACCACACAAATTAGTTTTACACTGATTATACCAGGTATATAAACAACCTAACATTTACAACAGCTTCATTTTTCTTTTTTTAACCAGACTATTACAATCTCAAATATTTTATAGTGTGATTTATTCCTCCTTTCCAAATTGCACTCGTGACTTGTGTCTTCCATTAAAGGTTCCTAAACTGCTTTACAGTTATTGCAGAAGACAGTTACAGTTTGCTTTCACTGGACTAACTGCATTATGGTCATTATAAACCAAAAACATTTTACAATTCTACAAACAGAAAACAACCTGCAAGCCAGAAATTCTAAACCCCAATTACAGACTATATCAAACATAACTCCCAGGAGAGGGAAGGGGAAGAAAAAATAGCTCTATGACAGGACTAGGACTTGAATGTTTTATGATATATTTGTACTTTCTAACTTGAGGTTAACACTCCAGCTAACAGAGCTCTGTAGTACTATTCAGAGCACCAATTTAGAAGCCTTTAATCTTCACTGGTACCGAAATGGAGTGTGAACTCCTAACTTGGTTAACTAGGTTACTTTCCTAAAGCTGAATGTTACAAGTCCCTCCACATCACAAGTATCAGAGGAAACTCGTTCCCATTTTCCAACTATTATATAATATTCACATTTTTTAAAAATTGGTTTCTGTGATGCTGTCAAAAAAATTTATTTTCTTCTTTATATGATCACTTCGGGGAGAAAAACAGAAATTATTTGTGATGTTATTACACAATAGGCTAATGTGACATAAGTCACTTTGACTAGGCTAAGGGTGTGATTTTGTGTTACAGCTTAAGTTGACTGAACAGCTTTGCACTGTACACCTTCCTTTTCTCTCTTCCAACTGCGGAATCCTAATTGCACACTCCTACTACTTTGAACAAGTCCTACTAGACATCTGACTTTAGAGCAAGGCAATACAACTAATCAAAATGGAAGAAAAGGAATTAATAGAAAAAAAAATGTTCCTTGTCTTTTGCTACATTTGCAAGTTGATCGGCCATACACCCAGGTAACCACTGGAACTGAAATGAGGGAAGAGACCAGGGCAGAGCAAGGAATGTTCTCCCTTCAGCACCGTCTGTGTTGATCTCCCTCAGTCCTAAAGCAAAAATATATGAAGTAGAATTTGAATCCAACTGCCTGTAGAAGTGTTTTCACAAAAAAAACCAACAAACCACACACGTACTCCACATCAAGTCACTGCAAAATGCAATTCATTCACAAGACTTCTAACTCCTCATCCTGACCCACAGAGGCTCTGTGAACAGGAATCTGCATGGCAGGCTCAACATCAAGGATGGAATATGCAGGAGAAAACCTCAAGGCTACTGTGTCCAACTGCCCTCCCATGCCCATGTCAGAGCTGAAGCTCATTACGCTGGCTAAAGCACTAATACCATAGCAAGCAGTCTGAATGCATGGTTCATACAACCTCCTGCAGACATCCTACAACTCAGTCTCTGGTGGCTTACATTTCTGTTGACCAAATGAGCAAAAGCCAGCAATAGGCCTAATAAAAAGAGAGTCTAAAGTGAACAATGGTGCTATACCCACCAAACACACACCAATTACCAAAGGTTTTATCATTCCTAATGTCCTGTCTCCTCTCATCCCCCTCCATTTCCCTCTTCCTTTCTCAGAGTCACAACTTCCTTTCAGTAGCAACATAAGTAGTCAAATGATACTGAAAGGTAAAAGAATGAATGAAAAGGTGCACTAAGCATTAAGATCCGCCACTGCCTGCTTCTCTACCTTTCCTTGCTCCCCCATTTCCACTCCAATATTTACGACCACTAGTTGTCCTGCAGCTCAGGCAGTAATAGCAGATCAGGGCAGTAGTAGCAGATTAGGTCTGTGACCGCACAGTTGAGTATGCTTATGAGACTTCTTTTACCAAGAGTTAAATCTTCCATCAGATAAGGACACAGCCACTAGCTGCAGTTAGAGAGAATTAGCTGGTAGCATCCCTCAGGGTACACCCTATGAGCTGCAATGTTGAATGAAGCCAGAGGCAGAGAAGGCACACAAGCCAGTAGAGAACAGGAACAGCTTTCAGCCAGCCAACTGCAGGGAACACCCCAGCCCTCCGGCTGCATCCAACACAGCTTCAGCTTGCCCCACTCACTGACCTTCCTAAGTCTCAAGTCCAAAAGGATAAGAGAGTCTTCTGGAGTCAACTGACATTGCAGCCAAAATCAAAAGAATTTCGATTAATTTGAACCTACATTACATTTTCAAATTTTGTTTCCATTTTTTGACAAGTGAATCTGTTGCAGAAATAGTAATAAGTCCAAACGACAAAGTAGAGTAAAACTTTACTTTCTATGGTTGGAATGCATTTCTGAAATGGCTAAATGGAGGTCACTACTCTTGCTATAAAGATGAGTATCAAAGCAGCCACAAACTCTAGGAGGCTGATGAGCTGAAGAACAAAGAATGCAGATGAAAACCAGAAGTACTTCAAGAAAGCTGAATGGAAAAAGAAAGTAAATAGGAGACACCATTTTCAGACCACAAGACTTCCACAGGATAAGGAAAGGAAGGCAAAGATAAAAGAACAAGACAACTTCTACAGAAGCTTTCCAGAATATCTCCCAAATGCATAAAAGCAACAGACACATCAATTGGAATATGAAAATAAAAATCAAGTACAATAAGGCAGGGAACTTTTGGAAATATTCATAAAGGTATTTAACCATAAAGATTAATCTCATCAGGATTTACATAAAATTTTGCCTAGAGGCAGTGTAATGGTCTTCCTCCTATAAATGAACCACAACTAAGAAAAACCTTAGAATAATAAAATATAGCATTAAATTCCTAAAAAAAAAAAAAAAAACAAACAAGAAGAAAGTTCTATCTGCCCAAGAAAAGCAAGACTGATATTACAGAATATTCAAAATACTCAGAGAAACAAAACTAGAATGTTTCCCTTCCCTTAGAACATCTAATGAAATAAAGCAACTACAAGAAAATTAAATGCAGCAGATAAATTAACATCATATCCAGTTAAGATATCCTTGCTGGTCCTCATTTAACTTGTATAGTCTTTAATTAATGTTTTCCCATAAAACCAGACTTTGAACATTAGCTTTCATACTTTGATTTTAAAAGAGCACATGTATGCTACTGCTATGAAATGCCAATGCTTATAGCTGTTCAAAATCAAGCATCAAGTTTTCATTTTGGAGTGGCAGCAACTGTTGATGATATGTGAGTTTTCTGACCTACAACCTGTAACAAAATTGAGAGCTACCTTTAAGCACATACAAATTTAAAAATGAAGTTATTAATTTCTTCTAAATATATGTAAAAACGTCCAAAACTTACACAGTACAATTATTTAAAAGAAAGTTGCATACTGTAGCTAAAAAAAATCCTTGCTTAAACACCATGCAGAATCATACTTCCACTGAACACAAATTTTATACATATAATCTGAAAAGTAGTTTTAAGTCTGTTGTTTCAAGTGATAAATTACATGTCTTTGAGTATCTTGAACAAGCAAGACCTTGAATTGAATCAATCCCTTAAAAGTGCCAAAGTGAAATTAAAAAAAAAATCCCAACAGAACAACCAACTCCAATATGTACACAAATTAAAATTACTGTCCAAGTGTAAAGCCTGTAGATCTGCTTATTATACAGCTCCTAAACGGTTTGCTTTCATTCTCTCTTCTACTCATTGTCTGCAGGCATCCCAGTACAATACATGACTTTATAACTTGTTTCCTTCCTAGTTTGTTTCTTTTATACCTCCTCCACTACAGGAGGTATAAAAACAGTCCAACATTAGTAACAACATAGTACAGCAATGAGCCCATCTTCACAGAAAAAGTTTGCCGGACAAAATTGCTGCTTTCAGCACTTGTGAAAAATTTGCAGTTCTCAGTGAAAATCCCCTCAGGGGCTGGAAACTAGTATAGGAGGGTAGTGTTCATAAATACATACAAGTGTTTTCTCTTGTTAACAAAAAAGTAGTTTGCAGTAAGATTACTTGTTAAGTGTCAATGTGGCTGTAAAACACTGAACAGATATTACATGTTTTGTTTTTTTCTTTTTAGAGACCTCAGAACAACATAAAAATCTACAATGCACATAAAATACACTGTAAACAGCCACTGACACAAACATGAACAAATTATTCTTTTCCTCGACTGCTATCAAAATCTCAAAGATAAGGACACTTCATTCCACTCCAGAACTGCTAAACTTCATCAGGAAGGAAGCACTGCTCTCTGCTGGCTGAGAGAAGAATGTTTAAACTAGAATATCATATAGCATCAGTAAATCTATATAATTAAAGATATAGACTCGCTGGAATTCTTGCTTATTTTCTATACTAACCCATTAAAAAAAAAAAAAAAGCAGCCATTGGCTAATTGTGCTACGAATATTCTGAAAAAAAAGTATTTATAAATATGTAGTAATTCCAGCCATTTTCTCTAATAAGAGCAGCCACACTGTCCTCTGTTACGGGGAGGGACATAAGCTTCATAACCACGTACATCTGAACAGTACCAAAACCAAAAACATTGTCTAGAGCAAGTTATATATTGGGTCAATTGACCATATATTTTGTTTATACATAAATTCATGAAAGTTATGGTGAGATTCAATATGTCATATCACAAAACATGTCACTGACTGGATAAAACATTGGCTGATATACCTGCAAGTTTTACTGTGGAAAACAAAAACAAAACCCAGCTGTTTCAACAGCAAATAGGCACATTTGTTCTTTTCATCCATTTTCACACTTTTTTCTTTAGCAACCAACCAGCTGCAAAGTAGCTCTATGGAAGCTGTATTCACAGCTTGACTGGATTAATAAATGTGCTGCACAATCAGATTGCACATATATAAACTTTGTTAACAATATTTATAGATGTTGTCACCACATAACCAAGTCACCATTACAACACAGAGCAAAAGATTATTAAAGAATTATTAAAGAAGGTGAAAGAAAAAAATAGGGGGGGGGTATCTAAATACTTTTAAGTGTTCACTGTTTTCTATGATTTTTTACTAGCTTAAAATGAAACTAGGTTTGTTATAATATTGTTAGCTGCACTTTTGTAGTGTATTTATGCTAGATTTACTAGTAGACAAAGCTATAATAGCAGTAGGTTTTTTATTAAAGATTAGTTTAGCAATCATCTTATAAAATTGAAAAACACAACTTGACCTTCAATTTCATGACTTCCAGAAACTACCATGAATAATGACGGTATTTGCTTAGCTTCAAGTGTCAATTAGATTTTCTTCTCATGTAAGCCAAAATAGACAATGACTTCAACTAAAACTGGGGAAGGCTACACACTAAAAGACAAGCTAATGAGTAACCCTAAAGAAGTTTCACTGTATTGACTGATTTCATCCATACATGCTTAGATCCAAGTCACACAAGAATTTTCCTGTATGACAGTATGTTCCTTATCCTTTTAAAAGAAACACAGCAGTTTCTAGGAGAACAGTGTGTGACAGAGAGAGAAAAATAACTATAGAATAAGGAAAGAAAAAATAACCAGAAGTATATAATGCAAAAAGACACACACAAATCCCCCCAAAATTTCAATACTAACAACTGCAAGAATACATAAATAGCTTCATAAATATATCCAAGAATTCTAAAAAATCAAGTAGTTATATATGCAAGAAGGAACTAAAATACCTTCTGATATGTAAGCTCTTATGGTAAGGTACTTAATCAGTTTTAAAATATAAAAAAGCCATATAATATCCCTCTTTAATACATTCTTCTCAGACTGACACAGTGAGATATACTTCATATCCTACTTTAAAAGACGGTTTCCATGACTCACCTCATGCTGTCCAAGACACTCCCTGTTAAAGAGAGAAAAATCAGAGGTTTAGAAAACATGTATTTCTTTAATAGACTTAACAGTGACAGTGCTTTTCACACAAAAATAATGCAATCTATTTTTTTTTAAGGTGAAAACGAAGAGAAAATTATCTATATATGCAGATCAATGCCTTCTCTTTTTTCAACAGTTGTTTGGATTGTTGTATTTTAGGATGACAATCCCCAAACCAGTGTTTCATGTAGAGATTATAGTTGTATATATTAATAATCTTTATTTTAGAAAATTACCTGAATTGCAAATATATTCTCCTTTGGCTCTACTAATATATCACTTCATATTTTTCAATTATTTCAGAGATCTAGTCTACTCTTACGTTTACAATCCTTCCTTTTTAGAATGGTCTACCATTCCTAGGAAAGAAAAACTGCACACTGATCAGAACTGTGAAGGTATTAAATAATGACTCATTCAAACACTGATCTCCTAAAAATTGAATCGATCTTTTGCTCAATTTATACTGAAAATTTTCTTTTTAATTTTATCTCTAATTTCATATCTCTCATCTCCTTCCCAAGTGTTAATTTGATTTCTCTATTGAAACCTTATGGAGAGTAAAAACAACTTTAACATTCAAAATACTTGGAAATCAATTCCTAAAAATTTCTAAAAGCATATTAAGTATCTCTGATAACTTCTCTAACTCAAAGCAACTACCAATAGCTACAGGTGGTCTTTAGGACAGAAGGATATTAACATGAGCAATCAGTTTTTCACCTAGTATAGTAACAAGCAGATGTAGCACATGAGCCTATTCTTCACTCCACACAGCTCAATTATCTTATATCCACAATAATCTTCCCATAACCAGTTAATTTGGCTTCTAGAACTTCTACATTCCATTGTAGCACTGCAAGGGGAAACTGCTTAACCAGCCTGACTGCCTTCTGCCACATAACTACTAAATCTGCGCATAAGAGGTTCCCCACGGCAACTTTGCATTCAAGCTGAGATGTCAAGGTGCCAGATGAACTACTAGATGCATGAAAACCTGGCAGGTTCACTGGGCTCAAAGGGTAGTGGCTAGTTGTTTGTATTCTACTTAGTCACCAATTACAGATGGAATTCTTTAGTCTTGTTTAATTTTTAATAAACTATCTTGTTTAATTTCTTTTTTCCCCTGGTAACTTGGAAGAGAAGAAAATGCATCAGTTCTGCAGGCAATGCAGAAGTATCAGTGCAATACATTCAAGGGCAGGGATACCATTCAGAAGGATCTAGACAGATTGTAAGAACAGGCTGACAGGGAATTCCAGAAATACTAAGACAAAGGAAGTCCTGCATCTGGGACTGACTAAATTCCAGCAACATTGCTGGCTAGGGATATAACAGTAGTCTTTCAGCATTATGGGGAAGTTACTGAGAAGATGAAGCCAAGCTCCTTACTGAGGTTCATAGCAGAAAGGCAGGAGACAGCAATCATATCCTTAAAAAAGGTTCTGACTGGATACACAGCAGAGAAAAAAAAAAAAATTAAAAATCAGTATAATCAAGCACTGAAAGAGGTTGGCCAGAGAGACTGCAGAATCAACATACTTGGGGGTTTTAGAGGTCCAGCTGGAAAAAGCTGGAGCAAATTGATCTGAATTCAGTGTTGATCTGCTTTTAGCAGAAGGCTGGACTAGATGACCCCACCCCAAGGTACCTTCCAGCCTCCATGGTTCTACGAAACTAACAGAGCAAGTAATTTTCCAGAAACTCCCTTTTAACTATTTACAGAAACAGATACTGAATACATTCCATTACAAATCTCTGACTGCTCATGTTCAAAGATACCAAATTATCAGAAAAAAAAACAACAAAAAGCATTGCAAAACCTCGGCAGTGAAGGACGGAATCCCCACTAACATCCATCCATACAGAATAGGATTATATAAACCATTCTCCATTATCAAATTGTTTTCAGCAACAAGGAGAGGCTCGTGTGGAGTGTGATGTTCAAGGGCAGCCTTGGCTTCAGTGATCATGAAATGGTGGAGTTCAAGATCCTAGAGAGCAGCAAGGAGGGTGCACAGTAAGCTCACTACCTTGGAATTCAGGAGAGCAGACTTTGGCCTCTTCAGGGATCTGCTTGGCAGAGTACCATGGGATAAAGCCCTGGAGGGAACCGGGGCCCAAGAAAGCTGTTTCATATTCAGAGATCACCTCCTCCAAGCTCAGGAGTGATGCATCGCAACAAAGAGGAAGTCAGGTAAGAACACCAGGAGGCTCCTGGACAACTCAAACATCAAAAGAGAGCCTACAAAGTGAAACCAAGGTCAAACAGCCTGGGAGGGATACAGAGAAACTGTTTCGAGTAGTCAGGGATCAGGTTAGGAAAGACAAAGCCCTGTTAGAATTAAATCTGGCCAGGGACATCAATGGCTACAAGAAAAGCTTCTGTGGGTACATCAGTGATAAATATAGGCTGGGCAATGAGTGGATTGAGAACAGCCCTAAGGAGGAGGATTTGGGGTTATTAGTGGATGGAAAACTGACCAAGCCAGCAATGTGCACTTGCAGCCCAGAAAGCCAACCTTATTCTGGACTGCATGAAGTGTGACCAGCAGGTCAAGGGAGGTGATTCTCCACCCTCTACTCTGCTCTCATGAGACCCCACCTGCAGCACTGTGTCCAGCTCTGGGGCTTCCAATGTAAGAAGGACATGGAGCTGCTCAAGTGGCTCCAGAGGATGCCACAAAGACAATTAGGGGCTGGAGCACCTCCCTTATGAGGACAGGCTGAGAGAGTTGGGGTTGTTCAGCCTGGAGAAGAGAAGGCTCCAGGGTGACCTTACAGAGGCCTTCCAGTACTTAAAGGAAAGGTGGGGAGGGACTCCTTATCAAGGAGGGCAGGAATGGGGGGGTAGTGGTTTTAAACTGAAAGAGGATAGATTTAGATTAGATATTAAGAAGAAATCCTTACTGTGAGGGTTGTGAGACAGTGGAACAGGTTGCCCAGAGAATCTGTGGCTGTCCCCTCCCTGGAAGTGTTCAAGGCCAGGTTGGACGGGACTTTGAGCAACCTGGTCTGGTGGGAGGTGTCCCTGCTCATGGCAGGGTGATTGGAACTAGATGATCTTTAAGGTCCCTTCTAACTCAAACCATTCTATGATTCATTCATATGCCACCATTCTAGCAATGATTCTAAAAGCCCTGCTAGCAATCTAAGGTATCAGATATCTCACTCTGCAGCAACACATTACTTTATGGCTTTGTTTACTATTATTGTTTTGTTAATTCACAAAACTTGCCTCATACCACTTCCATTAAAAAAAAATATAAAAAAAGAAAAAATAATATTACAGTTGCAAAGATCAATCAAGAGAGAGGGTATTCCAGAATTAATGTGATCTAATGCTAATAGAACCTTTATTTGCCCCAAGCACTATAAAATGTAACAATGTTCCTCTAGTTAGAAAATTAAGTACAACTTCCAGTATGGTTTCCTTCTCACTTAGCAGACTTACCTCCTCTGGGGAGGAGTCTTCAGAATGAAGGAGGTGATTTTAAGGTTGGAATTCAGAGGAACTAGATGTTCCCTATGTAATGCACAACATTATACAACGGCCTCTGCTGAATACCTATATGAGACAGTTTCTAGAGGCATCTACCCAAACACTGAAATCAGACTGTTGATAACTACACATTTTTCATCTTTTGAGAGTTTAGCTTTGAACTTCGAGCCCACTACACATATCTATAGAGGTAGTTATACAAATATTTTTGATCATCTTTCTTTGTCTACTTCTCACTGCATAAAATGAGGACATAATATTCCCTTATTAAGGAGGGATATTTACAAAACAAATAGGCACTAATGCCTGTGAAGTATGCAGAGTTTAAAACTGTAAGAGACTACAACACAAACACAGAAAAAAACCCAGTACTTCCTTCTTCAGATAAATGTTGAATTCTGAGTCCTTATTCCACAGTGTAAACAGAAAGAGAATGGTGAAAAAAAGTCATCATCATTCTTCCCGTATATCCTCAGCATCATCACTGAAAGAGTTGATTTGGCTCTACTCAAAGAGCAGAACCTTCTGGACAAGTCATAAATAGAAAGGAGACATGCAGATGAGATGAATGGTATCCACCTGCCATTCATTAGCATATAACCACTGAACAACTAAGAAACAAAATAGCAATACATTACACAGAAAACTACAGCCCCATAAACCAAACAAGATAGTAACATACAACTTTTTCCACATAGTTTCTGAAGACCATCGAATTACAATAGCTGCCTTTGCAATTTTTATGTTTTTCTTTTAAGGTAGCATTGTGCACATGTATTAGAAACAACCAATCATTACTAACACTGTCAGTCCTTTCATACAATAAGCACACACTACAAAAATGTCTAACAAACAACTACCAAATCTCCCAGTTTTATGAGAATAGTGTTTACATAAGCTCTTTGCATCTGACAAGGAAAATATGGTTATTTTCATGTCCATCTCTACAACAGTATAAGAAGAAAAAAAATCTCTTTCCACACAAAAACTTCTTTTGACTTGTTCTTTTAATACTTACACTGGTACAGGAACCTCGCAGGGAGGGCATGGCAATGCAGTTTGAATAAAAGCTGGCTCAGATGGCTGTTCCCAAGGACCTGCAGACTGATGCTGACAGCAAAAGACCATGTTAGCTGAATACAAAACACAACTGGAACTATGTGCTTGACCATAAACAAACATATCATCTAAACAGATCCCAGTTCTAACAAATCCACTTTTAACACCCCCTACACACAAAAAATTACAAATTTCATCCTTAGCATGGTTAAGGATAGGAAAATGAAGGCCTATGGCCCTACTGTTAGAAATCAAGTATGAAACCAACCCCAAAAAAACCCAGCAGAAACAATTCTAAGCATTTAATAGATGTAAAAATATAAAAATTATTAAACAAGTGAAATTATCATCATGCAGTACATGCACCATGTTTAAAGATGCCAATTTCTCACTTCTAACTTGTGCAAATTGATGGTTAGTAAATAGTTAAAATTTATTTTTGCTCTTGTTAAAAGTAATTTCTTACATTTGAAATTAAACATTTGTAATACAAGTCTAACAAAAATCTTATTTCTTGAGTAATTATAACTGCTGAAAACAGACATTCAATTATATATTTATTACAAAATCACTTCTAGATCTACATATATTGCAAAATTAATCAGATACAGATCTAGGATCTAGAACCACTTCATTTCTCGGTTGAGCAGTATGTGTACCTCTGTGCTTGTGGACTCCAAAAGCTTCCAACAGAAGATTAAGGTCAAACAAGTGTTGCTCATTCTTCAGAACACAAATGACACTGTTTCTTGCTATTTACTTACTAAGCCAGTTTGCTTCACAAGTGCTTCATCATGGCAGGAAACAGGGCACAAATGACCACACGTTAATGTCTTCTGGCAGGACTGACGACACGAAGGACATCGACCAAAGTGACAATAGTGTTTCTCCTGGGTAGAGTGGTGACAGGTAGGTGGTCGACTGAAGTAAAATCCAAGAATGAATCAATATAACAGCAAGAAATATGAAGTTACAGTCACTAGATGATTATGCTCAAAATACAAAGAACTGAGACGAACAAGGTATTTATTTTTAAATTAATCTGCTTCTCACCTACAGCAGTGGTTAATATTATAGTAAAATTATATAGGAGTTCTAAATCAAAGCTGGGTTTCCATATTCAAACAGCTATTTCAATCTTAATTCTATTCTGCACTAAATAATCTTGCTACACCCCAGCAGCAAATATTCTCCTTTTTCCTTTTGCTAGTGAAGTTTTCTAGGTAAACATCCTCATGGAGGTACTTTAAAACGTACCAGAGATGACCTGAAGTCAGTGGGACTACAGAATTAGAAGTGCTTGGTGGGACAGAACCTCCCCTTGACAGCAGCAAACTGCTCATGAAACCACAGCATCAAAGAGGTGTCTGATAGGAGGGATTATTGCTAATTTCCATCAGCATAATCAAGAATACAGAAGACTGAGAACTAATATCTGTATTCATATTAAAGGAATAATTTTTGCCTTAAGTCATATTTTACTATTTAAGGACACCTTAAACTCCACTTAAGAAACAGAAACACACACACACTTTCTATACTGACCTGCAGAGCTGTTTGCATTTGGGAGGTTTGATAGTGCGCTCTCTGCCACAGGGCACTTTAATGACAGTTGTTCCACAATTGCATTTCACATCTACAGTCTCTGGACATGGATTACAACTACCTAAAAATAAATGCATCAACAATATGATAATCTGAATAAGGTACTGAATATAAAAAGTGGTAACTAATGTAACTCTGAATATGCACGTGGTATAGTTGTCCTATTCAGTTTGACCTAAATAACAGATGGCTGTTAATTTATTTCTACTTAGTTTCAAATCCCTCCTGGAAAAAAGAATTCATCATTCTTAAAGAATAGTCATAATAATCTTGATTATTCTACAGTAGTTAACTGGTATCAAGTTAGAAACAATCCCTCTCTCACATTTTAAAAAAAAGTCAGCATTACTAATGCCCAGTCATTTGGATCACATAACATTTAAATATTTGCTATTTATATTTCAGTCTTGAATACATACGAAGACATGTCATCTTTCATCTATATTCAAAAGATAAAAGAAGACATTGAAAAATTGGTACCATAAATTTTTACAGTTTTTGTATGATATTAAAGAGATGTTCAGCCTATGCATAATTAATGTTTTTATGAAAAGATCCTCCACCTTTATAAAGTTACTCATGCTACTAACCTGATATATTTTTAAGAGAACTGTAAAATATAGCTCTCCCACACTATTTCTTCATCAAGTGCTAACTGCTAAGTTTTATTACTGAGTAATTAACAGTAATATGTATCTTAAAAAAAAAAAAAAAAAAAAATCACCCCACCAAATTTAGACATTGGTTTATTAATCATGTTGCATTCTGAACCTTTAAAGAAAGCAGTGCTTTAAAAGCATTATCGACAGCACAACTTTTTAAGCAGTTCTGACATGTTCACAGGGTCTGAGAAGCAACAATTCAAGAAGCAGATCTCTCAGTGACAAAAGGCTGCTGAAGAAAAAAGGATGGAAGTATACAGTCTTTATACTGCAAAGTTAATTAAATTACATTACCAGCACACATAAACAGTTACTTCTAGAAAATAAACTGAAAGTCTAAAGCTATGCTGTCTGGAGTGCCTTACGTGTACAATTTACTTAAATATTCTATTAACAAAGACAACTACCTATGTTCTCAAAAAGATGAAAGGGCAGAGATCGCACATAAGCCTGAAGTTATCATGAGAGCACACTGTTCTCAAATCAAGTGTTAAAATGTACTATAGTAGGAAACAAAACATCCATGTGCCCTGGCAACACGTTCTAGATCTCAGTAAGTATGCTTAAATACTTAAGAAAAAAAGATGTAAAAAAAATCAACAGATTAAGTTACCTTTTTTCAGGGACCTCTGCTAAAGACCAGGTGCTTATTATCAGCAACCTCTAATAATTCTGAGATCAGCTACCTGATCTGACAAGTTATTTTCTAGAAGACATACTACTACCTTTAAAATCAGTGGTCACTGAGATCTGGTAGCTCATTGCAAAATTAACCTGATCTGATATTACATAGGAAAGATAAAATAATCAATCATAACTTTCAGCAGCTATTAAAATACTGGTGTACAAGGATGTCACGTCCCGCTCAGACGAGGGGGACAGAGAAGCACATGAATCTAAATATTCTGAAATCAAAATAATTGCCTTTATTATGAATATTGTCATTCTGTCAAGCTATTACAAAATGTACTAGATTGTAATTTGCTAAAGCATACATGTTATTTTCTAAACGTATCTGATACCATAGTTATTAGCTTCCTCAGATGCAACTTTTGGCAAGAGTTAAATATTGACAGTCGTACTGTTTTGATAAATTACACTTTAAAGAGTATATATTTGATATTTACAAAATTCACTTTTATTTTCTTACAGGCGCTGCTTTATTATTTTTATAAGGCTGTTAGTAGAAATCACCATCACTTTTAGTCAGGCTGTAAGATGCAAGCCGAATCAAATATAAACAGCTATTCAATATAAAAGTTTATCCTATAATGCGGCACTAGTTTCTTAGATTTCCAACCAGAATTTTATTCTATGATTTAGTTATCAACCAAACTAATGCAGAAAAACAATGTTACCAGTGTTGTTCTGATAGTACACAAGAAACACACACCACACCCCCCTCAAAAAAAAAAAAAAAAAAATATTTTCAGGATTTTGGAGGGATATGAGGGAGGGAGGGAGAAGAAAGGAAAGGGAAGAAGAAGCATAGTTAACATAGAAAACACAAACTACTAGTTTGTGGTGATGGATGAAACGGCAGTTTAACTGGGACAACTACCGCATTTACCTGTCCTGTCCTCTTAAGAATCACTGCCTCAAAAGCAAGACTGGCTGAACAAGTTGTGAATTATTTCTTGAGCTGTTGCAATTTATAGTCCAGAATACTAAGGGAAATTACATAGGCTACTCAGCTGCTGTTTCAGCAGGGCAGCAGCTTCTGTGGAGAAGATTGCTGAGAGGGCAGCCACTTTTTCAGTCATTCCAGTTTAATCCCCTACAAAGCAAATGTCAAAGCAATTGGGCAGGATAAAAACTGTCAGGTAATCTTGGCCATTTCCAGCACCTTTTTAACCAAGGTCATTAGATGCAGAAGAAAACTTTTTTGTTATCCTTCATATAGTCAGTAACAAGTTCTTATTTTCTCCTTTACTAGTAAGATACCAAAACATTCAAATTCCAACAACTTTTTTTTTTTCATTTATTTTAAACTCACTTGTATCACACGTTGTATTCTATGATTTTTAAAAACCATCCAGACTCAACCAGCACAGTAATTTCTGTATGTAGCTGGACTTTGTTATGCCTATTCAGTGAACTAATTATTTCGGGGAATAAAAAAGTCAAGCTATGGATTTTCATTTAAGTAGCTGGAAAGGGGACAGAGCATTTTCAGAGGAACAATGCTAAGCAAACCTAACAGGTAAAAAACTCAGGTTGTCATTATGTAAATCCTTAAGCTCTAACCAGCACTAAAAACCTTTCAAACACACTGCCCCCACAAAAAGGCCACATGCAACAAGCTTGAGAATTCACTAAGCACCACAGAGATTCATACAAGCATGAAGTTTGGCAAAGATAAACAATTTTCACTATGGGGATCCTTCACCTATTCTTACCTCTGTGGCAGCCTGAAGGACATTTGTGATTTCTGCAGCCTAGAGTCCGCCCACAGACTTGATCACAAGGTGGACAGTTTCCAGAACAGCACTATTAAAAAAAACATACATGCTATAGAACTGAAAACATAGACATTTCTGGTATAAATTTACCCTCTTCTACTATCTCATTTTTCAATACTACTTTAAAAAATTTGCATGCAGTTTAGTCAAATTTTCTCAAATTCATGCCAGGTATAGAAAGGAGGCCGTCTGTAAAGTTGTTTTAAAAAATTCGAATTATAAAATAACAAGGAAACACACATTTGAAAGTACTATTTCAACACACTAAAAAAGCAGAGGGCTTCCAAAAAGCATAAGAACATTTAAAAAGTTCAAATTCTTACAATATTTTAATCTGAAGTAGTTTCATAAGATTACATGTAGGTCCAGCAGTTTGCCCCACTACTATGCAATTTCTTCCACTTTCATACTATATTGTCCCTGGCACAAAAATGTTGCTAATCACCTTTTTTTTTTTTTAAGACATAAAGCATCAGTAACTACTCAAGTATCTAAAAGCAAAACTGCCTTCTGGCACTGAAAAGTTGTTAAAACCCCCTCCCAGTTTTTAAGGCCACCGAGTTTTTCTGGGTGACATGCTCTTCAGAGAATTCTGGTACACTGCAAACTAATTTGAATGACACTGAAGAAAACTTCTCCTTGTATACAATAACACAAGGCAGAACAATGAAGTGGTGTGATTTATATATATCTAAATTTTTAAAAAGTTATCTAAACAATACACTTGAGAAAGACCATCTCTGGGCACTTACCTTTCTCCTACATTGGTGCTTTTGGCAATCACGAATTTTAGTACACTTCGTTTCACACAGATATGGCTTATGACATGGCATGCGTTTAGTGTGCTTTCCACAGCGACACTGTTTTTCAACTTCCTGGGCAGCAAGATAGGGAAAAGAACAGAATATTTTTAATATATATTTTTTTTAAAGTGAAAAACAAAATGTTCTACTACTAGCTGTAAAGAAAAGTTCATGGGAGAGTAACATTACAATGCTCTATCACAACAGGAAGCATATCACATGCTGTGAGCAGATTAACTATCTGTGCAATAACTACTTGGGGCCCTCATGTCGGTATTGCAAACACTGTGCTCCAGATGGCACCTCACTGTAGCTTTGGTCTCACCAAGAGGGAAGCCACTTCAAGGGAACCACTCAAGTGTGTAGTGCAAGATGTCAAGCATAAATGCAAAACAAATTCATACAAAAAAAGTACTTTCCCTACACAGTAAGCTATATTCAACCAGCATGTATACAGATCATTTAAGAAGCAGGCAAGCAGTTTTATCTGACCTTCATCCCAGCTATTACGTGCTAACTACTTTCAGCACAGACTTTGTAGCCAAGGCTGGTTCAGGAAGAGACAACTGAGAGCAGACAGAACAGCTTTATAGGCCAGACCGCAGAAGCTCCATAGATATTTAGAGCAGAGTAAAATATTATTTTCTTAATAACAGTGAAATAACATTATGTTACAGCATCTTCCATTTCACTAATAAAGAAATATCATAATAAGACAAAGCAGCAAGGAAGCTAGAAGAGCGTCTTTTAGGACATAATTAAAAAACCAAAACAAAACCAAAACCAAGTCAAAACAATAAGACCCTCATCCATGACTCAATTCAGATACGTAATGCTCAACTAGTAGTTTAGAATTGTGTTGAGGCAGTAGGAGAATAGGGACAAAATGTATTCCTTTTAATGAACGGCAAGTCATAGATTTTGTCACAGATATGACTTCACTTTCCTTAGGAGACTTCCACTGTTGCAAGCATATAGTGTTTAAAAATCCTGACAAAATGTGAATCTGCTACAGTAAGACTAACCTGTCTGCATATTTCACAGGGACCTCGATGACAGCGCTGTGAACATTTATGGATGCCACATTCCAGAACTTTGTCACAACTATCACCACAGGTGGGCACATCTTCTGTACATGGCAGTGTGAACTCTGGATGAAAAATACAAGCAAGCATTTAGGAAAAAAAGCCAAAATGTTTAGAAAAAAAATGCACCATGTAATATGAGTTCAAATGCCAATTCTCTCAGTTTTTTAAAAGCTTCTCTAGAATGACTTAATTATGCATATTGCCAATTAAACTCCTTGTACTAAACAAAGCTTTGAAAGAATTAAGCAAAAAAGTGAATATAAGCTGTCACAGTTCACTGCTTGTAAAAACTTTTTACGGACCCTGCCCTGCAAAATTAACCTAAAGTACTGACTCAAAGACTGGATGACTTGTTTTTTTTTCATTTATCTCACTAAAAAAAAAGGGTCTTACTTGATTTCTCACATGGACAGGACCTTTTCCCAGAACGAGGACAGTCTCCACAGGGATCAGCATGACAAACTCGTTCACATGTGTGATTACCACAGGGCAAACATTTTCCACACACCTGGAAAACTCAGAGAAACCAAGTGAATGCAATGTAACAAAACTACATACCAAGACAAAGCAACTCAAGGGGAAAACTAGGGGTGAGAGACACCTGGGTGAAATTTAACTTTTTCTTAGTTTTGTTAACAAATCTTAACAAAGATTTTTTTTTTTTGGTTAACTAAGCTGAATTTACTATATAAAACTGATCACCCCTGGAGCAATCCTGACTGGAAGACCACTGTATAACTGAGGAGTGAGTGGTTCACTTAACTGTTAACCTGCATAGTCCCAGGCCTGTGCTATGCTGCACCTACAGCTTGGCCTTCAGGCCTGTGTTGTGCTGCACATATCCCTTGGCCACAGGATAAACATACTGTAGCTGAGTAAACTGGAGGCAGCTCCCACTCAGTACCAGTGATTATGCCACCTGCATGTCCTTGCCTTTATCTAAAAGTGCAGCAAGAAGTTCTCATCTGAACACCCTTTCTGTTTGACAGTAGAAATGATGAACAGAGTTGCTTTATTGTAATAAAATCCTACAATAGCTTCAATGACTAAAATGGGGTAACCCTTTCTACAGATGGAGTCTGCACTGCATATGCTGTACATGGATCAAAGGCCCATTCAATGCTGCACAGCTTGGGGTTCCCAGCATCTATAGGGCCATACTATTATTTATATTATACTCCCTTTCTGTATAGTGTTAGCTGAAATAAATCACATTTTAACTGATTCTTTACAGAGGCTGAGAGCCTTTCAGATTGTAATGACCAAGTATCTTCTGGTGCAATCTCCCCCCACAACTTAAATTTTCAAATATTGTTATTTTTTATAGTCTGTCAATCCATACCCTTGGTCCTAAGAATGAACTGCAAATATACGTCAAAGAATGATTCACAAAGCTTTCATTCTGTTACAGTTACCAGAAGTAAACAAGCATGAAACTTTTATATACCTGAACTGTGGTTTCATGCTTATTTTTGAAGATAGCAGCTGAAATTTCAACCTCAAGTACAAGAAAACAGAATATACAAGGTCAAATTCACTGCTAGCTTAACCCTAGAACAATTCCAAAATAGTGACATTTTAACTACTATCAGAAATGAACTGGGCCACCAAGTAGATCCATTTTCAAACACTACTGCTTATATTTTTGATTGTCTTTTCAAAACCTAAAAAATAATTTCTTACTTTTTCCAATCCTTAATACACCAAGTAATCAAATTTCATAAAGACAAGAAATAAGCTAAAAAGACAGCTTTGAAATACCTGATCACACTGCCACTGAGGACTCGCACAAAGTCTTTCTGCTGTCTGTCTGCCACAGATGCACCGCTGTTTACTGACTCGTGGACAAGGCTGGCAATCTCCTGTATGTAAGAAATTGCAAAAGAATGATATATCTTAACAATTAAAATGACTGCTCCTCTGAGGTTTAAGGCGGCAGGTCTACCTGCATGACAGGAATTCTCACAGGTGTGCTGTCCACAGAGCAATGTTCGTCCACACGGGAGGCGGCATGACCATTCCTTGGCACTGCACCTTCGGGGCACTGGTTTAGCTTTCTTACAGTGACAGGTTGTTGTGACCATCTTTGGGCAAGGTGGACATGGTCCTAAGTAAAGGAAAAAGTAAACCTCGCTAATGGCCATTCAGCAAATGGAGCCTTGACTACATCTGTTTTAATCTGAGAATTTTAAATATAGGTAGCAGATTTTAAGTAAAACTGTGTAAAAGCTACATAAATACAGGCCATGCAACCAAGAGACACAATGAATTTACCTGGATGACAAAGCAGCAAACATTTATGACCACAAGAAGGTTTGAATTCCCTCTCACATATTTGACCACAGGAGTGAGGTACCAGCCATGGGTCCAGTGCTGGATTCTCCACTTTTCCACAATAACAGTAATACCTACTGGGAGTTTCAGACCGTTTGTATTCAAACCTACATTTTGGACTACAACAAGGGGAAAAGGAAGTGAAAAGAAAAGCAATTTTTTAAAGATTTTTTAAAAAATCAAAACCATTTTTATCATTTCAGTTTCCCAAGATTGTTACCAGGCTACCAATTAACATTTTTACAACTACTGTAACTAACAACAATATAATTAAATTTATAATATACAATAAAGGTCTTTCTATATGTCAGATTCTACAATATATTCATTAGAATGTCTGTGGAATTGTCTTATCACTGCTATAATTTTTCTCCAAGAAGATATACAAAAATTTCACCGTAGGAAGCATATGGAACAATTTTTATATCAAGTAATACCAAAGGAATGTATGCAACAAAGAGTCAACCTACTTAAAGAGAACCAATCAAAGAGATAAAAAACATGTTTCTACCAGTAGCAATTTATAAGCTGTGTAAACCAAAATTTATCTATGCTATTAAAACTATGCAAAATGATTATTTTATCTGAAAGATTTTAGATTCTATCAGTTCAGCATCTTAGATATTATAAGATGCACACCTTTATTTGTTATCCTTGATGGTGTCAGATATTTAAAAATACATTATTCCTAAAGGTAGAGAGGCACCAAAGGTCTGGAACTTGTTAGTGTCATAGGCCCTAAAGGCTTCCAGGTGCAAGCCATGGATGAGGGAGGCAACACAAGGAAGGAGAAACAAAGCAGCTCCCATTTCTGGCTACGCTGGGAAAAGGCAACAGACAAGGAGCTCCTTCTCAGAGAAGAATAGAAGCTTTGAAAGACCTATGTAATCATTTCTATCAAATAAAATGTCAACTTGCGCCTATATAATACATTACAAGCCATAATCCATTTCTCCATAGTGACTGCACAGTTTTATCATGGGCTTAGATGTTAAGTAAAATACCATTCACCTCGAAATTTTTTCATTATACACATCATGCCTAAACACAAAACTGGTTTGCAGATGAACGGGCATTATCGAGACGCTGCCCGCCAACAATTGTATACCTTATTTCCTAAGCAGACCTGCTCTCCAAGATCCCATATTGAGTGTTTGAATATGCCAGGCGCTTTCAAACAACTTAGAGGACTGTGTCTCAAAGATAATACTGTGAGTTTCCACATGCAAGCAGGTGAGCAAATAAAGCATAGAAAAAGCAAACACAGAGAAACCCTGACTGAACTTTCAGACACAAATCTACCGAAAAAGCAAGCTTCATTATTCATGCAGCCACAATATTTTCACCTTCTTTATACAATCTTATGTAAAACTGTAAGACCGACTTTAGTGCTTGAGTCATAGACAAAAATAACACAGAGACTAAAAAATACTCCTGAATTATGTTTATGAAAACTTAAAAATAATTCAAAGAAGCAGCAGAAACGTCAGTCTCAACTTTTGTGTGTGCGCATATCATTTACATTCCTTTCTAAGGTAACTGGTTCACACACGTTTCACAACAAAAGCATCTTTGTATATGTACCCTGAAGAGCTCACCATGGCCAGGGATAATCTTTCTTCCCAAAATTATCATCTGTCAAAGGAGACGACACAAGGAAAAGGCTGTCCTTGGCCCACTTTTGGATACACACCAGGTGAAATATACAAAAACATCCACAACAGCTCCACACCTAAGGAGGAGATATAAGTGCAAATTGCTTTGTATTAGATTTCTTTCTTTTCATTGATGAACATCTGTAATATCTAAAGAAATACAAGCTTGCTATTTTTCCATTTAAAAAATGGATTTCCAAAGATAGATTATACCTATTGTTAGATTAATATTGGCAGTTCTACTGTTACAGATTCATACCTACCATCTTTTCCTTTCTATATTTTCCTGCTCCTGTGGGAAGTTTTTGCCAAGACTTAATGGAGCCCAAAATACTCATATAATCATAAAAATGATTTAAACACACTGTTGGAGGTCATTTAACACAACTTCATGCCCGAAGTAGGACTACTGGCAACTTAGCTCCCTTTTCAGTGACAGCTTTGCCTAATAAAGTTGGAAAATCCTGAAAGATGGGCACTCCACACCCATCCTGAGCAAGTTACTCTAAATGTCATACTACCTTCCTAGTGCCCACTCTGCACCTCCCAAGCCCCAGTTTGTGCCATTGCCCCTCATTACACCACCTGTCCACAAAGATGACTTTGGCTTTAGCCACCTTCACAACTCCAAGTAGGCAGAGACTGCAACCATATTATCCCTTAGCCTCCTCTCTGCCAGACCCAAAAAGCCCAGCATGCTCTCCACCTCTCTCCCTGTCCCATACTCTAGGTCTCTAGACATCTTGGTAGCGGAAGTACTAAAACGATTTTTCCCCCTTTCAAACTTTAGGATTTATATACAATGCTACTAAGAAAAAGAATTTATTAAAAGCATGGCTTTCAACCTCGTATCTTCTGATCAAAGAGCAAAAGAGGTATAAAATGGAACAATTAAAAGCAAAAGCAAATGTGTTTAAGAGAGTCGATTTTGCCAGTATCCTGTCTCCATCACTAAACCTTTATGTTCTTGGTCCCGGTGTACTCCTCTTTATCAGTTCTGGAATGAAATCACAATCCTTCACTTAGAATACCAGTCTGCTGCTGAAAAGCAATTTAAATAACAGAAATGCAGTTTATGACTTTGGTACTTTCCACGTTTTCCTGTCTTGTCAGCTCAGAGTGACTATAACAATTTGGTAAGAGAAATGCAGCAGAAAAATTAAGTTCTAATTTCTGGGTTTTTTTCTTTAATAACTTAGGACATTGTTATAAAATTGTACTATGAAAACAAGAATTCCCCCATTAACTTACAGAGTACAAAGTCAATGACATAACTTTCTAAAAGTATTGTAACTAACTTCCCAAAACTAACCTAAATGGGAGACATTAAGTAAAGAAACATACTTGGCTGAAATTTACAGATTCAAGATGACTAACAAACCACTGAGTTACAAAAGAAGACTTCCAAGTTGCCAAATCATAACACTTCTGAGATGAGATTTAACTCTACCAAGAGACGTGGAACTTTAAAATCAAGCTAAATATATACATTAAGGTCTGAAAAAATACAGATTCAATATCTTGAGAACTCAAAAAACATACTGTATCTCTTTCTAAAAAGAAAGTTAATGACTACAGTTTCATTTGATACTTGTAGTCCATGTACATACAACACAAGTTAAAGACTTTCTGCACTTTTTTCTTGTAATGTCAGACATACAGTTGCAAGTATGTATTAAATTAAAATAACTGTCAGTGTCAAAGGGAAGTTGATACACAACAATAAAAGTGAAAAAGATTTGTCCTGAAATCTCTCCCATGAAAAAACATTCCTATACGAAATAAGACAGTCTTCTCAGATGTGCCATTCTTCTTCTCTTTCACCTGATCAGCACTTAGAGAAGCAAAGTTTATCTTAGATTCCCTGATATAAATCTAACAATAGTATTTCCTAACTTCCTAGTATTTCTTGCTCTGGTGTTTGCTACAACATGGCTTACTGAATACACCAGTGCAAGCACTGGCCTTCAAGTACTTCAGTACTTCATTTTTTCATCTACTACTCTCTAAAATTTAAAAAATAACTATTTTACATTATGATAACAAACATGTCAAAAAATACATGTTCTGATTATAAACTACATGTATATATAAGCACTTATTTCTTCAAGTGTTTGAAAAATCCAAAGATGCCAAATGTTGCATTTAGCACTCTATCATTTTAAAACTATCAAACCCAAGAATTACCCTAGTAATATAATTAAACACAAGTTTTTCAGGCAGTTATATTTGCTTTATTTTAAAAAAGACTACTGTAAAATACTTACAGCTTGGTTCCTTTTAACTGAAGCAATGCAGATCAGACATGTCATAGCCCCTGACTGAAAAGCTTCATTCATGTACTGTCTTGTACGTTCCAGTTCACTTGCATCTCCATCTTTAATGTACAAAGATTTTAAAACAATCAGTAATGTTTGATCTGCTATTCTGTACGTGTTGAGACTAATGTAAAAGTAGATGTATTTTTTTCTCTGAACCGAGGCCAACCATATATTATTAGAAAACCACATTATTAGAATTACATAGGACAGTTTCAAAACTATACCACTGATTCGGCATAAAAACACAAGAAGTACTGGCAGCATACACTATTTGGAACAAATATTTTTAGTACAAGACATCAGAATAAAGAGTTTTCCCTCCAATTATGGAAAAATTCTAATACACAGCCAATACAGCATTGTTTAAGCTTTCATAGCAAAATAAAAGTCAATAAATGAAAAAAGTTTACCAGTTTGACTGGTGTAAATGGTAAATGTTTTGGCCAAAATCTTTCCTTGTTTTACTTCAGCATCTTCATCATCATCTTCAGATGAGGAGCTAAATTGTTCTTCAACTAGCTTTTTTGCTGCAGCCTGATTAGCTTTCTTAATTTCATCAAATTTCTTCTGTGAAGATAATTCTATTAAGAGAACAAATTAATAATGATTAATACCATGATAATCATAATACCATATTCAGTTCTACACACTTAGAACCATTCTTTGCTTTAAAGAGCTTGATGATTTTATGTTTTTAAGAGCAGCATGTTGCTACATTTTCAATACCACACAAGAAGAGATAAACTGTATTTTCCTCTTTCTGTGGAGGACTTCAGGGTGTTGGTTGACAAGAAGCTCAACATGACACAGCAATGTGCACTTGCAGTCTAGAAAGCCAACAGCATCCTGGGCTGTATCAAAAGGAGTATGGCCAGCAGGCTGAGGGAGGTGATTCTCCCCCTCTACTCTGCTCTTGTGAGACCCCACCTGCAGCACTGTGTCCAGCTCTGGAGCCCCCAGCATAAGAAAGACATGGACCTGATCAAGCAGATCCAGAGGAGGGCCACAAAGATGATCACAGGGCTGGCAATAAGACAAGAGGTAGCGTGCTCAAACTGAAAGAGCATAGGTTTAGATTAGATATAAGGAAGAAATTATTTACTGTGAGGGTGGTGAGACACTGGCACAGGTTGCCCAGAGAAGCTGTGGCTGCCCCCTCCCTGGCAGTGTTCAAGGCCAGGTTGGATGGGGCTTTGAGCAACCCGGTCTAGTGGAAGGTGTCCCTGCCCATGGGAGAGGGTTTGGAACTAGATGATCTTAAAAGTCACTTCCAACCCAAACTATTCTATGATTCTTTATTGTGCATTATCTGTAAAATCCACAGAAAGAATTACTGTCAATTACTGCTGAAATCCAACCAAACATACTAAATATACCCATCTACAATGCTGCTTTATGAAAAGGATACTGAAAAAAAAACTCACACACATCCCACACAAACACAACTTTCATAGCATGAAGAAAAACCTAAAAACCAAAACAGTCAATACTTGATAAAAACAGTTATTATAATTTGCTGATACCCTACAGGTACCTCTCCCAGAATTTGGTATTTTTAAAATTATTACTTTTACTGATCTCCCTCCATCCAACAAGTTTTTATTGCAATAGTGGGTTCATGCTATATCACAGCTGGCAGCATTAAAAGTGACAGGGTATTTTAATATAAGCTGTTTTTAAAGTTACTGAATATGAAAGAGGAAGATTCTCACATGGAGAAAAATTATGTAACAACATAATAATAAACCAAAGTGTCTCTAACATAATATACCACAGAGATATAAGGGTCTTCAGCAGATCACAGGTCTTAAATACCTCCTAGTTTTCCATATTAGACTGTTGCATCCAATACATTTACTGGGGTTTGGTCAAATTTAGTTTTAGAGCTTTCCATAAGAAACTACGCTGTCACTTAAAAGAGTATTTGGCACTTCTGAACCTGCAAAGTATTTCAAGTGTATTAACTCGCACTCACTGCAACCCCGTGCACTGTGAAGCCCGCACGCTTCCCAGACCGGGGCAATGTGGCACACCGGCCAGAGCACCTAAAGGCGGTCCCTAGCGGGCAGCACTCTCCTGAGTACTTCCAACCGTACTGAAAAACAGCTGCTTCATCCATTATTTCATACTTCTCTGCTCTAAGGGCACTGACTGTGCCCCCTGTGGAAAGCACAGCCCCCGAGCCCCCAGCCCCCGCCGAGGCCCCTGCGTTTACCCCTAGGAGGTACCTGCAGGCAGGAGACGGTGAAACACCGTCTCGCTACCGCCCAGCAGCGAGGGAGCGGCGCCGGGGCGCGCCGGCCACACAAACGCCCCCCACCTTCCTTCCTCCCCGAGGACGCCGGGGAGAGCCCCGACCTGGGGGCTTGTAGGGGCTCCCCAAGGCCCAGC
>NW_020799098.1:27876960-27883916 GCF_003259725.1 Athene cunicularia
CTGTGTGGGCAGGGGCGCGGGAAGCCGCTGCGCGCCTCATCATCAGAAAAACGCTTGTTAATACCCAGGCCGGAGTCTCTATCACTTAATGCTTGAAGTTGTTTTTACCTGCCGCTCTGGCCGCAGAAGCAGTTGCCTCTCGTGTCAATCACTGAATCATTTCGCTTGGGAACGACCTTTAAGATCATCAAGCCCATCTGTTAACCCAGCACCGCTAAGTTCACCAGTAAGGCACGACCTAAGCGCCACATCTACACATCCCTTAAACACCTCCAGGGATAGTGGCTCCACCACTTCCCTGGGCAGACTGTTCCATTACTTGACAACCCTTTCGGTGAAGAAATTTTCCCTAATACCCCATCTAAACCTCCCTTGGCACAAGGCTGTTTGCTTCCTACCACTTGGGAGAAGAGATTAACACCCACCTCACTTAGAACCTCCTTTCAGGTGGTTGTAGAGAGCGATAAGGTTTCCCCTCAGCCTCCTTTTCTCCAGAGTAAATTTCCGGCAGCCGTTTCTGCAGTGTGTGGCTCTTGTGTGGGTTTTCTTCACAGCTCCTCTTCAGAGTATGAGTCGGCCACGAAGTGTATTATAGAAACTTTACTGAAGTATATCCAGAAGGATTTACTGCACAGAAAAAAATATTGAGGAATGTGTGTGCCTCCTGAAAAGTTGTGACAAATAAGTGCAAGTTGAAATAGTTATAATTTTATTGACATTTCCTTATAACACTTTTGTCTTGCACAATTTGGTGGTTTTTTTCAGAAAATACATGCTTATAAAAGTTAAATATACAAGATTTCCAATCACAAAGAGTCTGAAAATAGTAAGTAAACTACTGTAGGTCAGTTCTGGTTTATTTTGAAGTGTTTTAAACCAAAGAATTTTTATTCTCAAGAAGGAGGCAGCTAGTGATTACAACTTGTGTCATAGACTGAAGGATCAATAAAAGAAAAAAATGTGAACAGTAGATCTCTGCCTTTATTAATTAAAGCTTATTACACTATCACACATTTCTCTAATACAAAGTCTTAAACCCTTCAACAAAGGAGAAAGGTGATTCCTAAGTGCCTAGTAAAATATGATGCAGCCCTATAGTATGCTGCTGCCATACAGATTGCAAATTATATTCAAGACCTGAATAGAAAGAATGCTGATTGCAAAGTCCAACATTCACAACATAGTTAAATGCCAGAATAACACTTATTCTTGTGTGCACATATAGAGTCTTTAATGAAATGATGACATACTCTTTCCCCTCACTAGCACATTATGCCATTTGTCATTCAAAGCGCAGGATTAACAGTGAATGAACAGCCATTTCATATTTACATTTATCCTTGTTGTTCCATATATATCCTATACATTAATTACTCCATGACATTTAATCTTTGCAGTGAAATCAGGAGTCATAGATTTTCTAGCAGTCTAAAAAAAAAAAAAAAAAAAAAAAACAAACAAACAAAAAACGGGAAAGAATGTACTTTACAAGCGATCCAATTTATAATATCTCCATCTTATTAAGGAGAAGAATTAAAGTATAGAGGTATTATCGAGTGGTTGTAATATTCACACATGTATTTTTGGCAGTCCAGTTGCCCTAAATCCAGAATTATCCATTCTGTCCTTGCAATCCTTTTCTTCACTCCCTGTCACCAAACTTTTCCAACATTAAAGTGGCTATGATCAAAGTGTACTGAAAATAATCAGCTGAAAATACCCAGCTGAGACCACAACTAATAAAATCAATTTCTGCCAATGGAAAAAGACATAAATAAGGGAAAAAATCCAAGAAGATAATGCTTCTTAAAGCAGTTGAAAATGTATCTGACATATGAAACACTAGATGTTACTATCTTGATAGTTATGAATAGAAGAAAGAAATACCTCATCAATGAAAAAATTAACCTATTTAGTCATTGTATTCTTTCCCCAACAGCAGCAACAGAAGATGCTGTAGGGAAACTTTGGCCTCTGTCATGTCTGCCCCTTGCACTCTGCCAGCATCCACAACTGTTACATTAGGGACTTTAAAATTTTTAAGCACAGATCTTAAAAACTTGATAGTACATGTTGAGCAGCCATATGATTACATGGAGCAGAACAGCATTTGGTGTTATGTATATGTTATTATTTGGAAACAGCTAGATTTTGAGCCATCCATATTTTTCATACCAGTGCTTTCAAAAAGTTGTATTTTCTCCCCTCTCTATTCCAGCCTTTGCATGTAAGATCCTCCAAAAAGAATCATTTAAAACTGCCCACTTACATTTCAAGAAATCAGCCAAGGTGGACCCAATGAAGTGATTTTCCAAATCTTACAGCCTTCAATACTCACATCTGCATTGTAGATATACCTAATTATTTATACAATATCGCCTACTTAATTAATCTTATGTTAATCAATAGATATTAAAATGTGTTTGTTTCTACACAAATTTAATATCATCATTCATGCCTATATTGATTTCAAATAATACGTTACCAAACCTTTCCTTCTTTCCATAAGTAGACATGAAGAAATGATTTTAAAATAGTCAGCAAGACTTTCAATATTTGCCAGTATATGACTGAATGCATTTGCTGTAGAGCAGTGTTACATAAAGAGTACATAACGCATTAGCAGATAATACCACATTTGTACGAGAGCAAGGTGTTATCTCCCATCTTCATTCTCAGTGCTTCTTTTTCTTCCCCAAACCTGCCAAATATGTGCTGTCTGTGGGAAATTAGTCACATTGCCTCAAAAATAATTTTTCATATTTAATAGTCAGATCCTACAAAGATTAGAAATTAATGTATTCAGCCCCATGCAGGATTTGACCCTAAGTCTTATTGGCAACCTCCAGTGTTTTACTCCACAGGTTTATCTGTGGATGGATCTGCTGCTTCTAATTCTGCGAATTCTTGCTCTATAACCGGCTTCAATATTTTCTCGATTTGTGTAAGTCTTTTTTTCAGTTTCTGTTGTGCAGCTTCATACTCAGCCAATAACCTGGCAAACTTTGTTTGTAATCTGTCCATCGCTCCTTCCATGTAGCTGACCTTTTCCTCCAGATCTTTAGGATCACTTCCTAAATTTGCAACTTCAAGGTCCAGCAACCCATCTTTCATTAGGATTTGCTTGCCTTTTTCTTCCAGCATAGCCTTTGCATCTGGATACTCTGTTAAAGCCTCCATGAGATCATCTTTAGACAGACAAAACAAGTCAGAGTATCCAATACTTTTAATATTGGCTGTTCTTCGATTGCCAGCTTTGCTACCTTTGATATTAAGAATGCTGATTTCTCCAAAATAGCTGCCATCACTTAGGACCACAAATTGGGTAATTCCATCATCAGCAACTACTGCCAGCTTGCCTTCTTTGATAATGTACATCTCTCGTCCAATATCTCCTTTTCTGCAAATATAATCTCCGGGACTGTATACTTGCGGCTGGAGTTTCAAAACCAGTTCAACCAACAGACCAGCTTCACAGTCTGCAAAAATACGCACTTTTTTTAGTGTTTCCAGGTGAACATTGATTGCAATCTCTGCTCGTAGTTTATCTGGCAGGTACTTCAAGACTTCCCTTTCATCCACAGCCTTTTTGTTTGTCCACAAGTAGTCAAACCACTTTATAACTCTTTTTTCCATGTCTTTACTCACATTCCGAAAGTGCATATACTGCTTGATAGCATCAATCCTTGCTTGAAACTCTGCCCTGGCAGCATTCATGTTGGAGATCATAGAGCCCACATTACCAACAATGGTAGCGAAAATCAATACTCCAACCAAGAAGTCAATGACCACGAAGAAATACTCAGAATCTCTTACAGGAGGGGGTGTTTCACCGATAGTAGTCAGAGTCAATGTTGACCAGTAGAGACTGTAGACATACTTTCTAATCAGACGGGCAAATTCAGGATCAGAGATGCTAGGGTAGACCCATGTATCAGCCCCGAATCCAATGGCTTTTGAGATCGAGTAGTACACACAGGCGTTCCAGTGAATAATAATCACAATGTACATGACAAGATTAGAGATCCTGAAGATATTTGGGTAGTTTGTCCTTGTTTCTGTTCTCTGGAAGAATTCAAACATCCGAGCTACTCTGAGCAGTCTGTTTAATCTTAATTCTGGGTAATTCAGTCCTAACTCAAAGTATAAGAGATCAGTTGGTATGATTGACAGAAAATCTAATTTGAATTGAAAAGATGACTTATATTTATCTCGAAGCTTTTTTTCTTCTTTCACTAGAAGACCTTGCTCCAGGTAACCTAAAATCAAATTGTAAATAATAAAAAATGTAATGACTTGGGGGGTGTTGTGTTTAATGTCAATCCAAATCTACTTTGAAAAATACTTTGGGTGCAAATTCCAGATGGTACATAACTTCTCTTACTTTTTAATAATCAATTTCTTATTTCCAAATATTCAACTTGGTGCTATATGGTTCAGCTTGAGCTAAACTACACAGCTTTGAAAATTAAACATTTCTAGCTCTGATTCTTTCCCTCTACTTTTCCACTATGGCAAACATCTGGAATAAAACCTTAAACCCCACAAAAACTCCACAGGCTGTAGGAAGAGTGGTTAATGAGGGCAAGAATTTGAACATGGGAATTTCAGTTCTATATCAAGTGCATTTACTCAATAGCTCTGGATGTAGGATAAGATTTTAAAATAAACAGTTGCAGCTGAAGTTAAGTAGATGTCTTGCTTGCTCAGTGGTCTTGAAAATCAAGCAAATACTTGAATCTCCTTAAATACAAAATCCAGATTTAGGTGCTAATTTTTCAGAAACACTGATCCTCACTTGGCCACACTGCATGTTTATTTTGTCTTATTGAGTCAGCTGCAAGCAGAGCAGCTTGTATCTCTTACCTCATGCCTATCTTACTTCAGGCTATATGTATCCTTTGAGTAATACAGCAGAGTTTCTCCTGTTTTTACAGGTCACAGACTGCCATCTTACAGAGATCTAGCTCAATGTCTTTTGCACCATTGCACCTCATTATTGGTACCCAGATAATAAGAGTGGTATTATTCTGAGTATTTTAAAACACCTGACACAAGTATATGAAGGTGAATAATTAATCATTGAGTATACTTACCTGTTCTTGTCCTCACAAACATGTCAGCAATGTAGATGGCATCAGAAACATAATCAATAATAAACCATACCCCTAAGTAGTCATGTTGGAGCTCCTCAAAACAGGCTCTGAATAGGCAAATACAAAAGTAAATTACCATGAAATGAAAATGAAATGCTTGCATGAAATCAGTGATGGATAAAATGATTTTGTATCTATTTAGGGATATTATGATTTTCCAGAAGTTTTATATAGTCATAAAAGAAGTACATCACCTAGCAATAATCATGGTCCAGTTGTACATGACAGGCATTGTGATGCAAAACAACCAGTTGTAATACATATTTCCTGCTGGATCAATAACGAAAATATCTTTCTTCTTCCTAAGTGATAGGCAGGGGAAAAAAAGGAGATTTAATGAGAGACTTAAAATACTCATAACAATTTTTTGAGGAATGAAGCATTCCAGAATTGTTATGGTAGAATAAATGGTCCTTATTAAAGTTAAGCTTCTTTGCTTGAATGCATGGAGCACACAAAGCTGCTTATTAGGTGTGACTTGGGATGCAGACTTTAGAATCTAAATTTTGCTGAGCAAAATCAGCTTGGCAGTCTCACTTCAGTTTATAGTGCCACATGCAATTTAAACCTTTTAAAATTAATTTTTCCTACCCAATTAACTGATAATTGATTTGATCATCTTTCAAAAAATAAAATTATGTGACTACTGTTTAAATAAGTGAGATAAATCATGCTTTTCTCAATGGGAAAAATCTTGCTCTGTGAAAGATGAAAACATTGGTATAGTTTACATAAAGAAACCAAAGAACATGAAATCATACAACACGAGTTCCTACTGCACTATTTTAAGTTGCTCTTCCTTGGCCAGAAAATTATGAATTTACCAAGCAAAAGGCAAAGAAAGAACTTTTAGATCATAGAAGAGTTTACTTGCTTGTAGGTGGCCTTATGTGTGAAAGAGATTGCTTTATGCTGGCACATCTTTTGCTGCAGGGTGTTATCCAAAAAATATCAGATAGTCAGAATCCAAAGGAGATTTTTCTTGATTATTTTTTCTGATCAATTCCACTCATACATATTTCTGTTGTCCACATATGAAGTTAAATCAAAACAACTCTAGGGAGAACAACAGCAGTCTGTACACTCATTCACTAGAGTATAACCATCTTGTTTACAGGATGTTCATGAATAGATTCAGTTTAACATCAAAACCAATTTTATTAGACATAGCAGACCTACAGGACCTAATGAAAAATACTTACTCTTCTTTATTTTCTTTATCTTCTTTGTTTTCTTTCTTCTTGGAATTATCTTTATTTTTGTTTTTCTCCTTTTTTTCCTTGTTCTTTTGTGTTTCTCCATCCTTTTTTTTTTCTGACTTGCTAAGAAATAGATTTGCATTTTCAGTTGTTGCAGACTAAGTCAAAACATAACTGGAAAGAAGTTAAATGTCTTAGAAATAGTAGTGTTATTACTCTTTGTCTTACCTCTTCTTTTCTTTTTTCTTTTTCTTCTCTCTAAGGAAAAGAAAAATATGATAAGCTCATGGAATGCATATAGCCCTGGCTTCCACATTTATTTGTTAGAATCATCTGAATTCAGTAAGGATAGCGTTATACTTAGGTGTTTGGCATTCAAATACTGTTTTGCTTATTGTAATACTGTTTTGCTTATTGTATTCACATAGAACTATTTTATTTTAAATTAATAGATACAATACCAATAACAAGTATTGAGAATGATCTTCATAACATGTGCATACATAAAATGTACACAGAGTCTCTTTTGGGATTACTTGAATAACATAACTGTTTATAAAGAAATTATTTTTTATATATATATATATATATATATATATAA
>NW_020799098.1:27883966-27895235 GCF_003259725.1 Athene cunicularia
TATATATATATATATAAAATTCTTCTTCATTGTTGCTTAAACAACCAATATTGCAATACTCTCATTGTATGAAATAGCAAAGATACTTACCCATCTTTATTACTATTGTTGTTAATATTGTAGCGTGCAAGTGCACCGGGTAGATAATATTTCCTGGGGAACAGCAAAGCAACACAGTTACATGATAGAAATACAAAAAAACATTTAATCTAAGTTGTCATGGACTGTTTCTCACTATTTTAATCATGGGCTAGGTTATCCAAGGAAATTGAAAGAGCACAGATTTTAATCTCCTAAATATTTACATTAATAAATATATCACAATCTTTAAAACTTTACTTATTAATAGAGGGTGAAGAAAATTAGATGACGGCAAATCTGTGTTTAGTTAATCCTATACAATTTATAACAGAAAAAAACTAAACAGACTAAATAGTCTCTTTAGTACAAGTGTACAAACCAGTAAATTTGACATACCTGTTTTCCCCTTTGTCCATTGGTCCAGGGTCCTCACTGGTGTCTTGCACTACCACGCTGGGAACAATTGTATGGGAGTGATGGGTCTCAATCACTCCTACCTTCATGGTGAAGTTTGTCTCTACCTTGGGTAATTGAGGAAGACTGATTAAAAAAGAATCAAGTCATTTCACAACTAGCAGAAGTAAAAAGCAATTTTTTTTTTTCTAAAGATGAATCCTTTATATCCTTGCTTCCCCCAAAACCATCAACAGTATTTTCCCTCTCTCACATGACATTCCCACCAGACAAGAAGGGGCACTGTGGGTGCTTCAGTGTGCTGAATAACCAGGCAACTGCTGCTGAAGAGAATGTTCAACACATCTTTGTCTTAGAATAACCATTAATTTAGGTCTTTCTCCTCAGCCTAATCACATCCTTTGAAAATATTTAGACAATTGTGTTTGAAACATCTAACACTGTTGCATTTGGTTTTGCACCAAAGGCTCAAAACTTACTGTATCAAGATGGATAAACAGATTCATGAACAGGTGGCATCCTGAAAACCAGACTAGGAAGCATCCACTGGTCATATGTCCAAAGAAATCTCAGTATGTCTGTATACCTCAGTATGTCTGATACCCTTGCTCTGTTGAGAGTAAAGTGTATGTTCTTTAACTAGGAAGACTGATGTAGTAGAATCTTATTACTCATATAGCATGTAGTATATAAACATCTAAATAGAAATGTTAGTGGCTGTTCATGTTCGTTTTGTTCATCTCAATATTATAAAATGGAAAATATTGTAGAGTACATAACTAATGTAGCATATTCTAGCAAAGTCTTTCCATCACTGGAGTAATTAACTTCTGCTCTCCCTTTTAACTACTATTATTACAAATTTGTCAGTTATATCTTGGCATCAGTGAGACTGCCAACACTTTGGGCATGAACTGTGTCTACATATGTGATCTGCCATTGACAGGGCCACTTAGATAGGATTATAAAACAGATGCAATCCTCTGCAGTAACAATATCCCTGCACATGTGAAATCAGAGTATAGAGATGTCTGTAAGTCACAAACTGACAAATGAGTGGCTGTACCACTGACAAGTGAAGCCAAATGCCATAGAATGTATTAGTTTTAAAGAAAGCACTTCCATGCTGTACTTAAGCACACCGCAGGATGATACAGCTGCCACATTACTGCAAGACTTACCCGAGTCTCCTTATTAGTCAATGAAACTAAAAATATTCCTATAGAGGAAAGAGGAGAGGAAACCCGTGTTTCCAGCAGTCATCAGACATGAATGACACATGGTGCAAAAAATAATACAGCAATATGCAACATTCTACAAAACAGAAAGATAAAGATTGAAGATTAAGATATGTTCTTTCACAAATAGTCCTAAATGTAGTCCAACATTGCTGGTCAGTCTTTAAATGATTAAGAGCAAGGTCTAAGATACTGCATAAAAAGATTCTAAATTTCTAAGAAATAGTAAACATTAGGTTAGATTCACCAGGAGCCTAAAAGCTGTAATAGGGTTTCCACTGACTTACTCCAAGGATAAATTGTGTTTGAAAGTGTGGAGATTGAAAGTATGCCAGGTTGAATTAAGCAGCTTTATGTCTGCTTACAGGTGCCCTGAAAGCTCTGGTAATGCTGACACACAAAATTCCATCCTGATTTAATCTATATCCTCCACAGAGCCACACCGGAGTCCACAGAGCTCACAAATAATGGTGCAAAATAAAGCTGTGTCCAACCATTTCTAAACACTCAGCACCAGACAAACACAAATGCATTCATCTCAAGGGAAATCGTTCCTCCAACAGAGTGGGTTCCAAACCAGTCAGTTCACACTAGGACTCCCAGTACCAGCATTTCTACATACGGACTTATTTTTCATGTTCATCTTTACCCTACAAGTCTTCTTTATTGTCAATAGGAAAAGAAAAAATCTTTGACTTCATTGTATCCAGACATACTGCTTTGCAAATGTCTAGAGGTTCAAGATAATGAGAAGTGTGGCAAAACAGGACATGTCCAAAAATCCACACCCATCCAAAGTATGTAGCTTGGAGGTTAGGGAAAAATCTATATCCTCTACATTCCCCTGTTGTTCAGGTAAAGAGGATTTTCTGTGTATTTTTACAAATCAGCAGATTCCTCTGGCTGTTAGTGTCTATTGTAAGTGGAAGCCCTGAGGGGTGCTTTGTGTTCTGCTGAAGGAGCCATGGCAGCCATGCGTAGGACTTGCTGGGAAGGAGGAGCAGCCATTTGGGGCAGGACTGGAGATTTCATCTTACAGAGGCACTGGAAGCACTAACTGGCATACAAATAGTCTGAAAATACTAAATCTGAATGCCAGGCTCAGGTGACTGCTGCACCACGTTGTTTCCCTTGTCAGTGGATCAGGATATGTAGCACAAGAATATCTTCAAATTCCATTAGTGTCAAAGCAAATTGTGAGGAGTTCTGAAATTCTTGAATCTAAGACACAGAAATGCTAATGCAGCATGTGCCCAGTGCAAGTTGAACACACAGTAATTGCTCCTGGTTAGGGGACTGTGGTTACCTTGTTACAGCATTTGTGTGACAAAACCCCAACACTGGGAACAGTAGAAAATGTCCTGTTAAACTCAGTGGATCCAGAACTCATCTTAATGTATTTTTTAATTGTATTATAGAGGTTTTTAAAACAATGTTTCAAATGTTTTTTACTTAATTGTACCACTATCATGTTTCCTATTCTGTAGTCATACATAAACTAATACATTGTCACAAATTGTTACACTGCTTTTATTTTAATAGTCCAATGCTCATTTTCACATTACCATATTCAGGTAGTAAGATTGAAAGGTAATACAGATAAATGCTTGCTTTAGCTATATTTTAGATTTTTACCATATTGTTTTTACTGTATAATCACAAATAGTTTGCTCTTACTATCCTGGATTTTTAAATGTGACTACTACTATAAACAACTGAGTTTTCAAATATTATGACCTAAAAACTTACTATATTAATTGCTATATATCAAAATCTTTAGGACTGCAAGAAAATGAAGGCAGTATTATCCTTTTACAGGATTGTATGAATGGAACATCAGCTTCCATCTCTTCTGATCTTTTATTTTACCTATTTCTCACTTTCTTACCAGCCCACCATATTCACTTCTTTAGTTATTCTTTTCAGAGAGGAAATGCTTCAAGTAAGTAAAGATCGATTTTTTTTCTTTACAAAAAGCATCCAAAAATCTTAAATAACATTAAAATCTGCAGTGTTTTACAGCAAAATCTCTTATCTTTAAGATGCAAACAATCCTTAGCAGTTCTGCAATAAGCAGTTTCATCAGTGTGCATGCTTACCTTGAGAATGTAATCTGCTGCTTCTAATAGTGATTTCAGTCGTTTACATCAGCGACGTTTCCTTACTACATAAGCGGATCCACCATGAAAAGCTAAATATAATCAACATTTCATACATAAATCCCTTATTGATCAATTTCTCAACCAGCCAGTCCCATGTGCAGTTCTGTGAATTATTCCCAGGGAAGGACATAGATATTAGAGGAGGATTTCCTTGACCTAGTGATGGATTTTGAGATTTAGAGAGAGAGGAAAGTGACAGTGGCAGTCACTATTATCCCTCACCTGAGCAGAAGCTTACTAGCCCTATGAACACGCACAAGAAGAGACAAATGCTGGAGCATACTCTATCCTGAAACTAAAAAAAAAAAACAAACCCCAAACTGTAAATTACTATATATTCAGCGTTGTGTGCTTGCCCATTTTCTTAATAATTACTGTAGTAACAGGCCTTTACTAGCATAGATAAAACACAATAAATGGATATTTCCTTTTTATTTTAATGTTTATCATATTGCAGAATAATAGGAAATGCCATTTTAAACTACTGAAAGTTCTTAGCTAATCTAGCATTCATATTTTGATGCTCAAAAAAGCCCATGAGTTGTGAATATATATTTAATGGAAAATGCTATGATAATGAAGTTCTAAAACACTGAACTGATCTTCAAGTTTGGTATGAATTCTGACTTTGCAAAACGGTTTGTAAAGTAGCTGCAGTCCTCCTTCATTAGAAAGGTGCACGGGTTCATCTGTAGTGGACACACAATCAAGCAAGCCCCAAGAGCATCATAGTGTACTTTGAAAGAGAAGATGTTGAAGTATTTGCAAACTCAGCTTTCTCATTTCACTGTGGGGTTCCATGAAAATAAGGCAAATTAAATTCTCAGGAGCTTGAGTGACTGATGTTTTACATGGCCCATTTTAGGGGAAAAAAAATAAATTTAAAAAAAAGGCATTACTGAGCATGAAATCCAGTGCAGAAAATCTTTTAAGCAGCAAAACCAATGAATGTTCAAATTTGAAATTGTATCTTTGTCACAACTGATCCATAGTTAAAATTACTGCATTACTTTTTAACTTTGCTTTACAACAAGCAGAATCCTGGAAAGCAGTCCAGCCCCTGGGACCCCAGGATTAAGACACATTTCTTTCCTTAACCAAGAGCAGGAGGAAGCAATGCCACTGGTATTCATATGAACCAACTTAAATCTTGCAGCCCAGCCCAGGTGACTGAGTGGACATTTGTAAGTGGATTGACACATTTTAGATTTAACCAGAAACTCAAAATGATGCTCAGTATTACAGGTCACCCTCCTGACCAGAGAAACAAATTAGAAACATCTGCTGCTATGACTTTCCAACCCTGAAGACAGACAGTCCATTTTCTAGGAAAGAGAATACACATTTGAAATTTAAAGAATAAAAAATATTTTAAGCAAACCAGTAATGGGCAACAAGGAAATGCATAATATTATGCCCAGTGAAAGTCAGATATACAAATCTATAGTAAGGTATCCAACATAACAAATGGATGAAGAAGTGAATAATCTTCTAAGTTTTGGTATACATTTCACTGTTGTTTTCAAAGGGCTGAAATAAAAAGAGATATGAAAAGAATCAGAAGGTCACTGCAATCAGGATCAGTTTTACCTCTGTTGTTCTCATGGGTTTTTTGCCTGGTTTGCAGTCCAAAAGATTTCAGTGTTCAATGCTGAGCAGTGATTTTGTGCATATGTGATGGCACAGAGTGTTTGGGACATATGCCTTGTTGCGTGTCACATCAAACTAATTGTGTACTCTTGCATTTGGTGCATACCTTTGTCCAAAAGTTTTAGATGACCAGCCAAACCAGGCAATTCTATGTTGTGTCTCTCAAGCCACTATGAACTACAAAGAAGATACACCATTTTACTCTGGTGGAAAACAGTCAGTTTGCTTTTAAAATAAGCAGTCCTGTAAAGCAACTTATATTTTCTTATCTGTTTTACAATGGAGCTTTTCAAAGAAGCTCTCAAACAAAGGAAAATGAGTGCTACTGGGCCAGACCAGTTCCTTGTGTGACAGTGGCCAGGACCTCACTTACGTGCAAAAAAGCTTGCAGGACAAGTTCTGGGTGAGCTCGACACAGTGGTCTCAATTTTGCCCTCCTTTAAAAGACAATTACTTCACTGGCAATTACATTAGATTAGCATCAATATTTTTTCACAGATGTTTTTCCTGTTATTCTGTATTCCAGTGAAGTAACCTTGACTGATGGGAGAATGACCGCACTAACGGATTATTGTTTTAGTAGGCCAACTTTAATCTATTTTTGTATCTTACTTTGTCATCATCTGTAATTCTTCTCAATCCTATTAAAGCTACCTCTAGTTTCAGACACCCAAACCAAAACACTAGATAAATTATACATATGTATTTATTCATAAATAAGCAGGTTTTAATGGCACAACTTTGCCTTTCAGCTTACTGTGTTGTAGCTGTCTACCCAGATGGGTGTTTTAGATTGGGACCACAATTTTGGCAGACTTATTTTCTGCAAGTACTGTTCTGTCTTTTTTAGCACTGATGCAATTTCAGCAGCGAATGTCATGTTGGAAGTGTTGTAGCTGAAAGGCTCCAGTGCTTCTGGTTTATTGAATACTCTTTTATGTAGACTGCTGTTACAGGGAATTCAGTGTCATGAAGCACAATCAGGCCCGACGAGGTCTGGTGACTGGAAAACCATCAGCGCAGTGTCTCCACCAGTAGGTGGTACTGTATTTATACTTTAGCGTTAAATGGGTGCTTGATGGAGAGGGAAGCAATAGAAGCAATTTAAGATCCGTGTTGGTGTGTTAGATTCCCATATGCAGATGAGGCTGGAATCGGAAGGTACTGGACAGACTGCAAGCCTTCTGTGGACATGAGCACTCTCAGACACACAGTACAGCACCACACAGTGTGCTGAAAGACCATGTCAGAACCTTTTACCAGCATCTTCCAGGTCCAGACCCTAGTTTTTGCATGACTGCTCTGAGCAGGGATTAGCACTTCTGAAATGTCTGTGAGCACAGCAAGCACAGTGTCTGGCCGTGCCCAGCAATTATTTGTGTGCCCTGAGCTGAACCTGCAATGAGGCTGTCCTTGTGCCACTCAGGTTGAGGCGGCTTGAGAGATCTCTTCTCCTCCCAGCCTGGAACCTGCAAGGAATAGAGAGACTGGCCCACAAAAAAAACTCTCTGGAAAAAACTAGAACTTCATTCAGTAATATCAATGGGATAAAGAATGAGTGTGGTCACCCTGCAGGAGTGCCAGTAGCTCTGAACAGTCAGTCACGATTTCTGTTTAGCACAATTTTATTTCAAGCTAAAATAACATAGGAAACCTGGGTTGGTTGCACAAAATAATGATGCTAAAATCTTTACCCATACAAAGGTGATTCAATGGAGATTAATTCTACTTAAAAGGAAATCATCAATATATGATGTTGCCACTGATAAGAGTGGTAGAAAATGCACTGCAGTTAAAGTAGGTTTGATAGATCTAGCCTTGTCTTTCATTCATTGTAGTAAAGTAGGAATTAAGGTGGCACTATCTGGGCATTTTTAAGACAACATGAATAGGATTAATCCCTTCACAGCAAGTACAGCAATCTAATCATGTTGAACTGCAATCTAGAGGCACCATTTTTTTGTCTCACTTGAAGTTAATTCCTTTACATCTTGCTCCTTCGGGTCTACACTAAATCACCAGCATTTGGGGCAGGTGAAGTTCCCATGGTCAGAGATCCACTCTCAAATCTAGCTCAGTAATTTTTGTGTGACTGCATGCCAGGACAGGAAATAAACCTGTTTGTAACTGCCGTATTGAACAGAGATCATTTGGACTCTGTCAGATAGCCATGACTGCAGGCAGAGAAGAGTAGTGCAGAACAGGGAGGCTGAGCAACAATGACAGGACTTCAAAATGCCAGAGGCAGATTTCTTAAATTAAAAAAAAAAAAAAGAACTTGCTTCATGTCTGCACCTGGTCTAGCTGCACAGTGAACCGTTTTTCTCAGTGTAGTGAAACCTCTTGTCTTCATCTTCAGTATTTACAATAGTATAATTAAATATTGCATAATAACACTTATAAGGAACTCAATGTATACGTGTATGAGAAAAAAATCCTCAACTTCTCAATAATCCTCAACAATCCTCAATAATCCTCAATTAAAGAATTTATGACAAAGCCAAGAAGTCACACAAATTTTGTTTAATTAAGTCATTCATGACTAACACAGAGGCAAGATGGGTTTTATTAAGGCACAAAAATGAAGTTTCCAATGTAAAAATATAAGTTGGCTACATATTCAATGCTTTGATTTTTATTGAAAACCAATAATTAAAGTCAGTGCTTGCCTAACAGTCAGTTTCAGTGAATCTTTCACTCGTTGCATAAATAACAGAATTTTAACACAACTTCTTTCTTGCATTTTCCATACATTTAATGGAAAAAAATGAGTGCAATAACCCAGAAAGGTATAACAGGGTTTCATAACATCCTTATTTCTCTTTTGGAGAAATGGGAACTGTCACAAAATTCCTCTGAGTGTTGGTACATGCATATTATTACTTCATACACAAAAAGGCTGATCTGTGCTTTGCCTAGCTGGCATAGATCCACTGAAATAGAGGAGCTGTGCTGATTTGCATTAGTTGATGATCCAGGCATTGCTCTTAATCAGTCATAGGTGCTGTTTTGAATGGTGAACTAGCATCTTCTTCCTCTTTATGTCAGACAATAAGATTGTATATAAAGACTTTATTTTCTTTCTCATTTGACACTAACATCTAAAATAAAGACCACTATATCAATATTGATAAATTACCTTTATGCAGTTTCTTCTTCCTGGGACTGTCTCAAAGTTCTTTGAAACAAGTTGAGTATGCAAGGAACTGTAAATCATTCGTGAAGTATACACACGTGAAGTATACTCACTCTCTAATTATATTATAGATTACACATTCTTTAATCTGTCTACTGACTTGGATTGTTAGCTACAAGGTTTTTTGTGACTTATTTTTTCTCCTCCCCCACAAAAAAAGATAGTTTCATGGTGTTTTTGCAGTTTAGTGCAGATTGAAAAACATGAAACATGACTTATATAAAGATTTTCAACCAAGAAACAAGTGTATAGAATCATTTTGGTTGGAAAAGCCACTTAAGATTTTAGAGTCCGGCTGTAAACCTAGCACTGCCAAGTCCCATGCACTACCACTAAACCATGTCCCTAAGCACCACACCTACACATCTTTTAAATACCTCCAACGCTTGACAACACTGTTGGTGAAGAAATTTTTCCTAATATCCAATCAAAACCTCCCCTGGCACAATATGAGGCTGTTTCCTCTTGTCCTATCACTTGTCACTTGGGAGAAGAGATCAACATCCACCTCACTACAACCTCCTTTTAGGTAACTGTATAAAGCCATGAGTCTCCCCTCAGCCTCCTTTTCTCCAGGCTAAACAACCCCAGTTCCCTCAGCCACTCCTCATAAGACTTGTGCTTTAGACACTTCACTAGCTTTGTTGCCCTTTGGACACACTCCAGCACCTCAATGTCTGTCTTGTAGTGAGGGGCCCAAAACTGAACACAGTATTTGAGGTGCGGCCTCACCAGTGGTGTGTACAGAGGGGATGATCCTTTCTGTATTCCTGCTGGCCACACTGTTTCTGATACAAGCCAGGATGTTCTTGGCCTTCTTGGACACCTGAGCACACAGCTGGATCTTATTCAGTGAGCCGTCAACCAATCTGGATCTCATACTGAAGATTTTATTCAGTAATTAAAAAAACTTTGATGTCCATAGTCTGCTAAATGAGTTGGCCAGTACAGAAACAGATCTGCAGAAGTGTTAACCGCACTGTTTCTCAGTATTCTTATTCTAGGTGCTGTGCCACAACACAGGGAAGCCCTGACCAGCTGTGTCAGGGGAAGTGTTGGTCTTTGGCAGCTCTCACACCCTCTCCGCTGCTTCCGCTGGCCCTTGCGATTGTTACCACCTCCCTTCTGCTCTGCAGGTCTGCCAGCTGAGTCTCTTGCAAGATTGACATTTCATGTGCTTTAGTCAAATTGCAGGAAGCTGGAAAAATTGACACATTTTGACAGAAAAGGGTGTGAACACTCGCAGTTGATGATCTGAGGGGGCACGGAACAAAAATAGTTGGGAGCAGACTGCAGACATGTATCTGTCCATATAGATACTTTTATCCTATGTCGTACAAGAAGATTGAAGTTTGCTCCCAAATTTTCAGATTGTGCTTTAAGATTTTAATTTAACTGTTTTAAATACTATTTTAAATTATTGCTCTTCTGTAGCAGTAACCTATGCTTTAGAAACACAAAGGCAGAAAAGTCAAGCTCTTTTTTTAATGCAGCCTGCACATGACTCAGGCCACCTTCCACAGAAGTTCTTATAATGTAGACATTGTAAAGGTAAAGTGGATAGGTAACTAAACAACAAAAATGAATGCAATGCTCTTTTTCTCCCAACATTCAGAGAGCTGGTTATGTTAAACAGTAAATAGAGAGGGGGGAAAAAAAAAAAAAAAAAAAAAAAAAAAAAAAAAGAGAGACTAAGATATTGAAACTGTTCTCTTGATTTAACCCCAGGACTGCAAATGCAAAGATGCCCAAGGCAGGGAAAATAGTTATTCTACTGGCATGCCACCATATTTCACCAGTCTGCACCAGAGCTAAAACTTTCAAAACCAAAGTGATTAATTCAGGTGCTGTGCTCCAAAGCATAGTTATAACTTGGCTCGAGCCAGCATGTCCCTGTGCAGCTCTGTGGAGTTGTCTTACATTTGCAGCTCAGTTTGGCTCCAGTTTGCGAAGTTCTTGTGCATGCTAAAGCTCCTCAAACCACCCCAGGAAGTTTGCTGGGCAATGCTAGGTTAGCATGTAATGGTTTATTAAGCCATACATTTTGTGTTTCACTTACCCATGTTAAAAACAAGGGCTTAGACTTCTACCTTGAAACTATTGATTGGGTAATAACGGTAATTATTTCTTGTGACACCCTGGAGCCTGCTCAACCACGGGGAGTCATCTCTGGGCAAGTATGACCAGACGCTGCCCTAGTGCTCTGCAGCTGGGATAGTCTGGCCAGGGCATTCCCGCCGGCCCGCAAGGGCAGCTGCCCGCCCATCACACACTTCATGCTGTTGCACATGAGAACTGCTCACCTCTTCTCCCAGGTGTGAAAGGGAGGCAAATGAAATCTATAGAAACTTCCAGTAGACAGAAATACCGCCTAGGTACCGCAGGGGAGAGCTCCTTCCTTCGGAGTCAGTGTTCAGGTGGGGTGGCTGAAGACCCCCGGTGGGCACTGGCACTTATAACGACTTATACGAAATGAAACCCGTCGGAGGTCACTCCCGGCCTTCCCCCTCAGGACGCGCCCACGGGCG
>NW_020799098.1:27895285-27985341 GCF_003259725.1 Athene cunicularia
TTAAACAGGGGGCGGCTCTCGTAACGCCTGCGTGCCCGAGACTGTGCCCAGACTGTGCCCCTCCTCATGCTGTTGTTCTCCGAGGAGTGGGGCGCTGCCGGCTCCGGGGGGGCTCCTGCGCTTCTCCTCCCGCGGCTGGCTCCTTGTCTAACGCCTCGTTTCAGCATGTTTTGTGCATTTTTATGAATGGGGGTGTACCGGGGCACAGACCCTTGCTGCCTCTCGGTACACCCGCTATTGGCCCCAGTTGCCAGGCCTTGGCAAAAGTGGGCTTGGTATCTCCCGGGGTGGTGGAAAAGGGCATTTCATGTTCCTGCCAGGCGTGAGCTGATTCGTGCATGCAATAAAAATGGTCAAATTATGTGTCTAATCAAAGCAAACAGTTTTCCAGATGAGTTAGGACCAGTATCTTCAGGATAAAAGCTAAACTGGCTGTCACTAATGAACTGCAGGGTTTTACAGGACTTAAAACAACAGCCAGTTAAACTTGCTACAAGGAGCATGTAGTACCAGACTGTCTGATTTGCCTGAATCAGAGAATATTTAGGTGTCTGAAAAAACAGTTTTGGATTTAGCTGAATCGTAAAAACACTTTAGAAGTTAGGATAGTGGTCACCTGAACTCAGACTGGTTTCCTCTTGCTGTCAGCCTTGAGTCAGAGCTCAGAGAGTTTTATTTCTGCAACGAAAGGTTCTGCTGACAGGTTCATGTTTGTTGACATTTGGAAGTGGGAGGTGAAACTAGCTTAGCTACAGAAACTGGGTGTTGAGCAAACCAGGTGGCCTCAGAGATTCGTCTCCTTCCTCAGTCCTTCCAAGTAATCTTCAGAATAGTCAAGTGGGCAATAAAGTATTAGTAATTTCTGGATCAGCCTTCTCTTCCCAGCTCTCAGGTGGCTCTTCGATCAGTAGAGTGACATACCACTTTACATGCAAGTGGAACAAATGACGTGTTTTTTAAAACTGGCAAAAGCCACTCAGAACAAAAAACAGAGATCACAACCATTCAGAATTACTCTTCTCATCTGGCAGGCAAGACAGGTGAAAAAATCCAACGTCTCTTTGTAAATGTGAGCAAAGATTGTATTTCAGAAAGGAGAGAATCATGCTGTGGGAGTCACTGAGTGACTTACTACAGATGGCATGATTAAATTTTCATTATTCAATGTTGTAAAGTCTGCTGGGGAATGGAAAACTTAAGAATCAGTAGAAAAAGTAGCAATAATGTCATATGGAAGGGAATTAGCCTGCCATTCATCCCCAGTTAAAAACACCATTCACAAAAAGAGGGAGAAGAGTGCTATTTTCTTCACTGTAGAAACCCAGCATGCTGATAGAAAGCTGCCTTTACCACTGTGGGTAGCTAAAAGTCCACCCTTAACAGTTTTTATCTTCATGCATTCTTTTAATTAAAGGCAAGAAATGTTGTTGCTTCTCACATAAAGCCCGTGGTAACTGAGTGGTTGTGGTACAACCATCACTGATCTGGTTTAGCATCATTATAAGGTATTGAGAGCTAAGGGATTTAATTCACTAGCAACCCCTTCTTTTTTTTGACTTGGCCTGATATGTGTTAACTAAGAGAAACATTTGTGCTTGAAGGACTTCTCTGTAATTGTCTTTTGTAATTTAATAATTATATCAACATTTAAGTCTATGTAAAATATTCTTCTAAGACTATGCCAATAATTAAGAATTTTGAAATACTTTCAGATAGAGATGCAAATTCCATTTCTTTTACATTATCCGGTTGGAACTTCTAGTAATGATAAGATGGCAGAATACTATCTATCCAACATACTATGCAAAAGTAATTTCATGTAGATGTAAATTCTTTGAGATTTTAATCTTCAACTGTGGGATATGGACATACCCATCTTGTGGGATAATTTTTATGAAGTCTGGTTTAGCAATACAAAACAATTCTCGTTGCATAGAAACTCTCCTGGTAAACAAGGAAATGTCATTGCACAGCCTGAAAATCCAATAAAACTTCCTGTAGTATGTTTGTTGTACAGTATGGCCCAGGAAAACTGGGAGGAGATACTTATTCTAGTTCCTTACTTGTAAAGGGTGGTATTTCCCTGTGTTAGTATCAGTATTGTCAGCTGCAAATTAAGATACGCTGTCAAATTTCATATAATTTTTAATACTTCTGATATTTTAGATATTCCTTCCTAAACAATATTAGATGAATTATCCAAGGCTGCTTCTTGTTGATTGTGCGGTGAATTACTTTTGACAGTTGTTAGTATTTCCTGAGTTTAGGTATGAACCAACACAGAGGCACATCCTTTTCTGCCAAGTTTCCAAGTGTTTGTTTCAGTTGGAAAAAAAAAAAGAGTGAGTGTATTGCAGATGGTCACTCAGCAGGATGAATCCTTCATGTGTCATTTTAATTACAGGGGAAGCACGGAAAGCAAAATTATTTGTTGTATCCAGTGCGTTATATGAATCACAGTGGACTGAGCTTTTGTACCTCTGCATGAGCTGTTTTATATTTTAGCATGTTTTCACAGTAAAACCTTGCTTTCAAAAAAAGGTTTTCCTTAAAACCTCTTCTAGACTAGTTTCTTTGATCCATGCTGTTTGTGTGATGCAGTCTACCATGAGAACCTGTGAAACTTCTGCCTAGACTGCAGTCAACCCTGTTGCAGCATTGCTGCCTGGCCCCTGCTTCCCCATGCAAAGTAACGACTGCTTTTGTTCCTGGAAATGCAATACCTCTTCTTCCTTTAAAAACACGTCTAGGCTGATGGCAGATGATATCATTCCCACAGTCTGTCATCCCAGTGATGTTGATAAGGCTTGGCTGGCAGAGAATGTGAAGCTTCAGTCTTAGCTCAGGATCACCCAGCTCGGCAGCTGTGTTGCAGGGATAGCCAGGGGGATGGTCCCTTACAGGCTGCGCTCTTCCTCCAGCTAGGGCCTGTTGAAGTTAGACGATAATTGCTCTGAGGTGTAATGAGGCCTCCACCTCAAAATTTTACTAGTGGTTAAAGATCTGTCTCACGCTGCAGTCTCTGAACAGTTTTAATAAAACATATTGTTGCCCGTATGCGCAAGAGTTTGCTCCCTATATAGATTTTTTTCCTTCTATTTTTTAATTTGTTTTTTTTCCAAATCTCAGCATCAAATATAAAAGCAGAATCCTGAAATAGTGGCAGACTTACTCTAGTCGGCAAGTTCTGAAATCATGGATTTTGCTATAGGTTGGGTGGTCCCAGCACAACACAAAAGAATCCTTTTGGGGTTTCAGGTTAGCTTTTACAATTTCAAGTTGAATTTTACATCAAAGGTAATATTTTATTGTTGCATTCCTTGGTATTGCCTTAATCATTGGACTGAGTCAATGTAGTGCAAAATATATATAAGGCATTACAGGGGTGGGTCATGGCCCGGGGCAGCATTGTGTATGTTATGTGGATTTTGTGAGTTATTTGTATGGTCAGAAGTGATAAGTGCTCTGGGAAGACATGGAAAGCAGTGAGCAGGGTGAGGATGGGGTTCTTCAGATCTGTGCCTGGTTTGTGAATCACTTACCCTCCTTTTTCTCCTCCCAGGTGCTGTGCTCTCTTTTCCTTGCCATGACTCCTGCCAAGCATGGTGCCAGATCATCAATGTGTCTGAATCACGCTCTTCTCTCCTCGCCTCTATGGACAGGACTCTCAATGAAACAATCCAAAGCATCTCAACACCTGCTGGAAGCAAATACCAGCTTTATGTTGGCTTGGCTTTGGCAATAGGTTCCAGTATCTTTATTGGTTCTAGTTTCATACTAAAGAAGAAAGGACTTCTGAAACTGGCAGACAAAGGAGTCCCCCGAGCTGGTAAGTGACGGTGCCTGCCTTGTTCCTGCTGGGGACAGAAATGCCTCTTACAATGTGGCAAAATCAAGGTTTGAGTCACAGATCACACATTTAAAACTGTCATAATTGAAAACTGTCATAATTTAACCATGATCAGAAGTCCTGTCTTGGCTAGGAAGGGAAATACAGTATTATTTCTCTGTGTGTGATTCCAGGGACTGGGTTTTCAGAATTCCTAGGGCTATGGGGGCAGAGGTGGGTATTAAATCTAGTAAATTGGTGGTATTTCCTCCCTGACAGCAGTTAGATACCAAATAAAATTCTCCATCTTACCCTTTAAAATACCTTTTCCTCTTTTTTCCATCTTCTTTCCTCCTCATCTAAGACGGAAAGTGTTAAGATGATAACTAAGTTGTTTGTTTTTTTTTTTTAAAAAAAAAGGTGGTGCAGTGAGCTGTAGAAAAGGTACTTATTATGCAAGTTTGTACAGTTAGTACAACTATTCTTTCATCAAAGTCAACAGATGAATAGCTAGAAAAAGACCCATTGGACTAATCTCATCATTCCTTTGCATGGATTTAAATATATAGCATTAGCAGGTTTTGTTTGTTGTGTTTATTGCATTATACTGTTCCAGAGAATTTGGTTATTTGAAATGAATGTGTTACTGAATGTTCAATATACTTATATTTTATGGTAAAAAAAATCATGCATGCAGTGGCCTTTTTATTTCTAATTTCTTTCAATTTAAATTATAAGCAGAGTCAAAATGCATCTGACTGTGTATGAATATATTGGATCTGACCTGGGAAAGCACTTTGAAGCATTTCTTAAGTTTATCAACAATCTTCATGGACATTTTACTTTTGCTTGGAACTTTCCCTTTAGTCAAATAACATTTTTCTGAAGTCCAATCCACAAAGCAGTAGAGTGATTAATATAAATGTCAGTCAAAATCAAACAAAATATTCTTCTCATCACATCCAGATAACATGTTCTTTTAGTACTTTATATGACTAGAGGCAAATGTGAAACTGTAGTTTAGTTTGTTATAATAATGTGGTCTCTTTCTTCTAAGGTGAGATTATTTTTCCGCTTTCAGGACAGGGTGGATATTCTTATCTGAAGGAATGGCTTTGGTGGGCTGGATTGCTTTCAAGTAAGTCACCTCTTTCCTTTCAGCCTATATATAAATGCTACATAAAGCAGATTTTTGAAAAATAGATTTATTCCTTGATTTTTCACTCCCTTCACTTAAAAGAAAAGTCTTTGCAATCACCTTTGTGACAGAAGCCATTCTCATATCCCATCTCTCAAATATTCTGTTTACTCTTTACTGAACAGCCTTTCTTTAATACCCAGTCAAAAGCGATGGGATTGAATCAGTCCAACTTCTAGGAGTACTTAGGGGAAAAATATTTAACTTCCTTCAGCCTTTATTATGTCCAGAGGAGGTTAGATAATTTTGGAAAGAAAGTTTGCATATATAGTGTAGCAAAAAGATTCTGGTTTATATTTGCTATCATACAAGATATTGATATTCCTTTTATTCCTCTCCCCCACCTCAACCTGAAAGAAATGTTCTTTCTTCTGCAGTGGGATTAGGAGAAGCTGCAAACTTTGCTGCCTACGCCTTTGCACCTGCCACTTTAGTTACCCCCTTGGGTGCACTGAGTGTTCTCATAAGGTTAGTACAAACTGGGAACAAACCTTGATGGATGAAACATTCACTGTGTGAGGGGAAAGTACTGTCTTTGCCTGAAAGCAGAGAATTTTAGTAAGAAAACTGGAAAGCAATATATGGAAAAAATGGGGTTTGTTCCTCAGCAGAAAGATCTTTGCTTATTTAGAGCTGAATTTGATGAGTAGAGGGAGTAAGAAGTCTTGTTCCAAAGACTAATATATGCTTTCCCAACAGCCTTCCACCTATATTATAAAATATTTTTTATCAGCATATACCAGGTATACTGCTGATGCACAGTGGTGAAAGGCTGTAAATTATCTCTTCCTAGAGGACTGAAGCTTTCTTAAAAAGCCTTATCCTGTTCTTCAGTTGTGAAAAAACTTCAAAAGAAAATACAGTATTCCCCCATTAAAATGTTTACAAAATAATTTCTTTTTCATAGGAGCATAATTTCATATTAAGACAAACTTAATAAGCATTTTGGGCTTTTTTGGTATTTTCCAAGTCCTGGAAACAAGGCAAAGAAAATGTTAGGTTTTTTTAAATCCACAGTTAAAATTTGTGGTTCTTTTGAAATATGAATGCCCTTCAAATGCTCATTTCCAATGTAGGAAGAAACAAATAATTTCTAAGTTCTTAAGCACATACATTAATATGGCTACCACAGAAGCAGAAGAGACATGGATTATGCTTACAACAAACATTCTGGGAAATAAATTATTAACAAAATGGAATGACTAAATTTTAAATGTAAAACTATTATTTTTAAGACCTGAGTATACTATATGAAACACTGTGTTTAAAACCAAACCTGGGCCATGTATTTTATTTTTTTTAGGATGCTTGCAGTAATCTAACTGCTAGAAATGCAGCTGTTCTGTCATAGCAAAATCAGTGTAAGTCTGTGACCTACAGATGTGCTGGGATCAGCGTGCAGGTAGATGCAGACTAACTGGCTGCCTGGCTGCTGCTTCATAAAACAGCCTGAGTTTTAACATTCTCTCCTTTGATGTGGATAGCAATCTTTTCAATTTTCATGAAACAGAGAGGTCATGAGAACTTAATGTCAGTGAGCTTGTTACCGTTGTGTGAAAAAATGGCTGTAATGTGATCAGTGGGTTGAAAAACTGTGAACGTGTCGTCCACACACTATTAAGCCTGTGTCTGTGCCCTAAGGTTGTGCTCTAGCTGGCTGGTCATGTGCCTTGTGCTGTGGCCTCATTTGGGCCATGTTACTTACTATTCTTAGGTTAAATCTTGAACCCCTTGGAGAGCCTGGGGTCAGTCCTCTTAAAAGGGGAGACATGCCTTCTCTGTGCTTTTGGGGGAGTCCTGGGAAGCCAGGCAGAAGCTGTGCCTGGGTGGGAGAGCCCAGGGAGGGATGAGGAACAGTTTCCAAAACTTATGTGCATTGGTTCTAATGATAAATGAAGTGCTTTAAACCATTTTTGGAAGAACAGTCGATCTACAGGTGTGTGAGAGTGCATACCCCTGACCCAGGCAATCAGTAATGAGAAGTTCCTTGAGCACTTCAGACCCTTTACAACCTGGAGGGGAGGAATCAGGTTGCTAACCCCCCCTAAAACCTGACCTGACCTGCTTGGTCCTGACCAACCTACTTGCAAAACTCCATAAAATTTGATTGTTTCAGGCTGGTTTCCCATATATCAAAATTCAAAAGAGTTTTTAAATTACTATCATGTTACACAGATATTGAATGTCTCACATGGCTAGTGGAGCTGAACCTTTTATTTCTATTTTGCCAAACAGCGCTATATTGTCATCCTATTTTTTAAATGAGAAACTGAATATTCATGGAAAGCTGGGCTGTGTACTGAGCATTTTGGGGTCAACAGTCATGGTTATTCATGCCCCTGAGGAGGAGGAGGTCACCTCGCTAGATGAGATGGAAAGAAAGCTGCAAGATCCAGGTCTGTATGCAATTGCAATGAACTTGTGCTACAGTTCATAGAGAAGTGTTCAGGACACTGAATGACTTTTAGCATGTCCTCAGGATGTAGTCTGGTATTTTCTCTCATGCACATTACTCTTCTTCCCTTTCCTCTTTCTTACAGTGTTTGTTACATTTGCTGTTCTCCTAACAGTTGTTGCCCTCGTGCTGATTTTTGTTGTGGCTCCAAGGAGAGGTCAGACAAATATACTGATCTACATTTTAATTTGCTCACTCATTGGTGCATTCTCTGTCTCATCTGTGAAAGGCTTGGGCATTGCCATTAAACAAATGCTGGAGCAGAAGCCAGTTTATCGACATCCATTGGTTTACATTTTGGTCGGCATCTTAGTGCTTTCAGTCAGCACTCAGATCAACTATCTCAACAAAGCATTGGATGTGTTCAATACATCTCTAGTGACACCTATTTATTATGTGTGTTTTACCACAACGGTTGTGACATGCTCCATCATCCTGTTCAAGGAGTGGAGTAGTATGGACCCGGGTGATATCATTGGAACTCTGAGCGGATTCTGCAGCATCATCATTGGCATTTTTCTATTGCATGCTTTCAAAAATACTAATATCACCTGGAGTCAGTTGATGTCCAATGTTGCCAAAGAACCATCATTACACTGTGAATATGAAACTTGTCACACTTCACTGGAGAGCATGGAAGACCCAGCTTTGGTGTATGAGGAGGACAATGTTTTATTCAGTCAATGAAGCTTTCATGTCACATTTGTCACTGAAGTATCATGAATTGCAGATTCAGTCCACCTGTGTCTACCAGAATGCTCTTCTTTTCTGCAATCCTCTGGAAAACTATGTAAGTTGAGCATGGGCCACTCCTCTGTGTGCAGCTGTTGGTAGTAAGGAATGGAAATGTCCAGTAATTAACATGACAGACAGAAACGTGATGGTGACTGTATGTTAGGCAGTGGAAAATCTCACCCTTTTTTATGCAGCATCTCCTATTGGAGAATTTTAGCAAAAAGAATGGCCTTTGTAAAAAATGTTTACAAAGAGCAATTTTCCTATCATGATAAAAGACAATCCTTGCTGAAATGACAAGCACTCTTGTTTTTATCTTAGTGATGGCTTTAATATTTCTGGTTTTCTTTCTATTTTTATAATTTTTTTGTCAAGCAAACTTGAAAATACTCTACATGAAGGATATTCATTGGAGATACAGTATGAAGCGAACAGTGTTTAATCCTTTTAGCTTTTAATATAAAATTTTTTTTTATTTTGATTCAAGATTTTTTGACTTTTGATCACCTACCAATGAACCTTGAATAGACATCACCAAAATAATTTATGAAATATGGTTCTTGGTAATCAGTCTCTTTCAGAATCCATTTTTAACAGCAAAGTCTTAGCTCTTCTAGCCAAAGAATCCTGAATGGATTGTGAATCACTGAACCTGCATGTACCTTTTTAATTCAAAACTATGACCAAATTACATTTTAAGAAAAAGCAAATTCATTAGAGGCCTGAAAACAGTTGCTGTTGGCTTAAAAAATGACGTATAATGAAAGAATATTCAAAGGCAGATGACAACTGGAATGTGCAATTAAGAATTTCCACTCTGTTTTATACTACTTTGAGGCTTAAGGAGGGACTTCACTTTAATACTTCTTCCTAATATTGCTATCTATTCATCAAAATCAGTTTAAGCTTTTCAAATTCTTTTCATTTTCCAGAAAGTTATCATTGTTTCTTAATAGCAAAACAGCCCTGTTATTTTATATTCCATTATAAAAGCAAAATCCATTTCCAGTCCATGTGCTATTTCCAGAAATACTAGGTAAATATATGGCTGTAAACAAAGCTTGAGAAACATCAAAACATCTTTTGTTTTAGTTTGGCCTTTTCATCTTTTCTAAAAATGACTATTCACCTCTATTAGATGTTTTAGCTATTAATCTACCATAAACCTTGAAGATTACTATCTGTTCCACAGTATGCTCCTCAGTTGTGGTCACTGATCTTTATCTGACAAAAACAGCTTGCACAGTCCATGGTTTACTCGTTACAATCCCCATTACTGCCACTTCATGAGCAAATGTGTGGGTCATGATGAGCTCATCAGAAAGGTAGTATTTCCAATTCTTGGGTTTTTAAGTGTGAGTTCAGAACCTTTGCAAGAGGATGCTAGCATTTCGCAATTAAAAACTGATTTTAATCAGCTTGGATTTATATGCCAGGCAGAACCTCCTCATGAAACAGGCTGTGTATTCTTTAACGTTCGAAGAGTGTAGTGAAAGTGGATGCTTCAGATGGATAGCAGATTGTTCTGTGAAAGAAAGCTCATAATTTGTCTGTAAGAACAAAATGGTTGCTGATGATATTTTGATCTTTCATACATGTTTGTGTTGTGCAGTTTCAGTACTTCTTTTTGAAAGACATTAATGAAACGTCTCACTTGCTGATTATTTTTAATGATGCTTTAGAAGCTATCAAAAACTAGAAAATAACACTAGGGGTACTAGATTATAGTTTCTAAATTTTAAGCACTTTTTTTTTAAATGTCTAGATTTGTAGTTGACATACCTACAGGAAGAGGTAGAAATTGTATCAGTCAGCTGTAATTTGTTTGTAAACTCTCATTTTTACAGTGAAAAGCACACCTGAAAACTGTGATACCGAAGGTTCTTCTGCTTACAGTACTTTTTAAAATATTGCAGGTAATTTTGCTGCTGTAACTAGAAGCCCAGAAGACGCCATTAGGCCGTGGGTATTCAGGTTATCACCTGTGATTACCTACATTCAGTAGTGCAGGAGGTGTCAGCAATGTTATCCCAGCAAAAGAGACATTTTCACAAAAAATGTACTTGCCTTGGAAATATAATGACCATGTGTACAGCTATGGAATATTTTTCAGCTTCCCCAGTGATGATACTTGCATTAGTTCTTTGCTGTTAAAATTCACGTGTTAAGCTTCAGAGAGGAAAAAATATAAATCAGCTTTCATTACTTCTTATTAATGAATATTTTGGCTTAGATAAATACTTCTTAGTGAATACTTTGGCTTCATCAGCCAGATTCAAGCCACAAAATCTTTATAGTTAAAAACAGGTAATACAAATAATAAAAAGACTGAAGGTGCGGTTTTCTTTACAGTTTGCCTTTTACCAAAAGCTTGTATTGCTTTTCACTGTGAATTACTCGTACAATTTAAAGAATAACTGAAGAAAATATGGATTGACCCTAAAAGGAGAAAAAAAAAAAAGCCTTTTTCATGGCCTCTCTATTTGCCTATACAGTCATCACTGTGGTGTGACCAAATGGGTTCTTTGGACGATAAAGCAACCAGTCCTGTTCTTGAATGGATGTGTGTTGGCAGTTTTTAAAGACACATCGTAATACTTTATTTGAGAAGGGTCTCAAGTCCTTTTATAGAAAGCCTGGGCTCTTTTTATACTAACTCTTGGCAGTGAATTAACTTGTACCAAGCAAAAATTCTGTATATTCTACTGGACTTGCATATCTGATTTTATAGAGAGATAACATCTACTAGGAAATTAATGTTATTTTCTTACCATGTCAGAAAAACAAGTTAATGCTTATTTTCATCATGTACAGGAAGTCTATCACGTTAAGTAGTAAATTATTGATTAACTTTTTGTATAAGAAACATTTTCTATAAGAAATTCTATTTTCTATTTTTGAAAGTGTATTTAGTTATTATTTTGGAATATTAATTTTTAGTGAAATTATGCTAATATTTCTCTTGTAATAAATGATTTGTGGATTATGTACTAAATGATCTGTGTTTTTTAAGCAAGAGATAAAAAGGAGTATAATTTGTCTTTCTGGTAAGCATTTAAACACTATCTAGCTGATAAATTCAAAGAGAATAATTTTGGGTTTAGCAGCTGGTACTATGCACATGTAAGTGGATTTTAGATGAAGAAGGTCTGGCTGATGTCCTTGTAGTTCATGTGCATCTGACCTGATCATGGCCCTCTATTTGTAGCTTTGACTTCTACTAGTTTTTCTGATAGGAAAGAAAATTTTCTACTCCCCTAGAAAAGCCACGTGTGAAACTATTATATATTCACCTTGAGCTTAAAAGTCTATGATGTTATGATGGAACTGGTGGAAAAAGTAGGGGGAGATAAGGAGGTTTTAGCTTCTCTTACAAAATAACCCAGTTTGTCCACTCTGGTGTTCTGTAGAAAGCATTGGCAAAAAACATTTAAAAAAACATTTAATGATGATGATTAGTAGTCAAAAGAAATGGATTATTATTATTATTATTATTATTATTATTATTATTATTATTATTATTATTATTATTATTATTATTATTCATTATTATTACATGGACAAAAATAATGGGCAAGTGAAAATGCCTTCCCTTCTAAACTAGGAAAGAAAACCCAAAGCTGATGTGTTAGGGATCTTTCTCTCATGGCTAGTCTCAATGGAAAGTATTTCAGTGAGTTGTCAGGTTTTTCAGGCAGTGAAATGAAGGATATTGTCTAAAGTAATTTGAAGTATTTTGGAAAGTGGGGCAAATAGTTAAGATCTAGAACAAAGAAAACCTCAGAGGCAATACGTTACTAACCAAATTATGGCTTCTAAATGCTGATACAAAACAAATCTTGGCAGCTTCTCATTACTAGCATACCTCAGGACAAATTAATGGGCAATTAAATTCATTACATAGCTGCATGTACTAAACGTAGGTAGGTCAAGACAACTTGGATAGGTGAAATAATCTGCAGGGAGTTTGGAAGGAAGTACATAGGTTATTAGTTTCTATAGAAACCTGTTCTATAATACCATCTTCCTTTATCTGCCTTGCTAGCCACACCTAAAACAGCCATGCTATAAAAATTTTTCGTCCCAAAGACTACCAATTCATAACTTCAACCTCTTTACTCATCATGGTTTTGTCCTGGAGCTGTATGGGGAACTACATTTAGCAAACGCCATTCTCTTGCTGTTCAAATTCCAGCAAAACAAAACTGGCAAGTGTGCTTGTTAGAAAATACTCTTTTAGCAGAGCAGGTTTCTTCTTTCTGGCAGTTTTCAAATGGAGCAGACGTTCAAAACAGGATGGTGAGGCTGAGCAGGAGCCAGGCTGATGGTACATGGGTGGAAGTGGTGTTGGTGATGTATGTTACTGTGTCTGCAGGTCCCCCTTGTTTGTGAAACCTTACAGAGACAGGGTGAAGAAAGTTAGTCTGAAAATAACATGACACTAGAGATAAATGTCACCTGAGCTGTACACACAAATAATTGATATGCATTTCTCATCAGAAGTACTTTTGACGAAGGAAGTAATTTCCCTTTCCCATTCTAGTTTGTCAGCAATGCAGCTGTTTTATAGAAAAGAGATATATCCTAAGCAGCTGGCACAGAGAAGCTGGGAATTCTGCCTTTTTTAACTCCCATCCATAATACTGACTTGATGCAACTTTTCTGATGTTTGAACAGGAAACGGCAGCTTAATTTTTACAAATGTTGAGCAATCATAAAGCCTTGGACCAGACATTCCCTATGTGGAACATGAGCTCTTCCAGCTCTGTCTTTCATCACAAAGGCTTTACAAAAAACAACTATCAGACATCTGTTTGCCCACATGTTCCTTTATGGTCAGTAAGATGGGTGGCATTCACTGTTCACCCATATAAGTACTTTCATTTTTGCCAGTTTGAGTATAGTTACAGTTTGAGCTAAGCTCAGAGGCACCATGAGGACTAAGGTGGCCTACTTAGTCTTTATGGGTGTAGCTGTTCCAGTAAGTACGTACACTGTAGATACTTGACCTTTGTCCTGTAGTCCTTCCTTGTTGCTGATTAAGCACTGGTTTCACTGACTCTGAAGCATGTTCTAGTCCTTTTTCATTTATTTACTCTCAGCCTAGTGATAGCAGGTAGTTAAATTTATCTGTGTCAGAGTGTTAGTAACAGCCTACTCATAATTCCCCCAAAGCAAACTACAGAAATATTATATTGAGAAGCTGAAGCCTAGTAGGCAAGCATTAGTGGTTCTGTGAATTAGACATGTTCCAAGAATGGATGCTTATTCATCATGGAACAACTCAGTGAAATGGGTGTGATCAGGGTGCTTTGAGTACATAAACTTAATGGAGCTGCTTTTTACTGTACAATACCATCCTGTATTACATATTAACTTGCAGTAATAAATGTGGCATAACCAGTTTTACAAGAGCCATTAGAAAAGATGCCCTGTGTATTATTAAAAGTCTCCATGTACTTTTTATATTGCAAAGACAGTTTGAATTTTGCGTTTGTAGCGCATCATCTGCTGAAAAGCCTGGTACTACTGTGGCCTGGGAATAAACTGTGGTGAGCTCAATGAGTGTACTGTGCTGTATAGATCTGTATTTAGTCATAGGTCAGAGAAGGAATTAACGCTCATAAAGAAGTAAATTATAAAAGTAAACAGTGACATCAGTTGGTGGCAATTCTCCTAGCAGATTATATGAAATTATAAGGATATCATGCTTCACTTGAAGCACAAATGTCTTAGAAGTGTATTTGAAGGTACTCCCAAATGTTCAAACAATAGAACTAACAACTTCATCTCCCAAGGGATGATAACTATCAAAATACTGTTGCAGTAAATATGAATGATTAATGCCAGGAGTTAATTTGACTCAGAGATGCCATCATCTTCTGGAAATTCAGAATTTGGGGTGTTTGCTATATTTCATTTTATTGTTACAGTTATTTAATTTGGAACTGAAAATTAAACTGTGGAGAATGCAATCATTCTTTAGTTAGTGTGCTTTACATATTTTGTCTACAAAGTGCTATAAAACTAACTATTGTGATGTATTTACCTATAAATAATTCAAAATGCAATCAGATACTTTAAAGAACCTATTTATTTGTAATGGTCTGACTATTTTATATTAAACAATTATGAACTTCATCTGCCTTGTCTTCTCTATAATATATTTGTGTCAACCACAATTAAGATTTAAAATTAAAAGTAAATAATAACATAAGAAGTAGGGTTACAGACATTGTCCATGTCAGGTATCCATATGAGCTAGACCTGTCAGGTTCCAGCTTTTATCATCCATTAATCATTCTGGGCACTTGCAAGAGGAGGACTAAGACAAGCATGGGCATTTGAGTAGGCAACAGCAGGAAAGGAATGGGAGACAACACTGGGAAATTGTGGGTTTGGATAAAACAGTCCTTGCTCTCCTTTTATACAGAATTGACAGAAGAGATGCCTTGAACTGCAATGCAGGTTTAAAATGCTTCAGGGATGCTCAGTCTTTCCAGCTGCTCAGATGTGACTTGTGAGCTACTAAATGATGAATGCTCTCTTAGCTCCCTTGCCTGCCTTTATCCACAGCAGTGGGTACAGGCACACGCATGGGCACTGTGCTAGCAGTTGGTGAGATAGCTTGCTGCCTCACTGCTCCATTTCTTCAGTGCTGGATGCTTTCCAGTGCAAAAGGGCTTGTCTTTAAACATGACCTAGCTAGAGATTTAGCAGAGGTTCTTCCACCATTTTTGCTGTTGCCAATCAATATTCCCCAGTGCTTGAGTCATATTAACTACCAAATAATTTAATAATATTGTTACAGGAATTAGTGTAGTTCTGACCAAAAGAATAACTAAGAAGGCTTATACGGTGAGTAAGCTTGGTTACTTCTTTCCAGACAGGAGATTTTTCTCCCTAGTCATGAAAACAAAGCCTTGAGAGTCCTGAGCCAGTCTCCTGAGGTACCTTTCTCAAATGAGTAAAAATTAGTCCAAGCCCAAACAGCTGCTTCAGTATGTAGGAAGCTAGTACTACGATTTAAGTAGAGACTGCTGTAAAAGGCTGAGGTTTTCTATACCAGCTACATTATTGACATGCCTAATGCTAACCTTTCAGTAAATATATTGATGTAAAATCTCTGATTAACCCATCTCTGTTATATCTGTGATGGTCTCTATTAGCTCTGCAAAAGTGGGACGTCCTTCAGGTTTCTGAAAAGAAAAGCAGAGGATAAATTTATGTTAGCAGATTTTTCATTTATAGTACCAGATTTCAGAAGATGGTTACAAGTCTGTATAGATATCGCTTTAAAATATTTTTTATTAATACAGAAGAAAAGATCAAGTTCATTATTTGAGGGAAAAAAATCATCTGTTCTTCATGACACCAGAAGCATGAGCACAGCTGCTTTTCCAAGCATTCCTAAAATTTATTTATTTCAATGCTGGACCAGAATTCCTACAGGATTTCTCCCTTGCAATGAGTCAGTGGAAAGCCCGACCTCTCAGCAATCTGTGATACTCAGGCATGTTTCCTGGGTTGCTGAAAAAGGATCTTCCTGTATCATTTGATGTACTGTAACTCAATATGGTCAGATGGAGAAGTTGATAAGATCAATGTTTTGATACGAATATAGAAAGAAATGGTTGCTGGAGAAATGGAGAAAGAGCATCAAATACAAAATGAGAGTGGAGATGGTGAAAGGGGTGCAGCCTAGGAGCTGTAGTGATGTACAGAGGTACTGATGTACACCTGAAAAACGGAGTTTAAAATCCACATTTAGTGGGCATACCCACTTTTTATATGAACATGTTAAGGTTATCATTCAGAGCAGACCTAGAGAAAGCTACGCATGATACAGAGGTGTGAAAAAGGTATTACATTTGACACAGTAGAGAAGCGAGGCAATGGTGGCATACTCAAAACCAGGGATGGTCTAGACCTATTGTACTGATGATGTGCTCTATATTTATTAGGTGCAACAGTCAAAAGAAAAAGACGTTTGTAAACCTAGGTGTGATTTGTTAAAAGCATAGTGAGAAATACTGAGGATGCCACAGATGTGAAATAAGGATTTAATGCCTCAGTTTTTTAAGATTGCTTTTAGATCCACATTACAAATTAATAATAAAGTAATATCACAGGAAAAAGAAGGCAACAAACCTCGTGCCAGCAGCTGTACATGACTTTGTACACAGTATGTGATGCCAAATATGGTCGATAAAGTCGGTTACCCTGAGAAATCTCACGTACAACTTCAGAATTTGACTTACTTTCAAAAGGCATTTTGCCTTCTGTGAAAACTTCCCACATCAGTACACCTAGAAGTGAACCAATATATTTAGGACAAAACAAAAACCCCAAACCCACAAGCTATTTAACAACATAAGAAGAACAAAAACCACTCTTGATTTTTTTGTGTCTTGAAAAATGCATGAAAATATGGGTAACCTGAGCTGAATGAAGGAACAAGCAAAAACATTTTCAACTAATATAATTCTGCTCTCTTTTAAATCAGCTAAGGTGGTGGTCCATGAAACTGAGATGAATACACATGTGGCTAATGGGGATTTACCAAGAATGCACATTTCAGTCAAAACCTAATTTTTAGGCACAGAGCCTTTCTATTGAAAATCATATTTCTCCAATATAGGCAACATTGAAAAATGGGAAGGACTAAAGCTTAAGGTAGGTAGCATGAGTAAAAAGTTACACTTTCCTAAATCACATCAGTAGTTTTAGGGAAACATAGCCTGTTGCACATTCACCTAATGAACTCACCAAATGACCAGACATCTGATTTGCTGCTGTATTTTTTGAAATGAAAGACTTCAGGAGATGACCATTTGACTGGAAACTTGGCACCTGAAGAGCTGATATATTCATCGTCTATAACATATCTAAAGAATGACAGGAAATGGCATGTATTTCAATGATAGTTAAAGGGCAAGCAGTTCTGGCAACATTTCCACAGATGGTTTACAATTATAAAAATACAGTTTCAATTCAGAAACAAGGAAATGGTATCACTAATTTAGTAGAAAATGCACACAGATACTCACACTGGAAGCTATACACTTAAAGAGATTTCTGTTTAAATGAATTATTTGAATTGTTCATGAGAAGTATATCAGAATAAAACATTTTAAAACCATCCATAAGACTGAAAAGATGGTTGATACTGTCATCTTCTCAGTATATACTGATAGGACACATCCCTTCACCATGGGCAAGAAGACCAGCAGCAATGAATAATTATTGTCTGTTTTTAAAAGACTCCACCTTTTCAACCACTTGTTGTACCTGAACACTACTGGTAGAGGGCTACACTTCATAACTGCTCAACTTCACAGATGTAATATCTGGCACATTGTTATAGAAACCGAAAGAAATGTTCATCACATATAAAGCAACAGCTCTTGCAGGTGCACTGGAAAAATAATTTTCTTTGCCCAAGGAGCTAACCTCCCAGATATAAGATGAAATTATGTGACCGATGGAGGCATTTATAGGGCAAAATTTTAAAAGGCTGCTAGACTGAGCCCTACACACACAAGCTCTGTGCACATTTTCCCAGTGTTAACGTTCCTGAGCAGACAACAGATGTTCACTGCACATTTGTTCTCATGGAAGGCATAATGCATTGGCACCCTTTAAAGCACCTTTTAAAGGTCATACCGAGAGAAATCATCCCTTTGTCTTCCTTTCTTCTTTTGGTGCAGGTTTAGAAAGATGAGAGGTTATTGGATGAGGAACATATGAAATAACAGCACAAAGTAACAAGTAGTGGCAGGTGTGTGAGCTCTGAATAATTAGATTGTATTCCCATTGTGTCTCCATTGTCTCCCCAGGAGAGTAAGTGCCTGTCCTAGAGCCACACCACTGGTCTCCATTTTTTGGCAACAGTGAGCCATTTAGGTCCATTATTCTCAGACTGGACCCTGACAGCCCCTTGGTCTCTTGGTGCATCTGGATGAGTCCATCCCCCTGATACTGTCCTTACCCTTTTGGGGAGCAGTGCAAGCAGCGGGCACTGCCATGGTATAGGACAGCCTTTTGAAAAACAAGTATTTAGTTATGAACTTCAGGAGTGTTGTAATCCTTAGGTTAGAAATAGGAGGCAAAACCAAAGAGAAAGGTAAGCAGCATAGCTCTGCTGATCTAATGACTGACTTGCAGCTGCAACCACCATCTCCTGCTCAGAGCCACACACTGCCTTTCAAGCTCATCTGTCTCCAAAGTGAGCCAAATCGGCCTACTAATCCAGCAGAAAAAGTAAAACACAGGAGAGCTTTGTACTGGGCTTGCAAGGGGAAAGAAGGAAGGAGTGAGACAACCCCTTTGGGTCACAGTCAGTCAATCGGTCAGCTCAGCTATAAAATAGAGCACATCCTCTGGGGGAGTTCTGTGAGGGCAGAGCTGTTTCTCTGGCCTGTGCTTGTCAGAGTGCATTGTGCTCTCCTTCCCCATCTTTGGCTGGCCCTCTCATTAAGCAGAAGAAACCACTTCCCTGCTAGAGGAGCGCACCTCACACCTCCTGCGGGCCCTCCTGCCTCCTGCCTGGCCCACTTAACCCTGCCCCCTCTAAAGGTCAGCACCAGTGCCCGGATCTGTACCTAGGGACATCCAGTCCTCCCCGCTGCTCAAACAAGTTCCCCAATTTCTTCAAGCTTCTGTGCACCCTGGGCATTTCTCTGTCCATAAACACTTCTGAAGTTTACCTGGAACTTCATTAACCTGTCTTACACTCATCAATAGCAGGAGGAGGACATGACTTCCAGTTCACAGTACAACAATTAAATGTTATAATTTTCATCAGAATTCAAAAATTGATTGCGGTAGGATTCCCCAAACCAGCAAAGCAAGCAATGAGGTTAACTCAAGGTCATGCTGCAGCTGGCTGAGAATAGGTACTCACAAAACCTGTGTCAGTGGCCTCGTACCTTGCCATGCCAAAGTCAGAGACTTTAACGATGTGCTCTGCGTTGACTAAACAGTTTCTTGCAGCCTGGAGAAAATGAGATAAACATATCTGAAATCTGTGCTAATGAATTTTAAGAAAAATACAAGGTGATTATTTTTGTTTCAGCTCATACTGTTTATATTCTAAATGGAGGTTAGTGTCTTGATCAAAAATGTAAGTGAATTTCTAGCTCTGAGTAAGTGAATGTATTTCTCTACTGTGTAGTTACACATACATAGCATATATATCAGCTTCAATGCCTGTGGTATGAGTTGCAATATTTTTACATATTCCTGTGTGGTGAAAGAAATTTTAGGTTGCAGAGTCTAGTTATCCAAGCAGATATTTTCCTGAACACTAACATGAGGACACTCAGTGTGAATTTTAAAAAATATTTTGTCATTTTTTCATTACAGAAATCAGTAACTCCTTGGAAATTTTCAAGATTTTACATTTCTTCAGGCAGCCAGGGAGGAGAGCAGGAAGATTTCCTTTCTGCATCCAAATGTGGGCATTGAAAACAAAAGCAGAGTAAAGAAATAAGCTTCTCTCCTATGATTCCCTGTCTATGAGGGGTAGGGTAGAAAGACCACCCATATATCCCATATATCCCAGTGTCAAGGTAAGGCAGTAGGGAGCAGAAAAAATGTAGGTAGAAAAAGATTTTGTTAAAAAAAAAAAATCCTCTTCGTTGCTGATCTTTTGTATTGCTGTGATTTTGTTTATGTTGTAACCACTATATAATAATCTTGTATTTGTATGTCCTAAGATCAGCCTGCTCCATGCTGATAACTGGTTTTATCTGATCTCTCAAGTGTTTTTTCCAGCTGGAAAAACTTCTCTCATTTTTCCAACTGTCCATGGACAAGAGAAGAGGTGAAAAGTTTTGTTCTACATCCAGGAAAACACTATTGTCTTCTTAGATCCTGCAGGGCTGAAGTCTTACAGGATGCATTAGTGTCCCATAAAGTGCAGTGGCACATTCTATACCCAGTATTTGTCAAGAGCCTCAGAAAACCTAGTGTACTTACTAAATCACGGTGAATAAAGCTATTTCTTTCCAGGTATTCCATCGCTTCACACACATCCTGGCACATGCTCAATAACACATCTCTGCCGAGCTTCCCTCGCCTTCGCTGAAGGTAATTGAGCAGGCAGCCATTGTCCATAAATTCAGTCACAACATAGAGAGGCTTGTGATGTGTGCACACTCCATAAAGCTGGACCAGCTTCGGGTGGGAGAGTTTCCTGTTTAAAATCAAGTTTCATACAGGCTAGCATTTGTCCTTGGCAGGTAACTAGACCTTTGATTTTCATGATGGTTTTGAAAAACACTTTCAGTACTTGATAAACAGTTTTCAATTCAACTGGCCTCAGAGTTGTCCTACTATCTAACACAGTTCTGCCTACAATTTACTTGAAAAAGTTCACTCTTTGGACTCATAATTGTTCATCAGTTATATAAATGCAGTGAATACAAAGGTTGATTTGGATGATGTGAAATGGAAAGGTCATTAGGCCTGGCTGTCAGGCAAGGGACATGACTCTGAAAGAGTTCTCCTTTTCTGGGCTGTGCCATGACCTGGTCTGGAAACTTCCCTAATTTTCAAAATTAGCAGAAATGGTAATATAGTTTCTCAAAAGCTTTAGTTAGGTATGAGTTTTGCCAGTGGTCCTAGAGGCACTGAATTATGGATGAAAGAATAGTTGTAGGAGCACATTTATTTATCAGCACATTTATTCCCCATAGACCTCCACAGCATGAAGTAGTGCACGTTCTAAAGAAAGAGTCTGGCGATGGGTGCAGTAAGCATCTACATCAGTCTGATTCAGTCCTTCATATCAGCTTTTCTGTCCTGCACATCTACCATTCCCATCAAACTGGTTCATCTGCTTGTTTTAAATTGAATTAGGTTATATTTATTTCTTGGTCATCTCAATGTCAACCGTCAGATATAATAGCTTTTGTACTTACATCATCACTTTGGCCTCCTCAATGAAATCATCTTCAGACATTGCACCTTCGTTGATTGTTTTGATGGCAACCTTGATAGTTGCTTTCCATTTACCGAGTTGAACAACTCCAAACTGCCCACGCCCAACTTCTTTCATGAATGTCAGTTCAGATGGGTTTAATTCCCACTCATCTATAAAAACAACCCAATATATTAAAGTAGTCAGGCCAGCTTTCCTGAACTGTGCTCCAGGAGACAGATCTTGCTATTTGCAGTTAAGCATGCAGCAGAACATCACAATTGTTCATCAGCTATGGCATGAGTTTTAAATATCTGAAAATTTCCACGTGCTCCTTTATGTTTATGTGTGAAACTTATTTTATAGCTTGTAGAATGTGACTAGTGTTTAATTGCTTAATGTAGGAATGTTTGAGACTTGAAGATAAGTTGAGTGTTTAGCTTTGATTATATATGAGAACTTTTTTGGCATAGTATAGCTAGAGAAATACTTACTGGCTGCCTCTATTGTAATAACCATAATAGTTCTAGCCTTCAGAAATATTAAGATTTGTGAGGTTCCTATTATCATGCAGATGGTATGAAATTCCTCAGCTATATACACAGAACTGGCATTTTTTGTTTGTTTTCTATAATACTATATAAGATTCCAGTCTTATTTCTAAAACTTGCAGAACTGACAAAGAAAATCTTCCCCATAAATAATATTAATTTCTATTTCCAAAGCATTTAAATAAATTAAATAGCCTTTGAAAAGCTGTTAAATGAATATTTGAGTCTTAGTCCTGCTTTAAAAAGTCCGGTAGCTCTGAAGTGCACTGGTGGTTGTAACAGAAGCACAGCAGTCACTGAACAGGATTTGATTCAGGTGTCTCATTCGGTACTGACACCTCACGAGGAAATGAATGTCTGTTTCTGATGCACATGTGGCTGTTTATGTGTTTCTTATTACTGTGAAATTTCACAGATACAACATAATAATCAGCTGGGTGAATGCGATCTAAATTCTTGCCTAGGCAGATAGCTACATCTCCACCAAAAGATGATAAAAAATTTACCATAACTCAATCCTGCTGTTGCTGATGGAGAACATCCAGCTGGATGTCGGAGACGAGTGATAAGACCTGTAGGGAACAAAGCAACAATATTCTGTTGACCAATTACTCTATTTTAAAGAACGCTGTATTGTACATCTTCTCAAAGAAAAATATTCGGAACCTGATGTACATTTCTTATTTCTTGAGGTTACTTTTGCTTACAGCTTGTTCAGATAAAACACTACAGTATGAAGAAATGAACACTATTCAATAGGGCTCTGACTACAAAAGTATACTCTTGCTTGTTTGTACGATATTAGTGATCTTAAATAAATGAGTACTACAATACTGTATCACCCACCTAAATGGTCTCTTGCAGCATGATTTCTCAGGATTGTTTCCCACTGCAAGAACTATTTTTGTGCCTGTCATTCATTTTCTTTGAATTTGTGAGCCAACAGTACCGGTGATTACATCCCTCCCCAAGGACTCGCTGTGTTCATTCATTCTTTCCACTGTTACTTTCAGGTCCTTTTCTACTTCATCTGTTTCTTACAATCCTCCTCCCTCCAGCAAGGCTCTGTCAATTATCATATCTTCCTTCCTCACTAGCATGAGGGATCTCTGCACGTTTTCCTATCCCCACTCATTCATGGTAAAAACATTTTATATTGTATTTAAATGATGGGCAGAATGAAGGGGAAGAGTATTTTTTAATGCTAAAAATTATAAAAGGCTACCATCAGCCAACAATTAGAGATGGCTAATTCTGGTAAGCTGCAAACCAGTGTTAGAGAGTCCTTGTGCTACCGAATTCTGCTTTTGTTTGTTTGTGGTGTGGGTTTTATTTTCCAAGATCAGTAAATTGCATGCATACGAGTCCTTGTATACAATGAAAAAATTATGATCTTTCAGTCAAATATGAACTAAGAGAATACAGAGCAGGTAAACACATTAGGCTTCTAGCTTTGTAAAGTCTGTTTAATACATGTAGATGAGTTTGGTAGTTTCACTTCCCCCATGGTATATGCACACTACAGCTATGACTTTGGCAGAAAAGGATCATGATATATTTGAATTCATTAGCAATAGAAAAACTTGAGTCTCTTTTTATAAGGAAAGTATTAGAAGAAGAGTGATCTCCAGTCTCTCAAAGTCCTGAGGAGCATCAAATCATCAGTTGTAAAACCTTATCAGCTTGCATGCATTACCTGCAGCATTGTGTTGATGATAGCTGATGAGTTCAGGAACAGATGAAAAGAGATATTTTTCTGCTACATAATATTGTCCCAAGTGGTTTTTCTTGATTTGATAATGTAGAATATCTCCATTATGACTTCTGAAATCAACAAAGGATTATAATTTTTAGTAAAAATAATTTACACTATAAATCTGATTAAATTTCACTTTGAAAGAAAGCACAAGATCTGAAAATTTAGGGCACAATTCTCAATTTAAAATGACTGTGTGTAGTTGGGTTACTGTTTTAGGAAAGAAAAAAAAAAAAGACTCCTTGAATGGATCATTCTCCCAACTTTGTGAGATACTGCACAAGTATTTACCCCTGTATCACTACATCCATAAGAAATAACTGTAGTGTTTAACAGATATTCCTCCTAATTCAGCACTTATTTGAATCTCAGTTTTTAAAATTAAAATGCTCTTCATTGCCTGAGTTTCCCCCCAGAAGTTAAATACATTCATGTATATTGTGAGATTAAATTTTCTGTTCTGCTTCTCCAAAGGCTCCTCATTGGAGCTTTTATCTGATACATTTGCCTTTTTTTATTATTATTATTTTATTTCTTCATGTTATCTCTTTCTTACATTCTGTATATTTTCCTGCCCATCTACCCCTGATTTCTGTGAGACTCAAAATTAAGAAGCTAAATTTGCATTTCAGGCTGGAGATGGTTGCTGAATTTTGGTACCCTACCATAATTGTGAGCCTGTGTCCAGCACAAGGGTGGTGGGTAGGGCTCACTCCACTTTTCAAAGGGGGGGAGGGAGGGAAGAATAGGGTGGTGATAGCAGCAATGCCTTTGCCTCACTCCTCTCACCTGTAGCTTACTCTAAGGAGAGAAGGAAAGCAGACCCTGCTGATGCAAGAGGATGTAGGAGAGCTGAGGAAAGGGGGCATAAGGCAGCTTGAGGTGGGATAAGTCAGTGCTGTAAGTGATTGCTACTGTAAGTGATTGCTACAGATGTGGGGGGAAAGTGAGTCCTGTGGCAGTCCTCTGGCAAAAGACGACTGCACAGTGAGGAGGTGAGATGATTTTAGGAGAAGAACAGAAGTCTGGGGACAGCAGAGTCTGAGATGAATTTACAGAGCCTGTGGAGAAGGGAAGCAGTTTGGCGCAGTGGCCAAAGGCTGTGGCAGCATGGTGTGGTAGCCACAACACTTTATGTAGAAAAAGAGGAAAGAAGATGCAAATGTAAGGTCTTATTGCCTGCATTATGTGGGTGGGATGCACGGCTCTCACAGCAGACTGAGGATTTCAATGAGTGCAGTTAATCTTGCCTTGGCAGGACATTTGCACCCTGACTCCCCGATCGACTGCCTACTGTCATCATTTCTGCACATGGAGTAATTAACTCTGCATGAACAGTGCCCCAGGGGGTCCCTGCTCTTGTGCACTGCATGTCCAACTTACCCTGAGGATTTTGGGGGAAGCTTTTCCAATCACCTCAAACCCTAACCATTCAGAGCAACTCACCCTTTAGCCCGCGAATACATGGAGAGAGTAAAAAGTCCCTGTTGGCTTGAATCTCTGACAACAAATGCGCCTTCTTTGGACTGAAAAGAAATCCAGGTAGAGTTATTTTCTGCTTTTGAAGTTGAATAATTCTCCCTTGAGCTAGGACTTGCAGCTGATTACCAAATTCTGTGGAATACCTATGACTATGCGGGAGGGGGATAAAACAGTGGAAGCAGGAATTGATAGCCAGGTACATTGCAGAGCAAAATTAACCAAGGCAAAATACTAAGTGCCAGGCAATTTCTTGGAGTTAAATAATTTATGTGAATTATACTCTTCAGTGTGAAGTAGCAAAAATGCTTTGGTTTATTAAAAAATCAAATTGTACAAATCACTAGAAAAAAATACTGTAAAACGGTTCTGTCTGAGATGTTTTTCTCTGGTCTGTCCTGTCCAAGCCCTGTATTCCTCCTTGAGCAAAGACCTAATGAGTTTAACTGATTTAGGCACTTTAGTAACTGATGGGGATTAGAATGCAATATGGATTGTTTGCTCTATACATAAGCAAGACACAGGGGTTTTGTTAAGCTCCTCTAACCTTGCTAATTTAGTTAGTAATGGATTTTAGTTTTCAATGTTTCATACAAAAGACAAGCACTGTAAACCACATGTAATTCGATTTATGTAAGATGGAAAATCTACATAGAATTTGCTGGAGCTACAACTTAAAACTCTGAAGTCTGGATGATCTGCATTGTACACTTACTCCTGAAAGCCTTTTTATTTTAAAGTACTTTCTCTCTTACTGCATACTGAACAGATTTGGATTTGACTGTGGTAACACTCTTGATGCCTCTGCTGATAGATCTTTCTAGATATTGTTAGCTCTATGTATAAGTTGAGTTACCTTCTGGCGCAAGAGAAGTTCTGCCTGGCTTCTGTTTATGTTTTTGCAGTACCACCTGCAACAAGGAGATAACATATCCTTTAATTTCAGCCAGTAAAATTTAATGTTTGCTCTGTTTCACAGAAGTGATCCATCTTAATAGTTGCACTAGTCCCAGTCCAAAAACCTGAACAGAACTATCATTGTATGTAAGCATCTCTTAATTTGGAATTATTTTATTAGACCACTGTGAATGTGACAACTTTTATCCCCATTCACTGTGATTAAATATGAGCCCAAACCAAAGAAAACCCAGAAAACAGGCCAAACCGTGATCAAATTTGCAGTCTTGGATGCTGCATCAAGCCTTGCTTCTCTAGAATTTTCCAGAATTTTAATCCTCTCTCCAGTAAATTGGGTTGAAGTAACTGGAATTAGCTTGTAGTCAATTAATTACATGTTCCCAATAGGAAGAGATCAGAATATAGAAACAGTATATAGGGAGCGTACAGAAATAGGAAATATCTGGATTCTGACATGATGATTTATGCAAATGAACGCTGTTGAAGTGCTTGGTGTTTGTAACTTCACGTTACACTCTGAGCATGTAGTTCCAAATCAAAATGGTTAATACATTCTAAGACTAATGTTTTGTAACAAAAAAAGAGAGCTTTTGATAAACACCTGTTCACATCTAATAAAGATTGAAGGATGAAGCACTAAAATGTATTGCTGCAAACCAGTTTTAGAAAAGAAAGAACAATTATAATTTTCAAGGGTACTTACTCATATGTTTCTAAATTACTTTTCTTGTTCTCAGTAACATAGTTCCTTGGAATTAGACCTTCATTTCTGAAACAATATGTTGGGGATAATGTTATAGTATGGTGTAAAATATTAATAGGATTAAGATATATATCTTCCTTTTGCTGAATTACAAAGGTTCCTTATACTATTGGCTATGTCATTAGATACTGAATCCCATCGTGGGAACTGAATAGAAGTCTGAGTCCTTTCATCCCAGACACCTTTCTGCCCCACAGCTGTGGATGGCTACTGAAATGAAAAAGACAGCTGGGATAGGTATTTATAGAGGACTGAGAGCAGCACATTAATGAAAAATTTCAGGCCAAATCTAAAGAAAATTTTTTTAAAAAATATATATTTCTTCTGAATCAGAAGCCACCCTCTTCATTTCTGGCCTACACAAAGCTTTTATATGAAGAAGCATAAAGTGTGTGCTTGCATGTATATACAAAATAATAATCAGTGTACTCTTGCTGAAAACATGATTTGAGAAAAAGCATTTTAAAATAGTCAAAGGAGAAATATGGATGAGAGACAGTTATTATATAACATACAACCATTCCCAACATCAGAGGACAAAATACACAGAAGAAAATGCAAAGGAGAAAGGGGAACAACATGAAACAAACATAAATGTTGAAAGGATCCTAACTAATCCTGAAGTTATTTAGCTCTCTAAAACATCCAGGAATTTTGGGTCAGGGATTTTGTTTCAGGCACATGCCTTAATCTCTATGGTCTTTATGAAGTGTTTATGCATACACACTGCATTGTAAAGCACTTGATACAGTATGGAAAACTGGATTTGCACATGGCTTAGAGCCCAGTGATTCATATGGTGCTCAGATGTCCTCATGTTGCTCAGGAAATTACAGACTTAACTCTGAATTCCCAATAGATTCTAGATTCCCCACCCATTTCTGGGGTGGGCATCAAGCACTGTGAAAGTCTGCCTGGTCAATCTGTGTGCCTTGTACACATCTGAACAGCCGCCCCTGAATTGCTGCATGTGTCTCATTCTATCTGCCCGCTTTTGCAGGGGTTGTTTTAGGTGTTGTTCTTTCTGTGTAGGGAGATTGAAATAAATGCCCACTCTCTTACCCATGTTGGTCTCTTGCCTTCCACCAGTGGGGATCATACTGTTCGAGGATAATGTATTCTTCTGACTTCTTAAGCGGTAGATCCAAGGGTCCTCTAGCAAAAAAGTCATAGAGTGCAATAACTCGGGTTTTTTTTGTGTAGTCTTCCAAGGCCTCAGAAGGTAGAGGAGGTAACGGTTTGTTCTTTAACTGCAATTGCCTCTTACGCTAGTGGAAAAAAGTATCTTTCAAAATTAGTCTTTTCTCCCTAATATTGCTTGCTTAATTCCCCTGCTATTATACCATCTCGGTAACTAAGAGGAATCCATTGTCATCATTACTTCCCATTGTAAAGCTCTATCACCTCAACACTTGTAAAACATCAAGACTTACATTTGAGTAGTTTGGTGTAGAAGCCAAAATGACAATGGAAAGTACAGTGACTAATAAACAAGCCATTGTCCTGGTTTGAGTGAACGGTGAGGCTTTTTGGTAGCAGGGAAGGGGGCTACAGCAGTCCCGCACCTTTTTGGGGTGACAGGTAGAGATACCGTGAGCAAAGCTGAGACCAGAAAGAAGGGAGTGATGGGGGAAGGTGTTTTCAAGATGTAGTAATGCTTCTCATGGTCCTACTCTGCCTGTTAAGTGTTGCTGTTGTGTCTTTATTAAATTTATTTTCTTTTTTTCTTCCCCCAATGAGTTTGTCTTTTGCCTGTGCCTTAAAGGATGAGATCATCCCTCCTTATCCTTATCTCATGTTCCTGGGTCTTTTGCTTCCCTCCTTCTCAGCAATGAGGGGGAAGAGGGGAGTGAGCAGCTGTGTTGCCCTCTGAGCTCAAACCACGACAACCATCTACCTAATCAAGATGATTTCTACATGGTATGAATGCTAGGACAACTCCTCAGCTGGTGTAAAAGCAGAGTAGCATTAAAATCAGTGGAGTTACAGTCTCTAGAAATTCAATCATTTATCTGGAGAATTAACATTGAAGATGCTGCAGAATTTCTTAGCAAGTTGGCAGGAAGACTTTTTTTTTTTTTTTTTCATCAGGTTAGGTTCTACCTTTGCACTTAGTTTTGCTTTGAAAACTCAGATTAATTCAATTTATATCTAGTAAAACTGAGGTGCATGTTTAACATGCCAGCTGAGCAAGGTGAGCTTGCATCTGCCCAACAAGGCAGTCCCACCCTTACCATCTCCATCACCCAAACCCCAAAGTGGGAGAAGGAGCCACCTTGTCCATGATAGCAAGCTTGGAAAACCTCACTGTGATGCTGTATTTACATCAGTATGTATCTTTAGATACTTTTACTCTAATTTTTATGCAGTGGAGAACCTTACATGCTCAAGAGTTAGTTACTTCTCTGCCAAAACATTACTTACCCTGCACTTCCAAGCAGATGCATATGAAACGTCTGGTTGTGAGGCTGAGTACTGGGTCATCAGGCCAATATCAGGGTCCAAGTTCATTTTTGTTCTCATTGCTCTGATTTCGAAAAACATGAAGTATTGGTGTGAATATATATCCATAAATATTCACATTAAAACATTCATGGATATATATGCCTGCCTTCATCAGGGATATGCAGTGTAGAGTGTCTTTAAACTTCTGTATAATTAGCAGTTCTGCTGAAAATAAAGGGATTTTAAGAAGTCCTTTATGTCTAGATATTTTGATCATCCTAATTGCTGAAAACCTTCATCATCTCACATACCTTTTTTGCACTGTGCAGCAGCAGCAGCAGCAGCAGAAAACAGACTGGATGGTGTGATCTGTGAACAAAAACATTTTCCATATTTGCAATGTTCTTTTTTGTTTGTTCACAAAATTTACAGAATTAAGGACTGCCACATGTGCTTAGCTCCATTATTAGCTCTGTCTTGCTATAAGGTATCTAGCAAAGCATTAAGGCTGAATTTGCAGCCACCGAAGACAGCAGAGCTTTCCTCCCACCCTAGCTATTTGATCCCACTGTCTCCCTGTGAGAGACGAGAAACCAGGCCTGTGAGAAACTAAGAAAAACAGCCTGAGAAAGTAAAAGTTGAGCCTTATCGAAGAAATGCCTCAAACACTTGCAAGACAAAACTATGAGTCACAGGGTATATTCTGTGGAGGTCGAAGCTGATAAGGCTGCCCGAATTACACAAGATGCAGCTGGGAGAGGGAGCTCTGTGAAGACAGGACGGCTCTGCTCTGGGGCACCTGGGCAAATTTCAAGGGCCATCTGTCCGGTGAATGACCTTTGCTTCATTATCCACGAAATGCATATTAAAGTTAACATCCCTCAATATGCTAATGAAGTCTAACATGATCATGCTAATTACATCATCCCATGAAACACCTTACCCCTCCCTGTGCATGGGATACGTAGGTATGTGGGTCGACCTAAGTGACGGACCCAAGTAAAGTGGCTATAAATCAAGGGGGGTTGAGGGAAGAAAGGGGAGGGCCCCTGGAGAGTGCAATGAAATGAAGAAGATGGATGCAAGTGAAGAAGACGGCTGCCTCCTGGAACCCTCACTGGCGGGATCAGCGCAGGAACCCAGACTGATGATCTGTATTACCCCATTCCCTCTATCTCCCTCTTTTCCTTTTCCATTAAGAAATGCAAGGCATATTATATTGCTTGCCACAACTTACTATATACTTAGCCAATTATCGTGTGTTCAATTAGTACATTGTGGGTAGTTAATAAATGCTTGGACTTGGAGACTTGTTGTCCGCTCCAATTGGGGATTTGCGAATCTGAGTGACTTGTCTCCCTCATCTGAGCGGAACATGACACTCCCTCACGAAGTCTTAGTGATTATGATGCCATGTGATAAGTTAAATCAGCTCACTAAATCAGAAAAAATATAAAAAAGAGACCTTGCCAGACAGGTCAGTACCAACTGATCACAACATCCCAAATAGGCTCTAATCAGTGGAATGAAGGGGATGAGAACATCATCAGGGACAAGAGGTGGAGAACTATCCCCTTCAGCACTGACATAATTTCTAGACCATTCAAGCCAAATACAAAACCACAGTTGCATGGCAAGCTTTTTCTTATTGTGAGGTTTATTCAATGAGACACACTACATTCAGTTCTTTGAATTAAAACTGATTTTCCTGTTTCTTTTGCAGCCATTAATACCATATATGTATTAGCCCAGGTTTAAAGTGCTAACAAAAGATGTACTTTACACTTATGTGCCAAGTGGTTGATAACCCTCAGAAAAATACATTGGACACATTATCATATACATCATACATTTAGAGAGAAGACAATCCAATATATCTTGTATGACCAGCAGGAAGGATATGGTATTAAATAGGTTGGAAGGCATAAAGATTTGTACCAGGTAAGTAAATGGTTGACATCTGCTATGGTCCACTTCTACTCAGGCTGAGACTGCTTTCCCCCGTTTGTGTTCCCACAGCAGTTTGAGCCAAGCTGTGGCAGCTATGGTCCCATTCCCTTCTGCACTGTTGTTCATCTCATCTCAAACTGAGCAAGACGGGATGCTAAACCAACAGGGAATTATCCTCTGCCAGGTCAGCTCCCTGAACCATCTCACCATCATGCATCACCAGTGGGCCGGTGGGAGAGCAGCAGCACCAGCAGGACAGGCTCAGCTCTTGGGTGTGATGTAGTCTCTTACGAAGCATGAGAGCCAGGCATGTAGAGGCAAAGCTCCCCTCATATTCAGCTGCACTGACAGCAAATAAACCTTATAGCCCACTCCAATATGTCCTATTTTTCTCTGCCACAGAGATCATAGTACAAAAAGAGGCCTCAGAAAATTATCTGAAATAGGCTTCCCAAGGTCTCAGTATTTTGCTGCTTTATATTTCACATGATATTTCTTTGTACAGTTCCATCAGTCCCTTCCACTTAATTTGCTTTTCCTTCATTACATTTTTGGCTTGTTGATCCTAATGACCTAATCCAGCCTGGAATAAATAGGATGTCCCTTCTGGTGTTGCGTGACATTTTTTGCCAATACCTGTTACCAATGTTTCAGCCAAGAGGGCTGAAAGTATGCATCTTAGTACTCAGAATACTAAGCAACTTTACTGCACAATGAAATGTAATTATTTTCTCTATGGAGGTACATAATTTAGCAAATCTTGCACTAATAAAAGAAGGGAGAATGTCAGACATCAGAACGATAAGACCAAAACTAGTTCTTAGTTGGAAAAGGAAGAGACCTGTCTCACAAGTGTTTTGGTTAGACTATTTATCTTGAAAGTAATGGGGCAATTTCCCTTAGACTGTTGCATCCTGTGAAGAACCTATCGCGTGGGAAGCTGGCAAGCCTACGTAAATCAGAAGACACCATCAACTGCTTGATAAAAGTTTCCACTGATGGCGATGCAAAATGCAGTGATTACAAATACCCAAGACAGCTGACACTGACAATTTTCTTTAAAGAAACCAAGCTAAAAAGATACGGGCAATGCAATTTATTTGCCGCATAAATTTTTCAACGCACATTGAACTGTCCCTCGGCCATTTAAAATTCTGTTTCATAAACAGTGAACACCATGGATAAAAAAATTATTGGGTTTCTTTTACTTCAGCCAGTGCCATGAAGTTTAATCGATATTTAAGAAGTATTTAATGATGTGCAAAATAGAATATGACAATTGAAAGCCTATCTATTTCTTCTGATTAAACCACGTAGTCTAATTAAATACATTATTCCTTCATTAGATAATTTGCTCTCTTTATAGAACACTTACCAGAAACATTTAGAAGCAACACTGTGGCATTTCAGTGTAACACTAGAATGATCTTCTAATTATATTTTAAAGATTCAGCTGTTACCATGAAAGTGAGGGATTCAGATCAATGTTACGGACATGTAATTGTCTCACTTTTCTTTATGAGACCATAACTGGATTGCTAGGTCTGAAGGAGCAGCAGAAACTTTGCACAGTTCTACAAAGTTTGCTTCTCCTCATACGTATCGTAAATATCAGATCATAGTTTATCAATCTAGCAGCTACTTATCACCCTAAAGAAGTTCATTTCCAGCTCTTTAAAAACGAACCTGTCTTTACACATCTGTCCTCAGCAACATCATGATATCTGAAATTCTTTTGCCCATGCGTCAGTCCTAGAACAGAATCAATTCAATAGAATACAAGTATAAATTAATGGAGTGCAATGTTAATTTCTGTTTGGAAATTTTTCAAGCCTGCCAGAAAATATTGTCAAGGAAAACAGACAGAGAAAGACCTTCAGCTCCACGGAGCTAAGTCCTGCTTTAGTTAAATTGATTTAAGTCCGGAAGTTTTGACCTGATGGACTGGCATTTCAGCATCTCAAGCAAAGATCTATGTATTGATCTATGCATTTTACATCCTTCCTAGTAATTATTAAGCTTCTTGCACAACTCTTTCTCCCTTTGATTACAATTGGGTTGAGTTCATAACTCATTACAGAAAGGCTCAAAGCTGCTCTGTGATGCTTTTACAGAAAGACTTGTCCAACACTGCAAAAGGTGAAAGCTTTGAAACACTGAATAATTCGATTAAACTGACTCACATTTTGACCTTCTGCTAGCAGCAGAGGAAGACGTTTAGACTGAGGGCTGCCTCCCTCCAGGTGCCACAGCAATGCTGGCTGCAGTGACACAGGAAACCTGCATTTCCTGCCTCAACCTTCTCACCGCACCCTCCTGTGTCTCGGGCTCTTCCTTCCTTGCTCTTTTCTTCTATTCAACAGCCATCAGATGAACTAAGAAATAGTAATTTTTAAAACCCTGAATCTTAATTAAAAAAAAAAAAAAGCTATCTTTAAAAATACAAATAAGAAATTGAAAATAGAATCTTAGAATTTAATCGTAATTTTAAATATTTCTTCTTGATTTTCCTTTCTGCTATGCGTTAACTCAAATCACTTCAATCAATGGAACTATTCCATCCAATTTCCTTCAATTTTGGACCAAGGATCTTTTCTTAAGCAAAATACTCTGGATTTGTCAATGGGTGTTAGAGTCACATACATATTAGCAGGCCTTGACCCTATGGTCCCTAACTCAAGTAACCACACTGAAGAGTTCATAAATTAAAAATTAGTCAGTGCTGGTATCAGTGAGAATTGTGCTTCAGCAAGGAAATCCTGTTTTGTATTTTATATTTTGAAGCGAACAGAGACACCAATAAGATTTACCATGTTATGAATAACAGACTGCTTTGACAGGACACAGGGAAGAAATACAGACTAACAGAAGAAACTATTCCATAATTTTTAACAGTAAATTATTTTTGAAGTCTGTTAAAATAAAGTACTTACGGACCTATCATTATTTTCATGTCCCACTTCTGTTTCCTACCTAAGCAAAAGTTTTCCCGCAAATTCCAGAAGTGGTCAAATCTTGTTTCTTCTAAATTCATGGGAAAGGAGTTTTCTCCAGCATCTTACAGCTCCACTAGGCCTCTCAGCCCACATTTTCCAGAGTTCTTTGAAAACATAAGCTACCAAAACACATTTGGCCTTGATCCTCAGGGTAAATCATCATGAAGCAATTAAAGTCAGTAACTTAAAACCTAGGTTTAAATCCAACAAGATGAGTATTTGAGCTGTTGAATCTAGAATATGCCACATCTTCCCTCTCCAATTGTGTGGAGAATTTGATTTCTCTGATTTCTGATGAAAGCTTGTAACCTCAGACAAGGTTCAGCCAGTTCTACAAATAATTTAACACAGGAACAAAAAATGTAACCCATTTCACTATTCATGTAATCTTCTTTCTGGAAATGACTGTATTAGGAAGAAGACACTTGTTTTTAAAACAGTGTCATATTATCTCCCTGGCAACAGGTTAACAAATACGAATCCCAACACTAGCACAGAGCCACCATGAGAACCTTTTGAGTTATGATGTCCAAAATCAGACATTTTAGCATGCACGGTATTGAAACAAGAAAAGATACATGGCAAGAGAAACATGCAGATGAAGTGGAAATACTATGAAACTGGTGTGTAAACTAGCCTGACAAATATTCAGCCTAAAAATTTGCATTTTGATAAACAAAATAGAGGCCTGAGAACAAATTTATCTGTGTGCAACAGAGCAGATGGAATGCCAGAAGAAGACTGATCAGCTGTCAGGAACAGCTATTTGCTTAAGAAGCTGAAAGATAGCCCCACAATAACAGAGAAGACATAGTGAAAACACACAACTCCTTTGAGATGGTCCATTGCTGCCAATAACTGCCCTGATGAAGTCCCACAACACGCAGCAATATGCTTTGGGTTGGTAACATTGTCTTTATAGGTGGTCAATTCACACACCTTGATATATGCAATCTTCCACCTACCTTCAGTTATAACTCTAATTTGCAGCCTTGGGAAAGTAGTATCAAAAGTAAAAGAAAGCAACAAGTTAGAGATTAATTATTATAATTTGCATTTTATCATTTTATTATTTCATAGCTTTCTTGACTTCTTTTTCTAACTCACTGTTTCACAAAGCACTACTAATTTGAAAGTACTGTAGCCCACATCTAAAACTTGCACTCTTCTAGCATGTTTTGCAAAAAGTTCTTGCTCTTGCATCGGGGCAGCAGGTTAACTGTGTTCAACACTACAAACTCAGCTTCACCCACCAAACCCAGATCTTTACTATAACACATGGCATGCCCCCTGATCTGTTTTAAACAGAACTAGAAAAATCAATAATCTAGTAGAAAGACACAGTATAGTTTGCTTCCAATAACACTTTAAATGAAGAGCTTTCAGCTTTTCACTTGTGCAAGCTGAAGCTTTCTGTCTTCCCTGTGAGTTAATTCAGCTCTGGAGGTAAGACAAGTCTAGTTCTACAAAACTTTTTTAGTCATTTCTATGCTGTACATGCTTTTAAGGACAGTATGCAGGAATATCTCCCTATCTGTATGTAAAAGTAGTTGCTTTGCTGAATCCATCACGCAATGGATTCGTATTTGTGCACCAATTTTGAAAGTCAGGACAAGCAGTCTAAACAGAGATCACCTGAGCAGCGCAAGAGAAAGCTGGTTGGTATTTTTATGGCAATATTTAAATAGCTCATTTGCTAAGTACACTGCTGTGCACAAAACAAACCTGCAAGATCAAAATACACAGCCCAGTTTACTTACAAGTAGAAGGAATCATGTCTGGCTGTCTGCTTATATTCAAGTGAAAATGCAAACCTCTCTTCATCAGTTGTGCCAGTAAAACAGCCCTAACTCAACTCTTCGCTCTGATATGAAACATGGTAAACCACAAGTACTGCTTGACCCTGCCTACTTACCTTTTTTTTTTTTTAAAAAAAAAAAAAAAAAAAAAAAAAGAAAAAGAAAAAAAGTGTCTACTTTCTAGTATCAAACATACATTTTACAGGAAAAAAAATATATTCATTTATAATCCATAGGGCTAAGTATTTCTTTAAAAAGAAAAGGAAAAAAAACCCCAGTAGATGTAAATCACAGCATTTGGTTTTGTTCAGATTAATTTTTGATCCCAACATTTGAAAAAAAAACCAATTATAATAACAATGGGAAGGGCTGAAGTCCCACAAGAATGAGTGAGATCATACAGAATAAAGGTTGGTAAAGCACTTCAACCTGCCTTTGAAGACATCAGGAGAGGCAATAAGACAGCTATCTCCAGAGGTATTATGATACTTTCCAAAATTAACCACCTAAGGCTACATTCAACTAAAAAAAATAATTAATCTAGAAACAAGGTGCCTCACAGTTCCTGACATCCTAATGTTAGGTACTGGGAAGGAGCAGGTGAAGAGGTCAGATTCAAAGCACCCACCCTGTTGAGGAAACTGCTATGAAAAGACTGCACAGTTAGGGTGTGTTTTATGATACCAATATAATGATAAATATATAATTACTGTAAAGAAACAGGCTTGAGGTTCATTGGAAACTATTAAACTCCTGATTTTCCTATGCTCTATCTGTGTTTTAAGGGAAACATTACTATAGAATTCCTCATGATTTATTGTTGAAAGTGTGGACAGCACCATACTTTGCAGGGTCTCCTCTGAGAACCTGGAGTGCAAAGCAGCAGTTAGGGAAGGAAACCTAGATATTCCACAGTCGTCCTCCTACTACAGGTAGTAACCCCTCTATTTTCCCCTTTACCAATACATGCTGTCGGTAGTGATTGGGTAGTGGTTTAGACTCAACACTGACGGGTTGGTTTGCATAGTTGCAATCATCTTCTCAGTCTTTGCCATTAAGAAAAAGGAAATAGCCACTTAAACCTATTCTGAGAGCCTGTAACTTTTCAGTGGAATAGCATGAGAATAGAAAAGCAGTTCTTCCAAGAAAAAAAAAGAGGCTTTCTCCTTTTAAACATAAAGGTTTAGACAAAGTAGTGGGGAGAATCTAAGCATCTCCAAACTTGATTATAGAAATACTCAAATGCAACAATGACAAAACGTATTAAGCTAACTATAGTTACCTTTAAAAATTTGATTGGAAATAAACATCACCCTACTCCTCTCTGCCTACTTGCAAAAAAAAAAATAAAAACAGGTTTTATGCAGTCTATTTTCTATTACACATGGCACAAGAGCACAAGTAAGGAAAGAATAAGAAAACATGTAAGAATTACGCAGGAGGTGGCTACAGCAAAACTGAAGTTCAAATATCCATATACACTGGTATAAAGTTAGGGTAACTGCAACAGGCTTCAGCAAGGCTGTAGAGACATTAGCCTGTAGCAGAGGGGACAGGGCATGTGGCTTCTGAAGAAAATTCCGGAATTTCTGCACTGAACATTTCATCATGGCCAAATTAGTTTAAATTTATATTCATACTACCATATATACTTAGTACCGAGTGTGTATACACTGACAGTAAATTATTGGCAACACAGTAGTTGGTTTCAAAGAACAGTTAGCATTCAGTTTATTTACATACATGTGTAGTAGGAAATTTTCTGTTAAGAACAGAAAGGTTAGATCACTGTACATATAGATGACAAAGAGGAGCCTTCCTCAAATACACTTGATAGTTTACTTTCTTTCATTTACAAGCCTATGCGTCGAGTTGTGTACATAAGTGAAAGTATGACAAACTTGTGCTTTGAAAATTTCAAGAGGAAAACACTTTATATAAATAAATGCATGGAATTTATATATTTACAATACATACAGCACATAAATTACTTAATCCAAAACAAGGTACTATGGTACACTGACAGCCAGTTGTGCTGAATCCTGGACTTACTTTTCACGAGTAACATCAAGACTAACTGGGAGGTCTCTGGTCGACCAAAGAGCCTAGAAGAGCTTGGGGCATGTCACGACTCAGTTCTGAGGCAAAGCTTCTTGAGTGTTACGGTGCTGTGTGAGTGTTTGTGCTGTTAACCACCTACTATGTGCAAACGAGAGAGGCACTTTCTGTGTTCTTAATGTGTCATAAAACACCCATCAACTGAGAAAAATAATGTTTCTGGAGAATCTCTGGAAACATTTCAATGTCAGTAAATAGCCATTTATAGATACCTTCAATTTTTAAACATGCAATTCACTACTACTACTACTGCCTGTGTAAAGAGAGAAACTCGGAAATGTGGACTGTATGTACATGAACCCAACCCACTAAATGTAAATTTAGGGTCCTGGGCTTTAGCCACATTCTCTCTCTTCCTCCTTAAAGAGCTCAACTTGCCAGCTATGCAATGCTGACTTTTCAGAGAAAATATAGAGACTGCTGAAGATACTGCACTCATTTCCCAACATCATGTAAAACTCTCCTTGTGCTGGAGTGGATCAGATGTTACAGGCTCCCCATGTTGTTTAGCAGCATCCAGCAGCTTACAGGATCAAGCTTTTAAAAAGAAGTGGTGAAGCCACATCTCTGGAAAGTGGCTTCCTTCCTGTACTTCGGCTGCTGTTGTCTTTTTTCAGAAAGCATCTTCACCCTCTGCAATGTCAATGATCGTGTGAAGCAAGTCTTCAAAAGTCGGGCGTCCCTCTGGTTTCTAAAAATAACAAGAAGGCACAGCTGTGATCAGAAAACAATAAAGTTGTGTTGACTTTGACAAATTATTGGTCTTGATATCATTCTGTGACAATGAATTTACTGCTTCATTAGTTGTGACATGCAAAAATATCTCGGTGTAGATTTTGGATGTGTTGCTTAACCTCAGTAAGCATCACTTTCTTGCACTTCGAGAGAGCATAAATAGGTGTTGGTCTTCATAAATAGGTTTCACTCTTCATATAATTCATTGTTTTGCCAGGTGCCACACTTTTTCATTTTCTTCCCCATCCCACGTTCCACAGTGAATTGCTCCAATCTTTCATTTAGGCCAAGTTGTTGAGGATCCTAAGAATTTTCAGTGTCATACTCTGAAGCCTCTTTCACTTCAGTGTTATATTCTGGACTCCAAGATGAGACTGCATCATAGACATAGACAACTGCATCCTTCGTCTACTCTGTTTTCCATACAGTTCCTTATCTGTCATAACATCCTGTTTCTTTTGTCTAGTTGCAGCAATACACTGAGATAGTCTCTTCACTGACCTTGCTGACACAGTTATTTTAGCATCTTCTTGAATATCTGGGTAATTTGCACCTTCCCTCTATTTATCAGCCTCTTTAGATTTGTACCACCTGCTGAAGTCTGAACCCTCAGTATTCACTTCCCTCTACAAATCACTAATAAATTTATGAAATGAGGACTGAAGTACCTACAGTTAATCACACTTTATGATAAAGATTGACAGTATCTTGCCATTACTTGTGTCCTATCTGTGATTCGGATAGATTCTTTCTCTCCCATGTCATAACTGCTTAGATTTTATTAATAACCCCGATGAAACAAATAATTTTTAATCTATTAATTTATGTTCATATAAATACATATTAATACTCAAAGAGCACTAACAAGTAACTTATAATTATCTTCCAGATAATTTATTATTCCATTTTAATGACCATTGCAAGCAGGTTATGAAGTACAAACAAAATTTAATGATCTGTAGTTTCCCAGATCCTGTGAATAGCTTTTTTGAACTAGACACATTTGTCATTCCACAGCCCTTCAGGGCCCTGTTGTTTTTAATTTGTACTTTTTGCTGCATAAACCAATTGGCTTGTAAGTTTTAGATCTCCACTGGCTGGTTTGATGATTAATTGTTCTCTGTTCCAGCACTTTCTTCTCCAAGACAAGCGTAAAACACTATGTCATCTTTCTTACTGGTAAAGAGCAGTTTTTACCTAGCACCCCCTGTGGCAAAGACTAACTAGAAATATAGCTCTTTCCATTCTTGGTTTCCTCGACTGATATCTCAAAATTAGAGGCATCTCATTAAATGACCCTATCCTCTTATGAGACTTTCTACTTTACTACTACAAAAACATTTTTATACTGATTTCGTTGATAAAGTATTAGATTTCATGTTTGCTGCTCCTTTGACCTCTGTGAACATTGTACAAGTCAGTATCTTTCTGGGTTAGGAGGATTAAGAGTACAGTGTATTTCTATCTTTCTTTATAAACCTTGGGATTTCTATTTAGATGCAACCACAAGTTAATCTGTATTTTCTATACATTTTATAATCAGGTAACAAAGTATTGCTTTAAAAATATGCTCCATCGTTCTGTCATGTTTCTGTAACGATTAATAAACAGAGGCTATATGAAATCAGATTATTATTAATCAGTCCACCTCTGGTTGTTCTGAGTGATTTTATTTTTTTTTCTAGTGGTATTTGTATACAGATATAATCGTGACCAGCACAGATTTAGCAATTATTTCCTTTTGTTACTGAATGTCTTTGCGTACTTATTCCAACAGTCTGTTTATTTCACAGAAATTTCCTCAGTGTTTTTTCTTATTGCAGCTCTAGTTCAGTTGCAAACCGGGGGGAGATTTTTGTCTTGGCTATAAAGATACAAATAGCAGAGAGCTGGATACAGTCAGAATGCTGAAATAAAGATTAACTGCTGTTGCTAGATATACTTTTATTTTTTTGTCTTTGAATTGAGAAAGAAGTCAAGTACCTCCTGCCAGCACATCATCATCATTTCATACACCTGCTTACAGGCTAGTTTGGGCCGATACAAACGATGTCCTTGGCTAACCATTGTTACCACTTCATAGTTGGAGCTTTTTTCAAAGGGCATTTTTCCTTCCGTAAATACTTCCCACATTAAAACACCTAAAAAAAAAAACAAAACCAAAATAAGCAAATAACTTCTGAAAAAGATGTTTCTTTTGAGCCCTGGGCTCAGAATTTCTGATAGATAAACAGTTTGAGATTCAAACTTTAGAAAGAAAGTGTTCACATGTGTCATTGCTGAAAACATCTTATTCTAGTAGCATGGGTTTTAATAAATAACAGTTCTAAAGATCTCTATGCAAATTTATGCAAGCATAAAACCATGGCAAATGGTTTCTCTAAGCTCCTTTCAGATGTCTGAATCCCTCCCAGTAACTGGAGCTTTACTGCTAGAGCTTTACTGCTATTGATAAAATGTTAAAATAGTTCTTTCTTTCAACAATTAACATCTTACCAAATGACCAGACATCTGACTTGCTGCTGAATCGACTATAATTAAAAACTTCTGGTGGACACCATTTCACAGGAAATTTAGCCCCTGAGGAGCTTGTGTATTGGTCATCAAGGACATACCTAAAAAAACCCAAAAACAAAACCATAATATTTTTCAGTCAGCCTCCAAGCCTGGAAATTATAATTTAGATTTGAATATTAGAAGCTCATATTGCCACCTAATGGCCATGACTGTTAGCATCACACAATAAAATCAGCTTCTCTGGGGCAGCACTCTTTCAGTCAAGACCCACTTCATTTTTCTTATGACCTCAGAGTCTTCTCTTGTGATTATTAGCTATGCAACAGAGGTCTAGGCCACCTGCAAGTTAAATGTCTGTATCGCAAGAGAAAATGATGCAAAAGCATTAATTTTGTGCTCTGTTTTTCACCAACCAGTGTGAACTCACATGTCAGGGGACATGCAAGCTCAGGAGCACAGAAGAGTTGCAAAAGCCAAGAACATGGTCAAACCATGATGGCTTTAAGACCTTCCTTGTAAGAGCTGCTTCTCACCCCCTGCCTCACCCACACATCACCCAACTGATGTAGCACCCGTAGGTGCTAAGAAGGGTAGGAAATTAACCCCTCCCTCTGCCTCAGCACTTCGGCTAGCAAGATGCTTCTATGAACCATATACCCCAAGAGGATCCCAAACACACTGAAGAGCCTCTTTCTGTCATTTATTTACCAAAATACAGATTAACAACTATTATCTCTGCAGCATGAGCTCTGCCATCTGAGACACAAGCTCTAATATGCCTCCTGCATCGTTACAAGATTAAAACTTGGAAGATTTTCACAGATGCTACGGGAAGTTGCTAATAGAAGACCTGTCAGACCACAGATTCAGTTCAAAGCCAGGCTTCACACTTACTTTTCTAGAGAATAAACTGCCCAGTTTTGATTTTCCAGAATTAAATGAGTTAGGAAATTGACACACGACCAAAGAACAAATCAGCTTTAAATGCACTGGAAAAAAAATGAACCAAAGGACATTTCCTAGAGAGATCAAAAAAGATAACTTTTGCTTGTAATTTTGCTGGGTGGGCGTTGCCTACGGCTATGTACAAGGGTTAGGTGAATTTTGCCAAATCCCCACTCAGCCATACCTTGTCATTCCAAAATCCGACACTTTGACCACTCCTGAGTCACTCACCAAGCAGTTCCTCGCAGCCTGCAAAGGGAATGGTTAGAGCTGGATGAAAACCTTGCAGTCTCTTGCAAAGAAATTACAACAATCTAATGGGGAATTTGTTCTCATTGCTTAGCAAGTTCACTGATTTACTGTTCTCATTATGCTCTGGAATAAAAAGTAGATATGCATTTGCTTTTGATAGTATTGTTTTGACAACTAAACCATTTAAAAAAAAAAAAAAAAAAATCACCAGAAAAAGTTATCATCTTGAGAGATTCATGAGTGATGAAAATGGCACCAGTACAGAACAGAGATATGATATTATTTCAGTACAAATAGCTATCAACTCTTTATAAAAATTTCAGAGAGATTTTATTCCATTTTATCAGGAAAGAAACCTTGCATGTTTTTCTGTATGAGGCAGCTTTAGAGACTTGCTTAGAACCTAGAGAGCAAATTTAAACTACTCATAAGGAACAAAAGCAGTCATTTACAAACAGGCTCTTTCAAAAAGTAATAGATAAGTTACAAAAAAAAAAAAAAAAAAAATTTTTTTTTTAAAAGAGTGTATTGCCTAATGGGATGTTACCAGGTCTCTGTGGATAAAGCTGTTTCTCTCCAGGTACTCCATTCCCTCACATACATCTTGGCACATAGTGAGCAGGATGTCTTTACTCAAAACTCCCCGTTTCTGTCTCAAGTAATTGAGAAGGCAGCCATGCTCCATGAACTCCGTCACGATGTAAATAGGTCTCTGTTGTGTGCACACACCATACAGCTGAACTAATTTAGGATGTGTTAGCTTCCTGAAAAGATTAAGATCATGTCATTATTACTTACTTCACCCAGCCCTAGCTCTCCACCCCACAAAACTGAAAAAATATCACCTGCCCCAAAGTGTTTATAATCAGTATACGGCATCAGAGGCCTAGCACTGACAATCAAAGTGCCAAGCACACAACTCACATCATTACTTTAGCTTCTTCAATGAAATCCTCTTCATACATTGCACCTTCCCGAATTGCCTTGATGGCCACTTTATACTGCGCCCTCCATTTCCCAAGGCGTACTACGCCGAACAGACCGCTTCCCAGTTCTCTCATGAACGTCAGTTCCGAGGGATTAATTTCCCATTTCTCTGTAAAACAAAACAAATGAGAGCCCATGACTCCTGTATTAAGGAACCTGGTGAACTGGTAGGTGATAAGGAAAAAAAAAAAAAAAAAAAAAAAAAAAAAAAAAAAAAGAAACTGGATTACTAGCCAGGAATTTAGGGAGAAAACATATTAGAATTAACTTGAAAACAGAACGCTTCCATACCTCGCAAAACAAACAAACTTTTAGGTAGTCATGACCTTTAAGCAGCTCCTAACCAACACTGAAGGCAAAACTCAAACTTTTCTGAGGTCACTAATTACATACTGATTTTATTGGACTTGATATCAACAAGCTGCCATCATAGGAAGTTGCACTAATGTGTAGCAGCTGCTCATGTCACCTGATATGCTATGCTTAAAACAGGTTATTCCAAATTTATATAATAAAGGTAACCTCTCCATAAGATCAAAGGGCCAAGGTTGAGTCTGGAGAGTGGAGAGTTATGAAGGAGCCAAAGGCACAGCTCTTTAATTTGGCAGAGCTCAAGGTTTCCACAAAAGCATGGAGGAAGATGCCAAATTCCAGTGGAGGACCAGCAACATGTTCTGCCTCTCCTCACTGCTGCCCTTGGCACCACAGGCCTACCACCATTCACTATGCCTTTACACGCCGATCTCCTGAGCAAGGGTCTCCGAGGTGCAACTTGGACCCATGTAAGTTAGTATAGCAAAATCACGGTACAAAATCAGGTCTTTTCAAAATTTTTAGAAAATACTATAGCACCTTAACATTCATAAAATCATTAAAAAAAGATACATGCAGATGAATATAACACACAGTTACCATAGCTGAATCCTGCTGTTGTTGGTGCCGTCGTTTTCTTTGGGGTCACTGGGTAACGCAGCCTGGTAACGAGACCTGAGTTCAATGATAATTGAAGAGACACAGTTTACTTCTGAAATAGTGCCAGATAGCAAAACAGCCACTTGTTCACCGCACTGATTAACAATAAGCTTATTACTATATACAGCTTTGACCATATCTTCAGCTATTGCATTGTGTTGACTATTCAAAGTGGCCACAAGAGGTACACAGGATCACTCACTACATCATCTTTACTGGTGAGAGATAGATATAGATATATGCATACTTATTTGGGTTTCACAGTTATGCTGGCACCAATAAAGTCTGAGGACCCCTTTCATAAATCAGATCAGAAAGATTATCTAAAACTCACATGCTACTTTTGATCATTTCCATTGCACACACAAATCCCACCAGTATCACGGGGGGATTTTATATATACAAAATAAATGTTGCATGCTAGCTGAATATTCTCCTAAAATCTTGTCAGAACTTGACATGACAAAAGGAAGGAAGCAATTATAACTGATTTTTCTAGTTATTTTTAATAAATGAGAAGCAGGATTATGTTTTTGGAGCATATTTTCCAGAAAGGCATTTTCCAGAATCTGATATAAACATCTGGAAAATACAGCTCATGGGTGAAATTTATGCACAGAATGGACTTTAAAAAAACCCAACAAACTAAATTAGTATTCGTGCCTTGAATCTGATTCCTAAACTCTCCCCATACTATCATACAGTGGGAGGACACCAGCATCAGCCACCAGCTATAGATCTCAAGTGTCTAACCTTTACAGAGACTCATCCTTAGGGACTTCCTGAACAACACATTACTATTCTCCTCATCTTTTTGCTATATGGAAAGGTAAGATCATTTTAAGTGGTGATGACCTGCAGGTAAAATAAGCTAGTGCCTGGAGAATACTCAGGGGAAATGCCATCCCCACACATCTGCTGTAGGTTACAGGCAGCTGTTGGAGACACCATGAAGAACTGAAGGAATGATTTCTCCTGACTCGATAAACCTGCTCTTCTGTTACTCTGACAACAACATTTTTAATTTTTTTATTTTTTTATTTTTTACATAAAACTTTTCAAATGATTGCTTATATTGAAAAAATGCAAAATGCAGTGTCTGGTGACTTCCCTAAGAAGGATCTGTAAAAACCTAAAAATCTTCAATTAAAAACCCCTAAAACCACCTCACAACTCCTTTTCAAATCAGCCCTAAGCAACGGGAAAAATTCAATTCATCTACCTGCTGCATTATGTCTATGATACTCAATTATTTCTGGAATGGAGTTAAAGAGATGTTTTTCTGCGAGGTAGTACTGCTTCGGTGATGTCACTGTTTCTTTTATATGGTAGTGTCTTATTCCTGATGAACCTTCTCTGGAAAAATAACAATAATAATAGCAACAGTTAGTAATAATATAATGTCATTTGTTGTGAATTTTTAAGAAGACAACATTGACTAGGAAAAGAAAATTGAAAGGGCCAGTGCAGGTGTCCAAAATCACATGCTTCAGGAACAGTTCAAATATCAAAGATCTTGAGCACTGGCGACTTTCCTTCATCTCAGTGCTTACACCCAGTTGAAGATTAACCCATAAAAGGTTAATTTTCAGCCTGGTGAGTTCCCTGATCCAGCTCACCACACACTAACACAAACACTTGGGCTGGCAGGAGGGAAAAGACCAGATAGGGTGGGAGAGCAAGACTTCTTTTGGGTGGAGGTTCAGGTCTATGGTGGATTAACCAAACATGACCTAACCATGAAATCCAGAAATTCATTTTAGTCACCCATCTTTCCTATCACAGCAGCTCTCATTTCTTTGGTGAGATCTCTCTTGGGCTTTTCTCCAGCCTATGGAATGGAGACAGATGCAAATGGATTTGGATGAGACAAGGTGTGCAGAGCAGCCACAGAAACTCACCCTCCAAATTTTGTATAAAGGGAAACTGTATACAGGCCAGGCTGACTTGAGTCTCTCACCACAAAACCACCTTCTTTATCCTAAAACACAAGCACATCAACAGTTTTGTACAGGTGGTTTTAAACTGCATGCCTCTTCTACTCGTTCTGGGATTCACACATGCCAAAACAAGCATTTATTTTAATAAAAGAAGCTACTTTACATTAATTTCATAGTTAATACCACAAGGCTGCTGTGCTCACCTCGTTTCTGAGGAGCTGCTCTGCCTTGCTTCTGTTCAAGTTTCTGCTGTACCACCTGCAACACAACATCTGTAACCAAACCTTCTTCAAGGTGCATGATTTACATAAAATGCTATAAAAAAGTATTACAAAGCTACAGATTCAATAATTTTATAAGCGAAGGTCAAGAATTGTTAATGTACAAAAATCAGTCTCTACTACATTGTGCAGTTATCCCATAAAAATGCCCTGAAACAAATCCAATGAGACCCCACAGATGGCAATAAAGTTCAGGTAATGGAACTAATTTTGCATTAAAACCACTTCTCAAACGCACACAGACTGATGGCAGCAGTTGCTCTGAAAAGCAGCCCAAGGGCAGGCTGGCAGCCCCAGGGAAGCAGCTGCCTGCACACCAGCAGCCAGGGCTGGCCGCTAATTCATTCAGTAACTTCACGGTTCTGATTTTCCAGGGAGGACCCACCTACCAAAGGAGGTTGAAAGTGAATTAAATGTCAGGGTTGCACATCCCCGAGTTCAGTGCTGCATGGGCAGGTTAAAGCAGCCACAGAAGCACTGACATTTCAGCCAGCTGCAGCGAATAATATAAAAAGGAAAAACACACAGCTCACAAATGGCATGGTGCAATCATTTTGAGCTATGCCGTCACAGCAGTAACCAAGCAGGGAAGTGGCACAGCAGCCTCTAATCAAGTTCTGCTGTTCCAGAGATAGTGGTTTCTTGCAGTCGGTAGATGGCCTGGAGTAATCCTCCTTGGCCTGCACCGTGACTCAGAATTACAGCCCGAAGGCGGTAAGGCACAACGTGGCTGAACCAGATAAGGCAGCCCAGTTCCTTCCTTCCCTTTCTGCCAGCCCCACAGCCCAGCCCAGAGCAGGGCAGGGCTATTAGCAAGAGCCTCTAAAATGAGAAAGCAACAAAACCCAAGTAATTCCCTCCAGTAAAGCAGAAGGCAAAATCCCAGATGAAATTCTATTTTATGTCAAAGCAGAGCTATAACTCTCACACGTGGCTGAGAGCAGAGTTTTGGAGCTACTAATGTGGCTTTGTGAACTGGTTTTAATCATTATTTCCTTACAGCTCCATTTTATCTAAAAGTCATTAAATATATCTTAAGTTCTCTGGCACAACAGTTTATGCTATACTGAAATTTGAATAACAACAGGCTTGGAAACCACAGTGTTAAATTTTATGCCAATATTCTTAAACAAGTATTCCATAATTAAACATCAGTTGGAACAAAAATCTTTAAAATAGTTATACTTTTATAGCTGATAAGTTACATGCATACAGAGACTTAAAATGCATGGTGTGATCTATTTTCTTGAAAAGTAGAACTGTCTTCCAAAAATCTCTGATCTGCTATGTTTACTTTGAATGATTTCCACTGTTTTCTACTCTATCTTACCGCCACACACTTTAGAGACATGTCACTTAATATATATATATAAAAAAAAAAAAAAAAGCAACATTCGGCACACAGATAAATTTCCTTTAAAGTTTCCCTTTGTCTATCAGAGCCATGGGAGGGGCTTTTTTGCTTTAATAGTGATAAAAACCCTATGCCTGATGGCCATGTCACTAACTTGACCCAACATTATAAATCACAGCAAAATCAATGAGGAGAATCGGAATATATGTCTATTTCAAATATTTAAGGTCCATCTCTGAAGTAATTGCTATTCTATGAAAATAATTGCTTACAAAACTTTAAAGATACATTATCATTCTTAAGGCATAAGTTTCATTTTATGTTCTTCCAGATTTTAATTCAAATATTCACTTACTCATATTGATCAAGGTTGTTGGACTTCTTTCCTGTTACGTAGTTGCTTGGAATATATCCTTGCTTTCTAAAAGATATGTAATATATAATCTGAATGCAAACATGTAAAACTGTATGCCTAAAGACAGTGTTTCGTTCTGCTAATTAGCAGAGGTACCTCACTAAATTATTTATTACTGACCCAGCCACTCTACTGCTAATTATACAGAAACTAGTTTCCCTCATCAGCATTTCTACATGAACTTTCAGTGTGCCTAGAGAAGTGACATGGGCAGAAGAAGTGTCCAAGAAAACCAGCAGAAGAGGTGAAGAAGAATAACCCTCTGCTGCTCTGTCACTTCTGCACTTGGAAGTCCCAGTCAGTCACTGGAAATACAGTTGGAGCCGGCCACAGCCTGATAGCTTGCAATTAGCCCCAACATACTGCAACAGGGGCCTGATAAATACTGAAGTAAGGAAGCTTTCACCTTTAAAACTACAGGGAAAAATTTTAATACAGGGAAAGGAAATTTGTAGTCATTAAGGCATCTCACTGCAACTCATTCAAAGATTGCCCCTAATGATCCAGCTAAATATGGTGATTATTCAAGTCAAAGTCGGAGCCTGCTGAGCTGTGTGTTAACCACATTTCTCCCTAATGAGCCATTCCCCAGGGAAGCAGGAATATTGTACCTGCCTAGCAAGGTTTTGCAGGCTGGCTGATGCTTTAATCGGGAAACCATAAGGCCTGACAGGAAATATAACTGGAAAAGCTTCCAGTTCCTCAACAGTCTTTGCACTCCAACCCCGCTATCTATTGAGAAGTGAACTTTTTTTAATTGGTTTGTATGTGGTAATAAAGATATGGATCGGATTTCAAGGCTGGGGTCCAAAGTGGAGTCTTAATATAGTTATTTGTTGACACAGAGTCAATATAAACTACTACAACATGAAAACAGCCATATCAACTTTATAAGAAGAAATAAGGAACTCATGTTTACCCATATTTGTCTCTTGCCTTCCACCAGTGAATGTCATTCTTCTCAATCACTGTATATTCTTCACCCTTCTCTAATCTTAAATCATGATGTTCTGTAGGCTCAAAGTCATACATTGCTACCACTATCTCCTCTTCGTTACCATTTTCTTCAACTGGTGGAACAGGAGGTGGAGGCCTTCGCTGAAAACAACCCAATATTAATATCATCCCACTCTGCCCCATTATTCCACTCCACCCAACCAGTGCAAACCAGACAAGCATCCTGGAGGCAAAAGCTGGGCTAGCTTCAGGTTGCCCCAGGAGCTGCAGTGGCCCAGGGAGGCAGCCGAGATGGGTGCATGGCAGACAATCACCCAGGTGCCATCCATGGGGATAGCTCACACTGCAGCCAGTAAAGAAACAATGCCAGCCAGCATTTGATTTTCAACTGCCTCTCCCACCAGGAGTACAGATACAGCTAATAGGTGCAGCTAAATTCCAATAAGATTTTTTTAAACCCTGAGATGGAGCCTGATGCCCGTTGACACATACAGAAATAGACCTTTGCCCCAGGATGTGGAAAGAATCTCAAGAAATTTAAACACCGTCTCAAAAAGCACCAATTATTTATTCAGTATTTTAAAGACTCTACTTACTGCACTTTTTTCTGGCATTGGAGAGGGCAATCTCATTACACCTAGAAACAAAGCACAGGAAAGGATTTGTGTCTATCCATTTAGCTATAAATTTTAAAACTAAATAAAAGTTTTGAATTACAAATGTTTTAATTTCTTAACTAGCCTTCAGGACAGCTTAGTAAGTCAGAAAGCAAAGACAGCTCCAATTATGCATTGGGAAAATGTTGACTGAATATTCTTGCAAAAACATCCTAAATCAGCCAGCAGACTATGTTCACCACAGATTTGGCAATGTCTATGCCACACCAACGCATGCTAGACAGAGATCCCTGAACCAGCACTCATGTGACAAATAAAAAAGGGACAGAGATAAAAAAAGTATATAAAAAGGAAAGGAAACAATGTTCTTGTCACCATGATAATTTAAAGGTCTGTTACTATTAACATCTGCTCTTTTAAAAAAATAATACTCCTCCTGACCATTGCTTTGCTAAATAAGGCATAAAAATTGTATGTTACAACACACTTCTCTCAGATCCAAGAGTACTTTTTCTCCTGCACTGCTTTCTTCCCCCCATGCCTACAAGGTTGAGCTATATGTCGTATTTTACATCTTGCCAAATAAGGCTGGCCATGGCCAGTTTTTGTTCTTCACATCTTTTAATGCAACTAAATCCACAGGCCCCCACCATTTGCCATCTAAGGTGATGACACAGGAAATCATCCAGGCACTCCTGATTTCACTGGGAGGTAAGCAATGGCCCAATTTCTTTTCCTGCTACAGAATTTTCCTTAAATTGAGGAGTAAGTAATCACTGTATCCTTATGTAGGACAGTACTGCAGTGAGGGTCACACTTGCACATCTTGGCATGCTACAGCATCTGATGCTGAACAGCAGAACCTGTGATTTGGATGCTGGAAGATGCAAGTGCCTACAGAAGTCACAGTTCATCCAGGTTCAGCATACAGACATTTACAAATCTCTAAGCAAATTCAGTACTGTATCTATAAATACAGTAAGCCTTCTTGTATCATCTTTACACTGGTGTAATAACACTGAAAACAACATGGTTATTCTTTTCCATGGGTATGTAGAGGTTATTTATTAAAACTGAAGACCTAGCAAGGATTTCTAGCTGAATCTTTTTCACCATAAGGTTTTATCCTTAGCCTGAGGTAAAACTTTGGTCAAGTAAGTTTCAGATGGGAAAAACAAACCATGTGAAAATCCGCAACCTCAATGATTACTTTCAGCTTTCTCTAAAGGTTTTTGTGAGAACAATTTACGAGCTTTTATGTTTTTTTACAAAATGCTTGGAAATGAAACAAACATTTTTATTTACTTTAGACACAGTATCAACGATTGACTATGCTCTATAAATATCTAGGGCATTCAGATGTGATGACAGGATCATATAAAAAAGCAGAAAAATATGCCAAAACAACTTCATATGAAAATATATATACTTACTGTTTTCATAAAGATTATATTTTTCACAACCAGGTGCTAATTTTTCTGTCTGTCTGCAGCACTGATAAATTCCCTCGGTCCAGAATTTAGGATGATATTTTATCATTATATTGCTGTTGTTCTTTATTTCTACAAGAAAAAGTATATATTGAAAGATACACACAAAAAAAACCAACCTGCAAGAGGGCCCTTTTTAATAACTATTACAATATCTTTGACCTGAGGCATAATTTCCACTTGTCCTTACTTTAGCATCGCTTTTCTTAAGGACCTCCTTGCAAGTTTACGTAGCAGTGATACAATGATAGTACAGAATATTTTTAGAACAATATATGACTTGATTCCAGAAGAAGAGTGCTACTCCCTGCCTAAACTGGCCACCTCAGCAAGGGTTTGGTGCATCCACAAAAGGAGACTCAGGCACCCACCTGCACCCTGCAAATCAGTCAGGCAGCTGTGAAGGCCCTGAGGGCTCTCCTGCCCCTTTTCTTTTTGTTATTGCTGCAAGTGACTCAATTTCCTCTACAAATAGTGTTCTGGAAGTAATGATAGCTGACATTTACCAGTAGTACATGGCACAATGCCCGTGTTTGGTCTCAAAGGCTCCTTACTCCCAATCCCATGGGCTTGCTGAGTTTCAGAGGTTATTCCCTGTTCTGTGGTCCCCAGTCCAGAAATTATTTCTTTACAGACCACCTGCAACTCATCTGAGCATTTGATAGTGGCAGGGAGCATTAAGAGGCTCTTGGAAAAAAAACAAAAATCTTTACTCTCTATGATAGCATTAATCAGATCACATCTCAGTGGAGATGCCTCCTGTCATTTTACATCAGTTTAAGGCCTGCAGTGTTATAGAGCGACATTCAAACAAAACTTTTGAGTGATGTCATTAACTAGCTTGAATAAGCTTTTTGATAATTTACACATGATGCAAAAGCAGAGAGTCAAATTCTGATTGCAGCTTGACTTTACAAATCAAATTAAATCAGTTTGGTGTTTGATATTCCCAGTACTTGTTATCACATGCTGTGTACACAAACGATGAGCTGGCCTGATAAAAAAAATAAAAAACAGTGGATACATGCAACAGAAGCTCTACCATTTTATTTTTCTAGCTTATTGTGAGTTAATGCAGGCCAGCAGCTAAGCATCCACACAGCTACTCTCCCACTCCCCACCCAGCAGGAGAAGAACAGAAAGAGGCAGAGAAGAAAACTTGTGGCTTGAGATAAAAGGCCAAAAGGCCAAAATAAAGAAGGAAAAAAAAAAAAAAAGCAAAAGTGATGGAAAGGCAATTGTTCACCATCTTCCACAAGCAGACCAATGTCCAGCCAGTCTCTAAGCAACAGCCAATACGAAAGCCAAAACCCCAACCCCCATCTTCCTCTACACCAGTTTTTGTTGCTGAGGTCAATGTTATATGTCCTGGAATATCCCTTTGGTCAGTCCAGGTCCACTGTTCCAGCTGTGTCACCTCCCAGCCTCTTGCCCACCCTGAGCCTATTCACTACAGAGGCAGAGGGGGAAAAAGGCAAAGCCTCCATGCTGTGCAAGCACTGATCAGCCACTAAAACACTGGCATTTTCAACACTGTGCTGGCCACAAATCCAAAACACAGAAGCAAGTTAAGTCCAACCCAGCCAGACAGCTCAAGTAAAGGTACCTCTATATGTCAGATGTTAAGCATGAGCAATTTCCATTACCTTCTTTCAGATTCCTCACCCACTGATCCCGGCTTTGTGCACTTGGTGCAAAAATATAAAGTGTATTAGCATCATATACAACCTGGAGGGCAGAAAAAGAAATAATCAAAATACATTCACTTAGTAATATTCATTTTTTTATTCCTCAGGAAACAGATCACTGTTACATTTAGCAAAATTAGTGTACTCAGGCACAAAGTGCAGAAACTGGGAAAAGTTTATTAGGGTTTACTACTCATATATGACACTTTCATAGAATAAGGAAGGATTTTGTAATGGTATATGATCTTGAGAGAAATCCTTAAAATGTTTGCTTCATGCTTTGCTTCATTCATTCTTCACTGTGCGTTTTCTAAAAACGGTTCAATTTAATTTCTAACGCAATTTCATAATCAGATATCCTTTGTTCCCAGCCATTTCATAACTGCTTGTGATTCTGTGGTGCTCTGAGATGATTCTTGCTTTCTCTTCCTTCACTCCTTGTATTGGTGGAAAGCAAGAATTGCCCTTGGAGAAAGGAGCCAGAGAGCCCTCTCCGGCAGTGCAATTCACCATTACTCCAACAATTCCCTCTCTTGTAAGCAGGTACAGCATCTGACCTTCCGTATTTTTCTTTTCACTCTCTAAGCACATTGGTTTCTGTGTTTATTTCCATTCAGTTCACAATAGAATAAAAAGCATTTTCTGATTCCTATATAATTTAATGGAAATTTAATTTAATGTGAAAGAATGAAGACAGGGAAAATCGGCTGCAAGCTAACCCATTTTGGAGGAAGACCAACACAAGGCACTTTCCAATCAAAACCCAAGCAGAGAGGGTGAGGAAAAGAAAAAGACCAAGTGCATGAGGCACAACTCCCAAGAGAGGGGACTGCAGGGGGAGCAAAGTTTGTTGGCATTGGGATTTAATCACTGATCCTGAACCACCTCCCACAGAAAGAGACAGAGAACAGGCTCAGTATTTAAAAATGACAGTAATTTCAAGCAAGTTACATCCAAATGGCTTGGCACCATTGAAAAGAGCCCTGTTATTTATATATTTTATAGAAAAGGAACATACCTGAAATGGATATTTGTTTTGACAGGGACTAATACCATCACTTTTTACAACTTCTACACATTTAATCTTTGAAATATCCACAGATCCTTTTCTGTACTTTTTCTAAAAGACAAAAGCAAAAAACATTATATAAAATATAAGAGATCCACCTAATTTTTTTTTTTTTTTCAGCAGACTTGTTGATTTCCATTTATGATACTATATTGCTTTAAATGCAGAAGTCATTTGAAAATGAGAGAGCACGTGTATAAAGGTCTACGCTGGTGCAAGAGCACAAAGTACAATAAAACTGCTTACTCAAAGTACCACTTCTTTCTATATAGTTTCCAATCAGTTGTAATCATAGGTTTAATCTACTCTTTACAAAAAAAAAAACCAACAAAAAACAAAAAAAAACCCCACCCGAATACAGATGAAGGCAGGCTTCCCCCTTGCTGATTTTAAATTATGATTAAAACTGATGAGTAAAATGGGTGTCAATGCAACATCACATATGATCCCTCATTCTCTTGCTGAGGAGCTCCCACTGTTTTGTGGCTACCGCTGCGTTTCACCAAGTTTCCAGGGAAACTGGGCATCACAAGTTCATGCTGAGGCAGGAAGCAGAAGACAGAGGTGAAACCCATCCTTGGGCCAAGATGGGGTCTGTGTTGAAGGGACCTCTTCGACCAAAGCTACCAGAAGCCCTTAAGTAGCAAGGTCAAAAGCACAGACATCTGAGAAAATTTGGCTCACCTAAATTTATAATTATGAAGATTTTAAAGAAGGAAAGGAGTGTCCACAGTGCTCAGAAGGCGCTGCCCAAATTAACAATGCATGGAAATACATAGTAGTTCAACGCTTCAGAGAGGAAGCTCCGTGGAAGAACAGCCCATAACTGGAGGTGGCATGTACTGGGCTTCAGTTCACATGAAAAAGCAGTACACAATAACAATGAAGTCTGCACACAAGTAGACCTTTTTTAAGGTGGCTGTTTCTGAAAGAATTGTTCTAAACCATTTTCCTTTATCTGAAGAAGAAGAGGCTAAAAATTAAAGCCCAGAAGAGAAATGTACAATGTGCTCTACTACAGGGCAAAGGGAAACACGTGAATGATACACTTTTGAGAGCAAAATGATGATGAATCTATGGAGATTGTATAGGGTCTCTGCTCACTTTTAGGAGAACCAAGTCTCTAATAGGAAAGGAAATTTCTACTGGAATCCAGAACAAAACAAGAATGGCAGCAACTCATGGCTGGTTATGAATTACTCCACATCAAAAATTTTGACTTGCTAAGAACATCCAGTCCAGAATGCAGCTTATGAAAGATGGACACTGTTCACACAATGTGGAAATAATCAGTAATTACTGAATTGAGATCCTCCAATCATTACATGGCTGCCCTCTTCTGTCCTGAGGACAGAAATTTCAGCCCAAATAGCAAAAGTCTGGCAAAATCATAAGCAACTGAAAACATAGTCTTATAAACAGAAGCAAAGAGCAACTTCAAATATAGCTGCCATGATTTCACCACCCTAGAAACACAATAGTTACTACCCAAGGAAAACATGAAAGTTTCATCAGCACTTAAAATACATTTAGTAGTCCGTCTCTTATGTATATTGTTATGAAGAAAGCAAGCAGAGAAAACATGCATGAAGAATTCATGCATGTCATGGTCAGCATCAGGAAGAATGACAGGAACTAAGTTCAGATAAAGCTGTAACTTATTTAACATCAGAAAAAAACCCAAAACCTAAAAAAAAACAAAGAGAAGCCCTAATAAGGGGCTTTTTTAAATTGGGGGTAAAAAAAAAAAAAATTAGGCATTTTAGTGAACCATTAAAAGTCAAACCACAAACATTACCACGAGCTGTATTACAAAGCTATATCATGTTATGTTGAAAAAATAATTTGCACCAAGTATGCAACCTTGAAATTTTGATCAAAAAAATAATTTTAAGTCTTCTGTTTATTTTATGGTATCCCCTTTAACTTTAATTGCCTAAAGTAAAATATAGATTTATGCAAATGCCAAACATTAAATTTACAACACATGGTACAGCAGCAAGTACTGCTTCTCCCTCTCTGTCACTGCATGGCAGGCCTAGCAGCTTCAGGGCTGACAGGTTAGTCAATGCAGAACGGGAGGATTCAAACAAGATGTGCTTTTCCACAAAGCACAGAATTCAACATTCCACGTAAATGTGTTGAAGACACCTCTCCAGGTCTTTTTTTTTTTTGGCACAACAATATACAAAGAAGAAAAAATGCTTGCCACCTCTGAAATGTATCTATCCAGCCTTCTGTGTCCCCTGGGGGTACATGTATATTGCTTGGATCCCATCTACTGGTTAACTGAGCATGTGGGACAGAAAGACACAATATGCATTGGGTTATTTTACCTGGAATGACAGAAATTCCTTAAAGGAACAGGCTTTATTACTTTTTCTGAATGCCCCTCTCCTCCAAGACTCAGAGGCTGTCACGCCAATTCTGGCATTCAGTGAATGCTCAAAAGGAGCATACATGTGCCAGTAGGACCAAGGACAGGAATCCAAACAAGATAATCAATTAACATCTGGGAAAATAATAAAGCAAACCTCCTGATACACAGCACACCATTCTGGTAATCTTATTTCCTAAGTCTTCCCTTTGATGATTTAAGTTGGTTCAGTTGGCTTCACCATGAGATGCTAAATTAAGACAACTCAGAGTTGACCCACCTTGCAATCCAATACAACAAATTAAGCCTAATGTCAGAGATTTTTCTGTCTTTGCATATTTTACAGATGAAAAAAAAAAAAGCTTATATGTGTGAAATTAAATTAAAATATACTGCTCCAGACGTGTCTCAGACTGCATCAGAAGCAACAGTTATTTGTGGCCAGCAGCCTTCAAATTCTCAGGTGTGCAGCTGTGTTTAGATCAGCATTTCTCCCTATTAAACCAAGGGGCACAGGAACAGGAAGATATGACTCCAGAAAAATGCTAAAAAGACAACTGCAATTCCTCTCCCCTCCCTACCTCAATGATTTCCCTTTACAGTGGAACATCTTGTACACCATGATTGTGTTGCCTTTATTCCGCATGTCAAACTGTTTGCTCTAGACCCAGGCAAACAGCAGACATAAAATGCAAAATCAAGGGAGAGCTCAAGCCCTGAAGTAGTTGGGAAGCAGACATGCAAGCATGAGCCAGCTATGAGAAATCCACCCACAAACACTCTCTCAAACAAGCGACCTCTGCTACAAAAAGACAAAATTAGTACAATGGCTAATTACACAATGTCAAACCATAGGAGGCAGTGGGACATTTTTCATGGTTGTTTTTGGAGGTGGAAAATGGCTAACATAGTAGAAAAAGGCTAGATTCACTGTAGAACTAGTAGTATTTCACCTGCACATTCACGCATACTGTCTGAACAGGACACAAGTACTCACAGAGGATTTGGAAACATCACAGGCCAGTGAACCCAAGGGACCTATCAAAGCTGGTCCACCCCTTTTCTGAAGATAAATATAGGCCTCTAGAGGGAGGCTACAGAAGGAAACATGGTTAGAACAGTAATAAATATCCCAGCAAGGATAACAGATAAAAATACGTGCTTCAAAGTCACACTAAAGGTTGTATGTTTGGTTTTTTCCAAATGTGTCTTTTTGCTGAAAATAACAAAAGGGAAGTGACTATACAGAAACTACTACACAAAGCTTCTCAAAATGCAAAATGCCATATGTACTTCATACTTTCCTATGCTTCAAAAACTTTTATTTATAGTTTCAGAAGCCCTGCTCCTTGCTCACAATGAGGATGGCCAGTCCAGGCAACAAATCCTGTTTCCATGCAACGCAAAAAGAATAAGCTGGTCCTATTATTTAACATACAAGACAGTAATATCAAAAAGTTATAACACTAGACCTACATTGTCAGATATGGAACAAATATATGATGACACAATTCCTTTTAAAAAATAATACAATACAGGAAGACAAGAAATATCTAAACATTAGATAAGCATACAATCAAACAGCTCATCCTCTGTACACTTGGAATTACTTAGTCCTCTGCTAATATAGTAGCTTTAGAATTTAAGAAACTCATATTCTCACTATCAGATAAAATGTTTCTTCAGTGTATTTCCTCTTTGCTGATGAAGATATTGTGCTTCTTACCCTCAGAAGTGGGGTTAAGAGGGTAAACCACACAAAGGACATGCCATTTGCAAACACGCAGAAGTCAGCCTGGCTGTCAAGAAATAGCTAGACTTTGTCTTGCCCATGCTCTCTCTATTGTTCATACTATTTCTTTCTCCGATGCTTATCCCCATGAAGGAAATCCTGATGTCATTAGCATGTGACTTGTGTTTTCACGAGTATAGAAGGTCTTAGCATTACTGACATCTCCTTTTATGGAGCCGCTCCATAATTTTACAAAACCTCAGAAAAGACTGGCTAACCTAACACCCCCTGTAGAGAAACTCTCTGGTAAAATATGTTCTAAAGCCATATGTAAAGGTGCTTTTGCATGTTTGGTTGTTTTGTTGTTTGGGTTTGGGTTTTTGTTTATGTTTTTTTATTAAATAGCATTGCCATTTAGCGATAAGAAGCACTGGATACTGCTGCAGTTCCTTCTTGAGAGGCATTTTTACCCAAGCAATTACTGATTATGCAAATACAATTACTGTAGTTGTTAGATGGCCAGATTTTCCATCCCCTTATTTTCCATTATGTCATATATGTTGAACAATGCCCTGCCTCCTTTCAATTCATTTTAAAAATTATTCTTCTAAGACAAGTATCATGTATTTCTATTCACCTTTCCAAAATGGCTAGAATCAAGATAAAAAGCAAGAGGCAATTATTGTTCTAATCTAGCCTGATCTGACTCTTGGGAAGAATTTCAAGAGGTAAAAAAATACAAACATAAATGAGAAGGAAAAAGTCTTAAACTTTGTCCTGCAACACAGGAAACTCAAGCATCCTTTACCACAGTCTGGCTGCTCAGCAAATGCCAACCACCAGCACAGGAGTGACCAAAAAGCACAAAAAGAAATTTTCCATAGTAGCACTAATGCAACTTCCTAACCATGACTATAATGCATTTTCCATAATCTACTCTTCTGCAATTGAGAGGTAGTCAAAAGTACGCAATTACAGTTAGGATATATTGCTGCAATCACATAAGACAGCAATGTAAATAAAGGACACAGGATAAACCAGCCAGGCCTCCACCTGTATCAGGCCTTAAATCATCCACCACCTTTCAGCTTTCAAAATAACTAGCACGTAGCTTCAGATTCTTTCAGACAAATCTCCTCTTCCTGGTTTTCTGTGAAGTCCTCACAGAGCTCCCAGCCTGGCCAGCCCAGCTGTAGCATTTGTGCCGTGTATTCTCCCCTCTCGGAGCCATCGCTCTGTCTGTAGGGTGAATGACACCTTTCATTCAGCCACCCCTCTTACCCGCCTTCATGCTGTCTGAACTGGACTGAGACAACTTGAAACAAGAAGTCCACGGGCATCACAGGCAAGTGACCAGAGCCTCAGGACAGGACCCAAGAGGTTGCCTAGTCAAGGAACCAGCTGCTTTACCTACTCTTTCAAGGTTCAGATGATGGAGTCCATGAGTACAGAGCTGAGGGACTTTTTGCCTTTGAAGATTCCTGTTCATCACCAGTTCATCTCTCTGCTGTAAACACTTGCTGCCCCACCAACCCTTCATCACAGTCCAGGCTCTTGGGAACCTCATTCTTCCTGCTGTTCCTGCCTCGAATCTCACAGATAGGTCCACATCTTTCTTGAAAGAAACTTATTGCCCCAATCCAAACGCAGCACTGCAGCTGATGCCTTATCATTAGATTGCAAAAATTTACATTCCAGTTTATTCATCCTAATGTTACATTTGCCTTTTTCACAGCAACACAGTATCATTGATGCATATCCAGCTTATGATTCACTATCCTGTCACCCAGGTTTTGCTGGGGACAGCCTGACACTTAGCTACTTATTGCCATTCCACATTTGAACATTTCAATATTCCTGCCTCAACTTTTACCTTTTGCACCTACACATACTGAATCACATTCCACAAAAAAGCCAAACAAAAAAACGCACCACACACCTAATCCCAATATACCACTTCCATTTCTAGACTTGTTTTCCAGATGCTTGCAGCTCCTTCAAGCTTTATGTCACCCGAGAACTCATCAAACTTCTATTTCAGCAACAATAACGCTAGTGAAAATACTGAAATACAAGACAGGACACCTTATTCAAGACAGTCTTCCAATCTGAAAACAAGCCACCAGTGCCAGCTGAACACTATACCAGTTTCCCATGTGTTCTGTAATCAGACTTACAAGAGGTTTATATACGTCATTTCTAATGCTGACATTTGAAAATGTCTCATACAACCTTGTCAAAAAACCCTTACTGGAACAAAAACACAGGATATCTGCTGTTTTGCTGATAGCCATGACACTTGTTACCCTGTGGCAGAAAGAACATAGACAAGTGAAGGGTTTTTTTATTTTTGGTTCTTGTCAAATCTTTGTTGTCTGATGTGCAATTTTGTATCTTCCAGGTACATCCAATAAGCCTGTTTTTCCTAGCACTTTTCTGGAAATTACCTTCACAATTTACAGTTTTACAGCTTCGTCTCTGCACTCTTAAAACTAGGCCTTCTGTAGCCTTCCAGAATTTATCTTCCAGCAATTCCTTTGTCTAGTCATAAGGTAAATATTCTTATCAATGCCCTGTCAGCGTCTCAGCAACTACAACCTACACTTTTCAACTATGTCTAATTTGTCCCAACTCAAACATCAAAATTCTTCCAGAAAGGTAATTACTGCAATTTCTCATTTTGTATCACTTTTCTCTTGATAGATATTATAGAGAATAGGGCATCATTACTGCAACATAACTAAAGTTCTTTATAACTTGCTCTTTTCAAGCAAGCACCCCCATGCATCAGTTAAGCTGTGTCCATTCACACTAATTCCTTTGTTATTTCTCTGATTTGAGCAGCTTTCACTTGCACCTGCTTAAAACTTCCCCAGCTGTGCCTACTGTTATCTGTTTTCTCTTGGGTTTTCAGCCAATATTTGGTGTCTTTCTGATTCATCATCAATACAGTAGCTCCTCCTATGAGGAAAAAAATTATTTAAAAAAAAAAATTTTCCTGAATCTGGGGTGAGGGAGGTAACTGGAACAAACCAACCAGGAAGGATGGAGCTTCATGGTTCCCAGTGCCAACATCTACTGCTTTCCAGGAGACCTGCCACCCAGACTCTCTCTGTGAGACTTTTCTTCTCAGATTCTCTCAGTTGCTGTCCTCCTGGTTCATTTTAGCCCCTTCCACGAGGTATCTGGGGCCTTTGCTGCAGAACAGAGTCTTCTCTTTCAATCACCTTGATAGTTCAAAATGCTGATCAGCTTTATGTGCAGCTATTTTTGACAATTAATTCCTACTGTTTGATCTACCTAAAAGAAAACCGATTCCTTACTATAGCTAGCCACTGCTCAGAAAAACATACAGACCTAGATCAACCCTCATCTTCCCCAGGCTACCATACAAAAGAGGTCTAGGCAACTAATCTGTAGTAACATCTCATCAACGGTTGCTTTGCACCATGTCTCTACTCACTTGTTGGCATATTTTATTCTTTGATAAGCAGCTCCTCAGTAGGACTGGGTTTTTGCTCTAAGTGCTCACTGCTGTTGTGGGGGACTAGCAGCTATCACAAAATAACTGAATCAATATAACACATCTTATATAAATTTTTACATCTGTGTGTTTACTTGAAGCAAGACTCAGCTTCCCACATTGCTCTCTCTCAGAGATTGATATCTCACAATTCCATATTACTCTAGCTGAGCAAAGGGATCTGTGTTTACGAGTAACAACACAGGTTTTGTTATATCAACAAAGATGTCTAAGTTTGCTTGACAAACAGTCACCTGAAGAGTATCCATTAGTCAATCATTTACAGATTACCAAGTCTGTCTTGATTTATATGTAATCAAGTGCAAAGGAAAGAAGTTAAAATTAACTATTTTCCTAATGCTGCTAATCTGTAGAAGCAGTTGTAGTCAATATAGAGGCATTATAAAATTAGAAAAAGTGGCTACTCATTCTGAGTTAGCATTTAAATATAGATCTTGTGAAGAACTTTGAAAAGCCCTCTACACCATCATGTATTTTTATGCTTTAGTTTTTCATAAGAGGTACAAACAATATCTTCTATCAGGATGCACGTGACAGGCACCATTCTAGGTGGGATACCTTGTAAATACATAGTTATACATGCTCTACAACATAATTCATGCTGAAAATCACTGTTACAAGTTAATCATTACATCTTTAATTTCTTTATATATATAACACTATATATAAAAGCACATATGTTTGTGCACGCACATTTTAAACAATCCACCTATCCTGACTGCACTTTAAAAGTTTTGATTCATTCTTTTTCTGACAATGCTGGGAAAAACTGTATTTAATTGCATTAAAAATTGCTAATCAGTAAGAGTTGAACTGATGTAAAGCCACAACCTCTCACAGACAGTTGTGAAGGCACGTCCCCAGTAAGTAAAGCTACACGACTTCTCCATGATTCATGTAGGAAGTGTAAAGAAGTGTATACCCACTTTTGTTTCCTAGAGGTGAAACAGCAGCCAACGCAGTCCTCTTCCAGGTCTACCTCGAGTAGTTATTGTACAAACTTGCAAGTATTTTAAGAAGGCTCCATCATCACTAGCTATGACTTTGAACAAAAAAAAGGCTGTGCCAATCTAATTTCAGAAGTTATCTTACTCCGCTGATTAATTCTCTAATGTAATCAGAAACAATTTAATACTGAACTGTGCTTTCATTTATACACAGAATTAAATCACCTATGTAATGACTAAGGAAACTATATAAATTGGGGTAATTAAATAACTTAAAAATAAAGGATAAGCACTATAGGAATAAGCAGCAGTAGAACCAATACACATTAATCACAGAATCATCTAGGTTGGAAAAGACCTTGAAGATCATCCAGTCCAACCATCAACTCAACAATCTTCTGTTTAAAGAAAAAAAAAAAGAAAAGAAACTAGGATATCCTTAATGCTGTTATGCTCCAAAGGAAGTATTTGCACAATATTAGTGTTGCAATAAAGATACACAATTTTACCCTGAAACCTGCAGCTTTAGAATGGGCCCCAAAGCTTTTAAAGTTATTTTTCCTTCCTTAAAATATCACCACGGTATTTTCAGTAGCTTCTGTCATCTTTCTTTTCAAATTACAAGAACCAAACACAACTCCTGCAGGGAATCTTTTTTACTTAGGAAGGGAATTTCAAAATTATCAATCCCCATGAATATTCAAGGTTATTTTCTACTTTTTTAATAAAAATCCAGTTGTGTTGGTTTTGGGTTTTTTTTTAGTTTTAACAGTTGTTCTGTTTATGAAAGATAGTTTTCACACAAGTCTGATCCTGATGGCAAATACCACTACCTCCCAAGACCAGCTCATCAGAAAGCTGCCTTCTACCTGACTCCACAGAAGAAACCTTCTAAATAAGACTCAAACATTTTCCCTCTGGGCCTATTATTTGCCTTTTCCATGGAAGAAACTGGCTTCTGCATACTAACAAATAAGTGCTGTGCCTACCCCAATATCCTCTGTGCAGTCTCTCCAGAAATAATGGGGTACTGCAGCACAGACTCTCCCCCATTTCCTTCTCCCTTTAACGCCACAGACCCCCATTCACCCAAACACACGCAGGGTAACCATAGGGACCAGCATTTAGCCTATACCTTTGAAAACACAAAATCGGATATGAGCCTTTTATTGCTCTAAACTATAATCCATACAGCAGACATGAGCAAATAAGGATGCTAAAGCTTAAAGCAATTTCACCTTCATGAGCTCATATTCATCCGCTTCATACTTAAGGTCAGTGCAAGTTTCTGTGCACTGGAAAGGTTAATGAAAGCACGCCACACTGTATGTGGGAGGACAATAACCAAGCCACACACATCAGCACACTTTCAAACCAAAAAAATGTCACTGCTAAGCAAGCTGAGAGAGAGAAAAATACCACAGTGAAAGGGAACACTATATATCCATAGATATGAAGACACTAACAGTCCACACATTGATAATAATCTGTAAATGATGACTGGATCTGTGGAAGCACCACACTCATGCGAAACATCAGTATGAAATTTTCAAACCAACAAACTAGCAGGACGTCTCACTTGCGCAAACCAGCTCCTCTCAACTACTCCAGTGACAAGAAGTACTTTAACACCTACATTCATTATCTTGCTTTCATCTCAAAGAATTTCCCTTACCTAAAGTGCCATTTAGAGCAAAAACCTCTAGTCTGGTGACGCTTCTAATTCAAGTAAGCTGCTCTTTCAGCATGATCTAACTAAAACTTGTGAAGTACATGTTACCTGCTATCACGAGTATTCTGTTAATGCAGCAGAAAGCCTGCTCCAGTCAGGGCCATCCGACTGCCCTAACATTTTTTCACAGTTCAGGGACATTTTCTGACCATTCCTTGTGAAAGAATTCACAACAGTAAAAGTTATTGCCACACAGGGAGAAAGAGGATAAACCCAGAGTACCTGGTGGACCACTCTGGTGGATGCAGTAGCTTGAATGCTATTTCTGCATGGTCTGTCCTGTTGGCTAACTCAAGAGGAATAAAAAAATGCTGTTCTTTGCAGCAGGTAAGCCACTCTGCAAAGGAGTGCGTGAGGCACTTGCACTGGGGGACACCAGTCACCAGGCATACTGGTAGAGCTGTAAAGTGAATATTCCTTTCCATTAAAGCTGTTCAGCTGATATTTACTGAAGTATTACCAATTGCAGGGATAAGATGGACTCCTAGATAAACACTAAGGTTTGATTTTCCAAACAGTGTCAGTTGAAAGTGTGAATGCACCAGATCTTTGAAAATAAACTCCAGAGCATTTTAAGTTGAATATGCAAGATGTGAGGACACTTTTGAAAGAAAATGGCCAAATGTACCCAGGGCCATGCATATGTGAAGTAATTTCCACAAATGCCTCCTTGAATTTCAAACGTACACTCCCTTCAAAATTAAATTAGCAATTTGGAAAAAGTCAGAATAAAATTTTAGCTAAATTTTTGCTTGTCAAAAATAGAAAAAACATTCCAAATTAGACAAGTGGGTTTATTTCAAAATTACTTAACTTTGCTTATTAAATTCCTACAGATTAGGGTATTTTTTATTGTTTCTTAGAAGATAATAGCTCAGGAAAATGAACAGAAGCATACCTGAAGTAGTATGCTGAGCTTTCAAACTACAGAAAATTGGAGAGATTTCCTAATAAAATATTTCACACTAGTGTTTCCTCACTAGAGCACTACATGCCTTTGCTATACAACCAGATTACCTGAAGAAGTTACACTGCAATCTAGCTGCCACCAGGAAGCATAGTGCAGAAATCCTCAAGAGCAAGGTCCGGTTTGTGCACAAATGCCTACTACCTCTCACTTCCAAACTGCTGTAGTTACTACTGCCTATGTAAATCCGTTAAAAGTTGTCTTGGCAAGTCTACAACATGTATTTGAGAATGCTGTATATACCTTAAGTCCTTCTGACTGCAGCATATTCAGTTTTACAGTACATCTCCACACACAGAACAGGAAGACATTTTACTTCTCTATTTTTATACATTTATGATCAGTATTCTGTGCTTGGAGGCAGAGTCAGCTATTTCTTTCTACAAGATTTTTTGTGTTCATTACAAATGGAATCCATCATATTCTGATCTCATTAGCCACTTTTGCAACCTTACGGGGGGGGAAAAAAAAAAAAAAAAAAAAAGACCGAAGATACTATTTCCAACGATGACAGCTGATAAACCATCACAGGTTTCATGGAACTTGTAACATTAACTCAGCCTTCTATATATAATTATTGTTAGCCCGATATTGCACAACAGTGCAATAAGGGCATTTCCGCAACACTTACACTTACTAATTCACAAAAATTATGCCAAAAAAAGCACCAAACCGAGAAGCTATCTCCTAAATTCATCTCTGTAATGCTTAAAGAAAGCCAGTTCCTGACATATCTTTTTTTTTTCCAAGCTTTTTCATGTCCACCTTTTTTATCAACCTTAAGGTGATACATCTCCCATTTTTTAACCAAACAGCATAATGCCCAGAAGTAGTCAAGCCATAAAAGCCAAGGTCCTATTGGCTTCCTACACAAACTAACTTTCCCATGACATTACTTGTAATCGTAGAGCTTTTCACAGGTGACCTAAACCAAGACTCTCCTTCCTCGGGTTTCTGTGCTTTGAAACCAATCTTGAAATTCAGCCTCTTTCTTGATTCTGTAGTTATGCTTCACTGATAGCTCACACACCTCCTCCATGACCTATAGTTCAGCAGTATTTCTAAGTGCAGAAGCTACATTTCTTCTCATGGCAGCAGTGCAGCTCCAGCTTCACTGTTAAGCATTTTGTGCCCTGACAGGGTGCCTGAGCTGCTTAAAAACACGTATAAAAAGGTTTAGATAGGTTATGAGCAAGTTTAAACAAGATTTTACCCTGTTGCTAGTAGTCATGCTTATGACATAATAATTTATTGCTCCAATTAGGTATATGGCGCTTTGTCAAGATATAGGACAGAAAACAATAGAGAAGAGAGCTTCCATAATATGCAGTTTCTGGTCAAAGAACAAGTGATCCCCTATCACCGGTTGCACAGAACAGGGTCAGTTAAACCCCTCAGCAGCATTTACAAAAATATTTGCTATGGCTGACTGCTTTCTGTTGTCATAAATATTCTACTTCTGTCACCAGACATACCAAGTATCTAATTCTGTCACCTTATTTACAATCCTGACCTGCCCACACTGAGTATTGACTGATTTGGTTAACGAGATTTAATTTAATCTTCTTTTTAAAAAGAAGCAGTATAACTATTCACATGACGCACAAACTCTGAGTTCTTCTTGAATTCTCTCTACTGAATTCTCAGAGAAGTTAAAATGGAAAAAACAAGAAGACTTCAGTTTCTCCAGCGACCACACTGGGAATCATACACTTGCCTAGGGGAGCAGAACTCAGCCACCCTCAGCAGACTGCTGCCACTGCATATATGTGATTAAAATGAGGGTGTGGGATCCTCTTAGCTTGGCATTTCTATGTTTATCTTACCAATCTGGACTTTGAATATTGCCAAGCCTGAAATGAGATCAGTCTGTACCTATCCTTTCATCTGTCATATCTTTAAATTCAACCAGCATACAGAGTAGTCACATTTATTTCAGCAATAAACCTCCCAACTATTCAGAGGGCCAGAATTAGTTTAATCTCTAATAACTTTTTTCTTTTTATATAAATTACTTCAGCCAGAATATACAACTGTCTTACTGTAAATACAAATTTACAGCCATCATCGACTTAAAAAAAAAAACAAACCAACAAACAACTGATAAAACCCCCAAAGTTTTTCCATTTCAGTTGCCCAGTGACACAAAGGAATAACTACTGTGTGTCAGAGATCTCAGTCACACAGTAATTATTTTTTTCAAATAGAGACCAAGTATTGCTGTCAAAAATATTCAGTGTGCCCCATTAAGATCAGAGCTCATTATTTTCAGACAATACTGTTAATAAAATAGAATGCTGATTAATGTTTTAAAGAATCTAAGTGGGAGGAAGAGTGAAAATGAAAAGGGTTTGAGGCTGGAAAGCTATGTGTTATGGCTGAGCCAGTCTAACAACCTGCTGATGTCAACAGAGAGAGCATCCTGTCCTCCTTCTCCTCCACCTGGCACCGCCTCTGGCACTTGTTAGATCCTGCACCAAGCTAACACATCTTGCTAACCCAGCAGAACGCTAATCCAGCGAAAATAAAACTGAATCAAATATCTTTCTGCTGATTAGCAAGGGGTTTTTTTAGAGCAGCATGGATTCCAAGAAGTGCCAGGACCAATTCAAGTAGATAGGGGAGGCCTGCAAGGCTAGGACACGGATGAGATGGACCTGCCTGTTTCAGCAGCAAACTGCTAGGCTAGTGTGGGTGTAATGTATATTTTCACCTCGACTGCCCTTATCTTAGGCTGGAACCTTTTAGAGAAGTTACTGCCTCCACAGCTGAGGGCACTACAGGCAGCCCTGCTACATCTCACTGCAAATAAAACTGATAAATAGTTGAAACCTCTCCTCAGACAGATCCACCCGTCAGTCTCCTGGAAGGGTACTTTAGCCAGAGGACTTTAACCTGCAGGGAAAAGGTAAAGCTGGAAAGGGAAAGTTGAAAGTAGAAACTTCTTAAAGGGTGACAACTAGACCTGCAAAACCTGTTAGTTACTTTTCTGTTTGCCCTGCATGTAAGCTGACAGCAGATAAGCATGCAAGACATGTTTCAGAGGTTACCTTAGCCCCCACCTATTTATTCTCGGGATAGGGGGAGCATTCTAGAATTAAAAAAAAACAACAACAAAACAACCCACAAAAAACAACAAAACACCAACACAACAACAACCCTCCCCCAAATAAGTACATATTTTAACTCCACAGGCAGTAAAAATACATAAATTCATATTCCAGAGTGGACTCAAAACTGATTGAACAGCTGGACCCAGAGGGTGGTGGCCAGTGGCACAAAGTCTAGCTGGAGGCCAGTAACTAGTGCTGTACCCCAGGCAATACTGGGTCAGCTCCTGTTCAACATTTTCATTAATAACCTGGGTGATGGAGCAGAAAGCACCCTCAGCAAGTTTGATGATGACATAAAGCTGGAAGGAAAAGATGATAGGCCAGAGGGTCATGCTGCCATCCAGAGGGACCTCAACCAGATGGAGAAATGGGCTGACAGGAGCCTCATGAACTTCAACAAGGAGAAGTGCAAAGTCCTGCACCTGAGAAGGAACCACCCCATGCACCAGTATATGCTGGTGGCCGCCCAGCTGGAAAGCAGCTTGTCAGAAGAGGACCTGGTGGTCCTGGTGGATGCCAAGTCAAATATGAGCCAGCAATGTGCCCCTGCCACAAAGAAGGCAAAAAGTATCCTGGACTGCATTAGATAACAGGTCAAGGGAGGTGATCCTTCCCCTGTACTCAGTAGCAGTGAGGCCACATTTGGAGTCCTGTGTCCTCTTCTGGGCTCCCCAGTACAAGAGAGACCTGGACGTACTGAAGAGAATCCAGCAAAGTGCCACAAAGATGATGAAGGGACTGGAGCACCTCTCCTATCAAGAGTGGCTGAGAGAGCTGGGACTGTTTATAAACTGGAGAAGAGAAGGCTTGGGACAGTCTTATTAATGCATATAGATGCCTGAAAGGAGGGTGCAAAGAACACAGAGCCAGTCCATTTCCAGTGATGCCCAGTGACAGGACCAGAGGCAACAGGCACAAAATTAAATACAAGAGATTCTGTCTGAACATCAGGAAACTTTTTTTTTTTTTTTTTTACTGTGTGGGTGACCATGCTGGCAGATGTTACGGAGTCTCCATCCATAGAGATATTCAAAAGCCATCCGGATAAAGTCCTGGGCAACCAGCTCTAAGTGGCCCTTGAGCAGGGGGCTTGGACCAGATGGCCTTCAGAGGTCACTTCCAACCTCAGCCAGTATATGATCTTGTTCTTAACCCTTGACGGGGCCTGAGCTATATTCAGAGTACAGCAGCTACAACAGACCAGGATGATCTTGGAGCATAGTGAGTGAGTTCCATTCTGCTGCAAGCACAAGCTCTGGCAAGAGAAACATGCTTAGCAAGCCTTAGCTTTTCTGTACCCCCTTCTTTCATCAGAGGTAACAGCTGACACAAGAGTTTGCAGAGTTGTCTCCATTAAGTTTTATTTGTTGGATGGCTTCCCAAGGTGTAGAGCATGCTTCACCAGCTACTGCAGCCGTTCTAATCCCCTTCCACATTGTGACAAATCTGGAAAGTAGCCTCAGTTAAGTGGAAAATCTCACCCGCAGCACTAAAGATATGACAGGGCACTCTGGGGCAGGTGACTGAGTGAAGCTCATTTGAAAAAAATGCTGGTCTGAAGATTTGCCTAAACTGCTGATTTCTGGTGTAACTGAATTTACACAGAAAGTGGTAACAGGGATAAGCTGCTTGTGCTGTCAGAGATAAACTACTTCTACTTTCATTTCAATTACAAATTTACATGATCCACTTTAATGGATCTCATCTCTAGTGAACTTAGTCTGCAATGCACTGCTCCTACCAAGTGCTTTTTCTCCTGTTTGAATTCAGTTAATTCCTAGCTGTGAAAGTAATGGCCTTCACAGTAAACATGGCTACAAGCAACTAAATTGTAAGTTTTTCTACCTTTTCTCCACTTTGTGATAGCAGTGATCTTTCATCTTTCTGAAGAGAGAAAGATATCAGCTTTGATGACTAGCTTTAAAAAACTAGTTTATCCTATTTCTGGTATTCTGGCTATGTACCACCACTCCGATTAAAAAACACTTTCACACTGATTAAAAAAACCACACTGATTAAAAAAACAGTTCACACTGACTGCCAGATAATTTATCTACACCTCTGTCAATTTGCATTATAAGTAAGAGAAAAAAGAAATGGCAGCTCATGCTCAATGGCACCCATGACCACTGCCCCATCCGCTGACAGTATGATATATGGTAAGAAAAAAGCTAAAAGTAGACAAAAGCAAAAAGGAACAAAGGCACTTTTTAGTATAAATCTGTGTTACCTACCTCTGCTCGACCTTCGTAATATGTTAGCATAGACTTTGTGAGTACAAAAAGCCTCTCTTTGTAGTTTAAGGGAGAAGTCCTCTTCTTCTGTTGTGATCTTTTAATCAGAATCTCTTGTAGGATAGTAGTCGTATTCATTTCATCCACTTGTCAGCTCTGTTTCTAGCCATTGAATATCAGTTCCTGTGAAGATGAGAGGAATAAATCATTACGATATCTTTGGGGGATCACAGAGCTGGAGATTTCTGAGGTAAAAAGAACTTCTACCTATAAATGAAACTACCTGAATATACAGAAAACTAGAGCTCGCCCGAAGTATCTGGAAGTTTACAAGAGTTAATTATTAGTCAACAAAGTTCAGGGTTTGCTTAGCTGAGGGCTGCACTGGAATGTTCCCAGGAAGCCAAAAGCTGTACCTGACTGGGATGAAATAAGGGACACTGCTGTCTACATCACAGAAAACATGGGTGAGAAGTCCAAAACGCACTCCAGGTAAACAGCTGTGTATGACTGCTCTTCACCACAAAGTCCTAATGTGTATCAAAACTTTAATTGCTAAGGTCTGTGCATATATAAATGCCATTTGCAAAAATGTTTGCTATACACAGAGTTGAACATGGATCAGTAAAAGTAATTTTGAAAATTCATCACAATTATATTAATGAAAAATTTCAGACACAAATGGTAGTTTAGAAGATGTCAATTTGAGAACAGAAAATTAAGTCATTTTTCAGCAAGTGCTAAGTATAAGCCCTCCATCTTCTATTCAGAAAGACTTCATGCAGACCATCAACAATCTAAGTAATTTGCTTCTGACAGTTCTGGTCACTCAAGCTGCTTTAACGTTTTACACTGTGATTGATACCTGCAGGACAGATTTAGGAGTACATAAACACGAACGCACCCACAGATACTCTGTTTGCAAATCTGGCTCCAGCGTCCTGCCAGAGACATCGTCAGGCGATCTCTCAGTTCTCTGCAATGATGCCAGCTTAAAACAGAGCAAACCTCCTCCCTCATCTGCTCGCTGCCACCTCGGTGTGCCACTCTGCCTTGTGTGGGTGTGAGTGTTCCTGCCGCCGGGCTGGGAAGCGGGCGAGGGAAGGGATCCCGCCAGACATTTCATCATGCACCACAGGCTGCTGCCTGCACAGACTTAACACAGGAGGTGGCATGGAGGCAGGAATGAAAGCTGTGGGGAAGCTTGTGAAGAAGCTGTTCCATAAACTCTTCCCCCCACCCCATTACCTTTGCCAGCTTTCCACCAGGTCTGCCCCCACTTGGAGCTGTGCTCTGAAGCCAGGGCATGCTGCAGGCACAGACCTTGACCGAAGCTCTGGCTAGAGCAGCATGGCTGGAGGTCAGAGGCCACGGCTTGAACAAGGAACAGCAGCATCTCCTGAGGCACCAGTGACTACAAATGTCACATCTGCATGTGTGGAGGGGGCAGGGGGATGATGCAAGCCACATCCCTACATAATCACTGCAGGTCTCTGTACCAGTAGGAAGTTTCCTTCCAACCTATGGAAAAAAACCACCCAAAACTTTTTTCACTTCTCACAGGGCTTAATTTATGCACCTATTTACTAAAGAGTATTTCAAAATTCACTAGGGTAATGTATGTACATTTTTCTCTGCAGGCAACGTAACTTCAGCACGGACGAAACAGTGCATTTCACAGTATTGTGCTGAGAAGCTTGGAAAGCCACAGGCTGCCTCACAAGATTACGTTACAAAAGGAAAGTTTAAATAAAATTGAATGCAAACAAATTCACTTCAGTGCCTCTCCTTTCTTTTTGTGCCTAAACATGTCATTACTTGTTGTGACAGTATATAAAATGACACTTTTTGTTTTCTAGTCTGGTCCTGATACCACGCTTTACTCCCCGTTTTGGCCAACTAAACTCTTGTATCCCCACACTCCGGCCATTTCACACAGCTGGATGTAGTTGTTCACTGCTCTAAAATATCCCTTTTCTTTTCAAGGTATATCTCTGTATATGCTAAAAAATTAATCCGTGGTTTACATGGAACTAAAAAATAAGACCAGGTCAGGATGTATAAGACCATAATAGGATTGGAAATGGTCATTATTATGAATAATCTCTTCTTGTTTCTCCTCTTTCTCTGATGCATACATACATTTTGTTGGTCATTTGTCACACTGCATTCCTGGGAAGAAGATAGATGTTTTTCAATTACTAATTGTCTTGAGTGCATCCTTAAATTATTAAAGCTACCCAATTCTGGTTTATTGCCCTTCTAAAATTAAACTGACATACTGAAGGTAATTGCAGAAGGAAAGATACCACCATGCACTGAAAATTGCTCAAAGAATTAAAAGTCAGTATTAACTTTCAGACCACCTTAAGGCACACAAAACTCCCACTCAAAACAACCCTTCTGTTCCCTATAGTACAAATTCTCTGTTGGCATTAATAAAAACATAATTATTATCCTTCTTAGAAACTGTGATCTCGGAGATCCCCAGACTTCTACACTAGAGAGCACAAGAAGGATTCAAAATTAACTATGATTTCAAATCTCAGTACTGATAATGCTAAAATATTTTGTTTCCCTAGCTGCACTCTTTGGTGACATTAACATTATACATGAAGCAAAATAAAAATCCTTTTGACAAAAATCAGCATTAAAAAATAAAGACATTGATAATGTCATCGGTCAATGTCTGCACCTGATTGCTACATCTCTGCTATGGAGCTCTCTGCAGATGAGAACCAGTTTCCCAGGTCAGAAGATCAGCCTTTGAATGTGCATTTAGTCACAGAAACTTGTTTTGTTTGGGTTTTTCTCCATGCCAGTGGCTCCAACCATTTGTGTTTCCATAAATAAGGCTCAGGACAACTGAACCCTCACCTATTACTCTGAAAGTTCCTTTACAAAATTGCTGTACTTCATTGAGAAGCACCTGAACAGCCACCCTTACCTTATCAAACTATACATCACTACATTTTCTTCAGTACAGTTTTAGAAATTTTCTGCACTTTTCCCCCCAAAATATTCCATTGTTCCCAGACCATCAGGAGATGAAGCTGCTTGCCGGACACGTCGTTATCTTGTCACAAACAGCTATGGGATTTTCGTGCTGCCACCCATCTAAACTTGTCAGAGTATCACTCCTGCCAAGGACTTGCCCTGTTCCCTGCCAACCTGAGTTACACAATAACAAATATGATCTAATTTGCACAGATGCTGAGTACTCAGAATTATGACTGAAATCAGAAAGAGTTACGTATTCTCAGCTTTTTTTAGGGTGCAAAAAGTCTAGATCCTTGCATTGATCCATCTTCACATTATACAAATATTCACCTCTATGGCCATGATGTCACCACACACCCTCCCTCAAAGCAAATGAAAACAACTGTTAAGATAAATTTGCTAAGTCAATATTGGGCAAGATGTACAAAGTAAGTTTTTACTTGTAGATGGAACTTATTATACATGCCACCTTGCCTGGTTTTCACTGGGGAAAACCAAGGCTTTAAGTGATGAGGTAACCCCAGCAGTTGCAACACTGCCCATGCATCTCCTGGTTCCCACTCCCAGCTCCTGGATTGCATTTGTTTATTGAAACAATTAGTCACCACAAGACAGTCGGGAAGCACATGTAATATTCAAACAGTTGAATAAACATATGAACATCCCAGTGGAAGTTCTAGTGAGTAGGAAAGAGAAAGTGTACTCCAGTCTGACCAGGGCTTCTATGACCCAAATACATTAAGAAAAAAAAAAAAAAAAAAAAAAGCATTCTGAAAAACATACATCACAACAGTCATAAAACAAACACCAACAGAAAACATTTGTCTGTGTCTGGGAAAAAACAACAACAACAACAAACCCCACCAAAAAAAATCAAGCTGGAATTCTGTTTTCTGAGTTCCAAGCCTTCCTTAGTGATGGTAACATTTATCTAGGAATTTAGGTTCTTCAGTGCCAAGTCTTAACACTAAGCTGATGGGCTGCTATTCAAGACAGAGAATCCCCCTAAGAAATTGGCATTCGCAACTTTCTGACTTGAGTTTCATGCATCAAGCACAACTGCTTTTTCAGGTTTTGGCCCCATCAAAACAAACTGGTAGCAATTCCAGATACGCATACCTAACACTGAAAACCTATCACCTAGTGCAGTACATTAATTAAAATGATTTAATAGTCACTAATTCAACTTTAAAAAAAAAACCAAATCAAAGCATCAATTTTAAGTACACAGATGGTAGTTGTAATTCTGACTCAAATCTGTAACTCTTTTTTTTTTTTTTTTTTTTTTTTTTTTTTTTTTTAAATTAATTCAGATCAATTTGCTGAGCAGGTTCATAATGTGTCCCTGCAAACAGCTGCAGTGGGGTTAAGGGAACAGGGAGCTCACTGCAGGTCTGGGTAGAGAGCAGAAACAATGCAGAAGGAAGAAGAAAATGAGAACTCCTTACCCTTGTTTTTTCTGCTGAAACTGCTGTTGCTTTATCATGAAACTACAAACCAAGTTACATGTGAATAGTTACTTACGTGAGTATCCAGCACAGACCTATTTGAATAATTACTACTCAGTGTGAGCAACCAAGGATTGCAAAATGTGCTCTTGTGCTTCATATGATTGAAAAGTCTTTTTGCCCCACATCTAAGGTTGCAGATTCAAACTCAGAAAAACACAAGACAACTGAAAAAAAGACAACTGTTATTCATCCCTGTTCAAATGGTACATTTCAGAAATACAAATACAGAGAAATATACTTGAGCATAATCTGTCATATTTTAAAATTGGAAGAGAGGGTAATTACTGCAATATCTGAAATGTATCATATGCCAGAAAAATGAGAAGTAAAAAATACTTGGATTTTCTTTTCTCCTCTTTTTTTAATAGCAGACTCTCAGAAACCACTTCTATCCTATGCAAGCGCTTTTTTTTTTCCCCTAAATGAAAGAAATGCAATTGGGTGGGGCTACTTTCAAACAGATTTCAAAATTATATCCAAAGGCTTGCAAAACTCTAGTCTCTATTTGAAAATCAGCCAAAGAATAACTGGTTAATTTTATATATAATCAGACCACGTGAAAATAAAATTCATATTTGCCTGTATTAAATTTAGGTTAAAAGTAAACAGCCTCTGGGGTAACTGGGTGACAACTCTGACTGGAGATTCTGAGATAACCATGTGATGTTGCAAAATATCCTTTGTTCAACTGAAACCTACTCATGTACACATGCAGGAGGAGTATTTCATCATAACCAGCATAGGTTTCCCTAAATTCCTCAGAAACAGGTTCACTACATTTTACAAAATACAAGCATTTGTGTCCTTTTAGCATTATAACTTAGGTAACTGGAGTAAATGAAGTGAGGTAAGTCCCTCTTCAATAGAGTCAGGTGGCATCAAGGTGGTTCATCTCATCACAGCAGCCCATCAAATCATCAATCATCACAAGAAAGCAGAGCCAAAGTGCACGAAAGAGCTTGGGAAAATGGTAAGAGCAGCAAAACGGTTTCTTTCCCCTTACAATGATGAATTCAGATTTAGGAGAATGGCTAAGTTATCCTTTCACAACTTTATAGTTCATCTTCTTCGATTCTCTCATTAATAAATTACTTAGGAAAGGAACCTCTGCCTCGCGAAACAAAGTATATTATTACCATCCATGATGTAGAAAAAAGATGTTGCTATAGACATTCTTTAATTTATTTACTGCTAACTTTGAGTTAGCAACACTATGGGATACCATATAAAGGATGGACTGAACAATTTTCACTATGCTCAACAACTTATATTTTTATTCATTCCTGTAGAGCTGAGTATTTGTAGCTTTTCTTATTTCTTCCACATAAAAGCTCCGCAATACCTATAAACTTGGACTGACTATTTTGCCTTCAATTTATTCAGATCAAAAACCTCTTTAGCATTTATAATGTTCTTTGCTGAAAAAAAAAATAAAGCTGAAACTTTAGGACATAGGAAAGCAATAGCAAACTGCAAGTTTTCTCAGCCTACTGATCTGCATGCACATCCACCTGTCCTTTCTAAAGATAAAAAGCGTTTGAATGTGTCACTGCCTCAAGAAATAGTACTAGTGATACAGCAGGTATGCAGGTCTTGCACTGAACACTATCCCTAACTTCCCCTGTTTGTTTTGTTAGCCAAAAGGTATGAGTTCATCTTGCAATTTCTTTGAAGACAAGAAAGTCTTCCTCATTTCTGTATTAAAGATAAGCAAAACCCACTGCCCAAGAGTTGCAAATCTTCCTGAACATGAACTTGCTCTTCTACTGTATTTGTTACCTACAAAGTGACATTGGTACAGCTGTAACATCTCCAAACCTGTGTTCTTGCTGCTCTTCCAATGCTTGTGGAAAGTCTCTGTTGTTCTTCACCATCATCTATGTAGATTAAAATTTAACCCCTACCTTCATCCACCCCCTTTTTCTCACACAGAGTAATATGACATGAAAAACTGATTGCTTATGTTGTTGGGGGGAAAGAGCTCTTTATATGTATACACATATATAGAGGGGGGTAGTTCTAATTCATCATATTCATGGAATAGGTAATTAAAAATCTATGCAAAACCATACACAGAAAACCTTTAACATTAAGACAATCTCAAATACTCTGAAGTCTATTTTTTTAGACTTCAGAATATTAGATAGTTCTGTAACCACATACATAATGTGGCTTTGCATCACCCTCTGCTCAGCCCATACAGCAGTTAATGGTTGCTATTATTTCCATAATAATGCTATCAACGTTAGCTAGTATTGTTAAATTCCACTCCAGCATCCAAAGGTACCACCTTATTTTTTGCTGTAGACTATGAAAAGCTTTGAGGCGGCCAACCATGATTGAACAGTGCTTCCCACATAAGAAACTCAATCTCAAGCCTTCTGCAGGCAGAACTGACCTTTTCTACTGAAAATCTGTGGGTTTGAGCTCACCAGAAGCCATATGCAGTCTGACATAAACTAAAAATATCCTGTCTGTTGGCAGGGTTTACTGCATTTACACAGCTTCCAGATGAGATCTTTGCATATTTGGTGGCCTTAGCACACAGGCAGACCAAACTTTTACAAGACGACAAACTTATTGCCAGCTGGGCCTTCTGACAAAACCTCCTGCAACAGCCAGCAAAATGGTATGTGAGATAATTAGCTATATTTTCATTATCACACATTTGATTCAAGCAAAGGAAAGGAAGATTAAAATTAGAGAAGGCAATTAAAAAAAAAAAAAAAGGAACTTCACTTTCTTTTTAAAGACTTCTTTCTGAGGGTGGATTTCTGATTTTTGAATGAGGAAAGCAGTGCTATCACAGTGATGAATTTAAACAGCTGAAAGAGGATGCTGTCGCTAACTATACACACTGCCTGGTATGGGACTTGTTGACATTTCCATGGTGCCTAATCCACACTGTTCAGACAAGGACCAAATCCAAGCCAGTGAATATTTTTATTCACTGATATTTTATATTAACCCTTAGGAGGGAGACAGCAGATTTTCCCAGGTCCAAACTTTGTTGTTCTATTTATATTTCTAAATACCACACTTGAAGTACAGTGAAAATGGTAAACTTAATTTTCTGCTGAGGTACAGCAGCTCTTACCCACTGCGGTGCCAACACCAGGACTTCAGGACGCTGCAAGGAGTTTGACTCAAGCATAAAGAGATTTGCTTTTTTACTTGTGCAGTATAAAGGTCTGGTGAAGAATATTAGTTTGGTTTACTTGCACAAATATAACTGGCCCTCAACTGATAGAGAAGAGATAAAAGATAAAGCATGAACAAAAAGGGAAGGTCAAGGTCTGAACCGGGAAGAGATATGTGGTATACCGGCCCTTCTTACATGTCTGTTTACCTTCAAACGAAACAGTCCTCTTGTTCTGGCAAGTATTTTCAAAGAAACATTAGAGACGAAAATCAGAGGTTGAACCTAGTTCTGTTTAGGAATCCTAAAGCTCACCATTAAGTCGGAGGTCAACCGCTATTGTACAGAAAACTGCAAATCTAAGAAAAGCAAATCAAATCTAGGCTGAAAAGCGCTTTAAAAAAAAAAAAAAAAAATCAACGACTCGGGTTATCCTGCTTTTTAATTACTGTTGTCAATTTAATTCACTTTCTTCACAATTTGAGTTTGTTTTTCCAAATGTTATAGAATCTCAGGTAAGCATGTGATGTATTACACCAAAAATAAGCTCGATTTATTTCAGTATTCAAGACACTCTTTTGACATGGTCTAACTAAAATAGTCATACATACAAATGACGACTTGCTTTATGCACAGGGAATGACTAATACTTCCTCAGTTACTTCTCTTTCCAAACACTCTAAGATGAACTTTTTCCCCTAAGCTAGAGACCTACTTGTTCTCCAAGTACTAAAGTTAACTCTCTCTGCTCTGCCAACATACACAACAAGTCACTTATACCAATACAATGACCCCGTCTCTGCACCAACTTGAACATGATTGCAGTCTTGCTTTGTACCACTGGGCTAACATACCTCTTAAAGTGGAGAATGGTAGAAGTAAGCCACTTATGAACCATCTAGCACCACTTCTCTGGTCCCAAGCCCATTCATTCTGGAACCAATCTTCTACAGTAACATTTCAACACATAAAAGCAACACCCAGCCTTCTAGATCATCACCTGCAATTATCTTAAAAGCTACCAAGAAAACACAATCAGTGGCTGAAGGAAAGCTTTTCTGGCTTGAACATACTTTTCCAGCAATAAGCAAACCTGAAAGGAGGGTGCAGAGAGCCTGGGATGAGTCTCTTTAACCGAGTAATAAGCAATAGGACAATAGCTAATGGCCTCAAGTTGCGCCAGGGAAGGTTCAGACTAGACGTTAGGAAGCATTTCTTTATAGAAGCGGTTGTTAGGTGTTGGAATGGGCTGCCCAGGGAGGTGGTGGAGTCCCCATCCCTGGAGGTGTTTAAGAGTCGGGTTGACATAGCGCTGAGGGATCTGGTGTAGTTGGGAACTGTCAGTGCTAGGTTAACGGTTGGACTGGATGATCTTCAAGGTCCTTTCCAACCTAGACGATTCTGTGAAATACCCCTAAGGAAGCTGTCTGTTCTCTGCACCAAAGGACTGTCAGGGCAAAGTGCCACCGGCACAGAGATGACCATCTTGAGCCACTCATTCTGGGGTTGACATAAAAAGAATGCCATAAACTGGACTGGTTTTAAGTTCAATAAATGCTTTATGAATTAAAAATATATCTTCCATGTCTCACAAGAGGTATGTAGAAGTGGTCTGTAGGTACATCCCACACAAAGTAGAGGCAGGCATCAATTATGACTTCACTTCAACCACTCTCTGTCCCAGGCTACCCTTAAATGACCTGATACACCTTGCATATGTAGAAGCACAGCGGGTCATGGAGCACCTATAATTTCCTCAATGCCTGCAGGAAATCCAGTTATAAGGATACACAGATTTTGAAATCCATCTTCAAAAGCCAACCTTTAGTTATGAAAGCTCCAATGCAGACCATTGGAACTCTGCTAGACCAGGTATAATGATCTGACAGTACTCAAAAAGGTAGCAATCCACCCTCACAATGTGCTAGCCAGCAGTCCAGTTAATGAGTTTATTTTGAGAAGTTCCTCAAAGCTGAATTGAATCAAAACAGCATTTGCTTTTAAGACACCCTGCAAACATCAACTATATATTTTCTGATTATTGCTAGGGAAGCAAGCTATTTACCTAGCAATCTGTCACCCACTTTTTGCACTTATATTTTATTCACAAGAAATGTAAAGGAACTTTTTATTTCTTCAGGGAAACTACCACTTCCCAAATTGATATCAGGCTGTAGCTCTTCATCTGTTTGTCTTCTAAGATTATTTCTAGTATTTCAACCAGATTAGTCAGATGGAACTGTCTCATCAGAATTCAGGTATAATACCTTGTATCACTTCTGCAGTGCTCCTCAAAATATTCTTTTTTTTTTTTCCTTCCCCTTTGCAGCTATATAGAAACCATATTACTTGCCAAAATGGATAAAAACCTTGTAGCACCTGCAACATAAAAGCCAGCTGAGTGCTTTAGTATCTATGGAATGACAGCTATACATGCATCCTTTAGCCTCGGTGCAAATGGACAGATTTTGTAGGAAAAGTAGTCCAGAGCCATCTGTAGTAAATTGGCTATGTCCCAGCCAAGGACTGCCTGATCATAAAATAAGCATATGGCTGGGAAGAACTGCGAGGAAGCCATGAGGTCAGGGAAAAATTCCAAAAAAGTAGTTGGCTTTCAGGGAATTTGTGGGGGCTTTTAGGCATGCAGCTTGCAGAAGCAGCAGCTACCTGTGGATAAGTACTAGGTTAGGGAGAAGTGATGTCAGCTGTATTGTTCTTTCATATTAACACCAGTTTAACAGAACTATATGAGATGGCCCTGAACCAGCTCCATCGTGGAGTGTTGTACTGTTACTTTTTCCTAGGTTGTTGAAGACCACGGTCTACTCTCCATTATATTCTATCTTTTATCGAGCATCCACCCTTCTAGGTCACTCATGTACAGTAGATGAGAGCCAAGTCTACTTCACAGGAATAGCTGTTAACAGCCCCATTGTAGGCACAAAGCCAACCATTCTCTCTAATAAAATAAGCTTAATAAAATCATATCCTCTTTTTAAAAGTTAGCCTTTTAGTTGCTTTTCAGATGGTCTATGAAGAACATCTTAGCAACAAGCTTTAATATTAAAGTTCAACACTGAAGTTTCACTAACTAGTGAGGTTATCTGAGGCAAGAGTTAAGAGGTTTGTAAGCAAGAGATTAAGCACTGCTCTTGCATACCCTGTACCCTCCACCAGGAGCAATTCCAACATTTGTACACCAGTATTATGCTTTTAAAAAAAATGAGACATGCAGAAGACATAGCCCAGGTAACCATATACGATGTGGTAAGATGCTAGCAATATGTACTAAAAAGTTATATACCATGTTCCCCCCCCCCATTATAATGACTGTTTAATTCAAATCAAATATACCACAAACTACACTGTGTTTAAACACATTCATTAATAGAGCCACCAATAAGAAAAACATACACTTATATTAATAACTGGCTTTAAATAGAGACAGAAACAAACACCTGCTAGTAAGAAACACTTTAATAATAAACAGGGGGATTTTAGCTGAAGACAAAGCTGTGAAGTTGACTCAGATGATGAACTACTGGCCACAGCTCACATGTTGGTATCCATGTTGACTAATGGGTATATTTCCCCTCAAAGTCTTTATTTTGAGGTAGTATTCTAATGCCACTCGGTAACTCTTGCTTTTTTGCACCTACTGAGTGGTTCCAAACCTCTCTCATCCGCTGAAAGTTACAGGCCAGAACTGCCTTCTGTGCATGAGGGAAAACCCAAGGCAGCAAGTGGGGGACAGGAAATACTGCAAGTTCCTGTTTGTCAAGTTTCCCCTGCATCGTTTTCACCAGGGTACGCCTTCTCTGCTATGCAATGAGCCCAAGACATTGAACCCAAAATGACCAGTTACATTTTGGCCAACATCTCATACTACTGTTCCCACATCTGGCAGTTCAGGCCTACAGCTACCAAAGCAGTGGCGTTGGCAAGGTCAGCGTTCTTATCTTCTGATTCCAGACTCTTACCCTGTTATGTTGGATAGCTTACAAGGAAAATTTCACATAAATAAAACTCAAAATTCCTTCACCGTCACACCACATCCTCACTGCACTGAGATGGGACAATATGACTCTTACTTCAAGAACTACCACTTGTTTGCACTCAAAACCATAGAAGTAATGCTACCAGACTGAATTTCATGTTCTCATGCTTTCTGCACATCTAGCTGACATAGTACTTACAAGCAGCTTTCATTTTCTTTAATCACCTAATAACGCCTTTCAGTTTCTGTGTTGCTCTGTGCTTGAGCCACATGTATGTTATGTTAGGGATTAAAAATTTTAAAATGGACAAAGACCTCTAAATAGAATCCACACTGCTGGGTACTTTCTAGAGAAATACTTGGAAGAGCAAGACCTGTTTTCCTCAAGTTACTGAGGCAGAACCCACAGAGGTCTACCCTAAAATTATTTGTACAGTTCTGTTAAACTTTTACTTGCATTTCAGCTGCTTAACTAATAAAGTGTCCACATATGGGACTGAAATTCCAGGCTGTGAGCTTGAAGAATTTCTTCTTCACATACGGTGCAGCCTAAGCAACAAAGAATACTACCGGACTTCAGTTTCATTCCTGTCAAAATCTAAGTATTAACTCGGGGAAAAAATTTCTCACTGAATATGAAAATAAATACAAGCGAGGCTTATATTTGCTGTGGTCTCGTGTTTTCTCTTTCCTCTCACTCCTGCAAGGTAGTTAACATCTCCAGCAAAGTGGCTTGTTATCTCTGCTCTCCTTGATGTCAGGGTGTTTCAACTGTTGTGAGCTAAACAGGGAATGAAAGCACTCGTCAGGTGTCACAAGACATTTATCATCTTAAGGAACAGCATTCAGCTTAAACTCTCTTTGAGCCATCATGCAATATGGTCATTAATACTTGATAGTATTTTACTCCTCTCTTATTATTTATGTGAGGCATAACGATATTACAGAAAGGGCATCACCAGAAGTTTGGGCTGCCACAATCTAGTGCCATTGAAGTAAAAAATACAAGAAGTAAAGTTAAGACACTGCAAATGTGAGATAAGATAGTTCTTTATGGCTGGGTCTCAGGTTTTCACAGGGAGTGTCTGCTTCACACTGACTGGCAGAGTTCGTTTCAGGTCAAGAGATCCAGAAAAATAACTAAACAAAATGGAGGTAATTTTGCTACTTGCCCATGACTTTATTTTTTAATCAAACAGCTGTAACCCCCTTCATGCTTTGACAGAGTGTCTTGGTGAGAAGAGAGCCACTGCAATGATGGAGGAGCTGCCTGCAGCCCCCAACACAGAACCACAGCCCTCCAGCTGATTTCTCACTGCTCTCACACACCACAGCCTTTCATCATGTCATTCTCCCAAACTTCCCTCCCAAAAAACAGACCTTCATAGTCCATCTGACACACTGGAGCCGTAAATATGCCTCCTCCCAACAACCGAACCTGCTCCATTCAAGCGCCACTGAGGATGAATGAGAGGTCACCTAAGCCGTTAGCCAGGCGCCAGCCTTCAGTACCGAGGGTGAGCTGGTCCTCATGGCCTACCTACCACAATAAAGCAAAGCAAAACAGCCCGACCAGCCGTGGTCTGAATGAAACAGTGGACTGATGGGAAAAGAAAACCACATGTGGCTACACAACTAAACATACTTCATAATGCCTTATGCATAAACAAGCTGAATTGAAGTTGCACTGGCAGTTTTGAATCAGCCACTCTTAACACTCAAGTGCTAGATTTCTTCATGTTAATAAAATTTTCTTTCAAGCATCTTTGCTGCATACAGTTTAGGTAGCAATTTTACTCCCAAAAGATTCCAAAGTGTATTTAAGATTACCAGTTTAAAGGATCTCCTGTGGGACAGAAAAAGTGGTCCATTGAGCTCAACTCAGTTTACACGTTAAGAACACATCCCTCAAATGGGGTCACACAACCCCATGCATGACAGGCCCCCTTCTCTTCTGCCACTGTGGCACTGGGAATGGCCATGGTTTGCAACTTCAGCTGGGAAGAGGCAATCATAATTGGGGAGGAGGGGCAGGGAAAACACACACACAATTATTGCATCATCAGTAAGTTCACAGATGACACCAAGTTAAGTGAGAGTGTTGATCTGCATAAAGATAGGGAGGGTCTACAGAGAGACTTGGATAGACTGGATCGGTGGGCCAATGTTAACGGGATGAGCTTCAACAAGGCCAAGTGCCAGGTCCTGCACTTGGGCCACAACAGCCCCCTGCATCGCTACAGGCTTGGGGAGGAGTGGCTGGAGCTGTCTGGAAGAGAAGGATCTGGGGGTTCTAACTGACAAGCAGCTGAACATGAGCCAGCAGTGTGCCCAGGTGGCCAAGAAAGCCAACAGCATCCCAGCTTGTATTAGAAATAGTGTGACCAGCAGAAGTAGGGAGGTGATAGTGCCCCTGTACTCTGCACTGGTGAGGCCACACCTGGAGTATTGTGTCCAGTTTTGGGCACCTCAATACGAGAGAGATATCGAGGTGCTGGAGCGAGTGCAGGGGAGGGCAACGAAGCTGGTGAAGGGCCTGGAGAATAAATCCTGTGAGGAGCGATTGAAGGAGCTGGGACTGTTTAGTTTGAGGAGGAGAAGTCTGAGGGGAGACCTCATCACTCTCTACAACTACCTGAAAGGACACTGTAGAGAGGTTGGTGCTGGTCTCTTCCCACAGGTGATTAGTGACAGAACAAGGGGGAATGGCTTTAAACTGCAACAGGGGAGGTTTAGACTGGACATTAGGGAAAAATTTTTCACAGAAAGAGTGGTTAGACAGTGGAATAAGGTGCCAGGGAGGTGGTAGAGTCACCATTCCTGGATGTGTTTAAGGTCATTTAGATGACATGTTGGGGAATATGGTGTAGGAGAGAACTTTGTAGAGCAGGACTGATGGTTGGACTTGAAGATTCCAAGGCTCTTTTCCAACCTGAATGATCCTGTGATTCTGTGACTCCTTCTGCCAGGATATGGAGCTTGAGCCTCTGATATAGGACAACATGTAATTCACAGGACAAGCAGCAACCCTGAATACAGTAAAAATTTGATGTATTATGGTTGCCTGTAGGCTAGCACAAGGGAACTGGACCAGAAGATTTGTGCATTAGGACTGCCTAGGACAGAGTTACCACGGACACTATGTTCAGGCTAAAGGGCAGTTAACTCTCCATCAGACCCAGATGATATGTGGCTATCCTGTGGAGAGAATAATAATAATAAAAAAGTCTTTGTCTGTTTAATAAGCATTAAAGGTCAGGAATTGGTCCCAATCTAACACAAGGGACAGTGCGCTCTCCAGCAGGGCAAGGTCCCCGTGTCCTGCCCAAACCCTGGTTCAGAAGGAAGAGCCCTGCTTCCTGTACTACCCAAAGCCAGTTAATTCTGCCCCACAATCAAGTGGAAACAAGGCCTAGATCTAAAGTGTTTTTATGATTTAATCAGATTACAACTTGTAATAAGCACAGGGCTGAACAAAACCCCTCCTGACAGGAAACTCAGCTGTGACCTACTTGAGCATACATGTATGTCCTACATGTGGCAGAGTGGTACCCATTCATACATCCGCTGATAAGAGAAACGTGAATGAGGAAAAGCAAGAGTGCCAAGAAAGCATTTGCCCAGGTCCCACATACCTCAGCACACTGCCATCTTTTTTTCTTTCCCTCTTTCCTGCATTTGTTTAATGTCACATAGGATTTTTACCTTAAGAGCTGAAATAGGGTGGCCTAGTTGGCAGCCTGCTACTTTACCTCAGAAGAGGGACTGCGACTGCAAATCTGGCCAAACACTTCTTCCCATCACAAGCAGCTGAGTCCTGCAGCTGCCCTCAGCAGACAGGGAACAGCTCTCATATATCAGCTCTTGGCCAGGCTCAGGCTCTCCCAGAGCAACTCATCTCACTGCAGCAGGCTCCCAAAATCATCTCTCCTGCCCACAGTACCAAGGCTGGACCACACCAAGGTAAGCATGAGCTTCACTGAACCGCCCAGAATACAGGACAGATTTATCCAACCAAGATGTGTCTTTTCAGCCATATCATCTTCCTCCTAAAGGTTTGGGTATTATCAAAACCAAAGACTTCTCCTAGGTGATGTCATTCTTCCTAAGAAAGGTAAACCCTGCCTGTGATGGACAGACTTACTCCCAGGAGGCTTCTGCTACTGCTTCAGAGATACCATGATCCCATTTGAACACAGAGGCCTCTTCACTGTTCACTTGCAGTGAACGGACCTTTCCTTATTCCATCCCACCTCTGTGTCTAGGAAATTGTAAAAACCCACTCTCCTCCCTGAAAAATATCTCCTACCATGAGATGCATCTCCTCACATGTAAAAAGAAGTCTATCTGTTTTTCAAGGTTTTCTCTCACATGGTATTTGCTCTGACTCTGAATCACGCCTATGCAGCTGAGCCAGGGCAGGGGATGATCAAGAACTGCCAGAACTGTAACGGCCACGGGGCAGTGGTCAATCACACGCCTCTGCTCCACAGTTCCTCTTCTGTCACGCAGACAAAAGGGCATACATGTCCACCCTAACAATGACTTCCCTCACCTACACACTGCTGTCTTTCCTAATGTTTTCTCCTTTAAAAAATACACTTAGAAAAACAGACCAGAAGCATGGGAGCAGAATGCACTTCTGCCTGAGGACCAACACAGCAAACCAGGGATTTGCCTTTATAAGTAACACCCTCCATTAAGAAAAATACATTTCTTGAGACTGATTGGCCATTTGTTAAAATGCTGCAGGTGCAATTTCACTGGTTTCTAGAGAGTTTTGCCCCATTATATAAGTAATATCTCTAATGGCTAATGCTAGCATGAGGCCCTGGCCAGGAAAATTAGGGTAAACTGGCCCAATCTCTCCATAGTGAGAAGGTCTGTCAGGCTGCAATCAGTGTAATGAGAGTCCTTCCCTTGTGTTTTGCATAACAGAAAACTGTTATGGGTCATTTAGTGAAAATCATCACTCCAACTTTCACAGTGCAACAACTGACTGACCAATACTATCAGTTTTTAACCAAGGTGTTGGTAATTCTGTACAGATAGATGCATCTACATAATAATAAAAATCTATCATATATTTTTATATTTTTGCTACAGATGTCCTTCATGTATGTTCTTTGAAATATATAAAAAAATCTACCACCTCAGGATTTCTTCTCCATGGCAACCTTTACTCCATCCAAGTACTGCTTTTCATATATTTTGATTTTTATGCTGGTATTTTTCTTATCCTATCTCTGCAGGAGAGCCATTGTAGACTGCTACAACTGATTCTTTGGCATACACAAACTTGTGGGTTTTTTAAAGCACAGTTCCAAGTTCAGCAGTGAAAAGGTAATAGGTTACTGAAAAAAGTCAAAACAAGCAAAAGTACAAAAACATTTTAGAGGTCAATGGTTAACAAGCGCTAAAGACACATTTTCCATGTCTTTGCATTGACAGCAGGAAGCACAGACTTCCATTGTCTAAGAAACAGAAAATGTTTCACATATTTGAGGTAAATATTTGTATGAAACTTACACCATTCTGCACCTTATCTCGTGTACCCAGTTTATAAGATAACACAACACAGAGAGAATTAAATCTACAACAGGTTCCCCCTACATTTGGTGGAGGGGAAGACTTCTCTTGATGCTTCCAAGCAATTCTGTGAAAGTAGCCACTTCCCAGTTATTTTAATTACAGCATACCACGCTAACACAGTATTTCTGAATACGGTGTTGTTTCAAGGCAAGATGAAACAATATGGGAGCTGATATTGTTTTATCAGCTCTATTTCATTTTTCTCCCTTTTCAGCTGTTGTAGGCAACCAGCCAGGTTACTGGATACATTGCAATGCCAAATCCACAATACTGAGCCCACAGCCAAAAATTCAAATGTAACTTCAGACGTAATTCTAGCTGCCTCACAACCAATGGTTTTAAAAGATTTAAAAGATTTTTAGAATTCTACATTAATATTAAAAAAAAAAAAAAAAAAGTAGGACTCCTATAAATTTTAAAGGGTTAATAAAATTGGGTCTGGCAGCTCAAAACTAGTTACTTCAGGACAAAAAAAAAAAAAAAAAAAAAGAAGTAACCAGGTGGCAGATACAACCACATCGCTCTGTTTTCGGTAGACAAGCTCACATAAAAATCATTTGGTTCAAAACACTCATAATATTAATTTAGAAATTTAGCAAAACATGTAAAGCACCCTTTCATTGAGGACTAAATGCAGAGACAAATGTGATTATATCACCATAAGATGTAATTTCCTCAATAAATAAAACATGTAAAATAAAACGTAGAGAAATACTCCCCTATCAGAGGAGAGTGTGTTAGCAAAAGGGCTCTTTCCTGCTGTAGTCCCCTTACAAACCACAACCATCAAAAGGCTATGAGTAGCACCCCACCTGGGAGCTACCTCCCCACCTACAAGAGCAGTCCCTGTGAAACTAGACCAGGACACCCAAAGGGCCTCTTTTGCCCAGGTGGCATGGTCCGAGCAGCACAGCTGCTGTGCTAAGAGGAAAGAGGAGCATGTGCAAATCACTCTAGGTACTCCCTCAAGTGTAACTAGAAGCCTATTTGTACAGGTGCTGCTTTCCAATGGCCCAAAATACCCTAAACGTTTGTATGGCAGCCATAAGTAACAACCCATCTTCCAGTCACTGGAGAGTTCTGAGAAATTAAACAGCAATACTTCACCCTGCAGCCACACTGTATCAAAGGTGAGACAGATGGATAAAGCATCCGCAACGTTTACTCTGAAATGAAAACAGATGCTCCCAAAGTAACTCCTTGCAAGACACCTTTTAATCTGCATTTCTGCTACAGTCAGTTTTTGCATCTACAAAAGCTACGGTCTCACTTACTTGACTCATAAACCAATACGAACCGTTTCAGATTAGTATCTGTCACAGCAAGGTACACCTCTGTCATTCCAAGCAGACAGCTCATGGACATGTCTACACTAAAAACTCAGTTTACAGTTCAAAGAATTATTGGTTCCAATTTACAGGAACGCAGAAAGGAAGCCTGGGGACAACCAGAGCATCTCGTCCCCCCCCCACTGCATGAGCTGCAAGCGCACTGTATCCCAGTACAAGGCTACAAGAGCGTTCACCGCCAAGAAGGGACAGCCACGCTGTGGGACGGGAAGCAGGAGGAATTAGGAAGATGGCTGAGCTCACACACAAGGCTAATTGTGCCTTGAGACGAGGTGGAAGAGTCTTAGTAAAGCACAGCGGGTACACGGATATAAGGGCTCAGAGTAGAAAGTAAACAAGGAAATACACAGCAACTGTTAGCTTTACACTGGATTTGGCAGCCTGGGCTACAAGGCGTTACATTACACAAATTACAGCGATTTTAAGCAAAGGTTTAAAATGCAGCTTTTGTCATAGCTCCCGCTTACAGATCCGTGCGGCACCTGGACATCAAGGCAGGAACACCTCTGCTCTTGGGGCGTCGCGCACGTTTTAAGTTGCGAGCAGCGGCTACTGCTGAGTGCGCTCAAGGAGCCGCCGCCCCACCGCGGGGGTCGGCCACCTGCGCCGGGGACAGCCCCGGCGGGCAGCCCGGCGAGATAACCTCCCCCTCGGTGTCTCTGCGGGGACGGCCCCGCCGCTCGCCA
>NW_020799098.1:27985391-28005486 GCF_003259725.1 Athene cunicularia
TTTCAGCTGTTGTAGGCAACCAGCCAGGTTACTGGATACATTGCAATGCCAAATCCACAATACTGAGCCCACAGCCAAAAATTCAAATGTAACTTCAGACGTAATTCTAGCTGCCTCACAACCAATGGTTTTAAAAGATTTAAAAGATTTTTAGAATTCTACATTAATATTAAAAAAAAAAAAAAAAAAGTAGGACTCCTATAAATTTTAAAGGGTTAATAAAATTGGGTCTGGCAGCTCAAAACTAGTTACTTCAGGACAGAGGTCTAACTGGCACTATGTGAGCTCCAAATTTTCATTTATTTATTTTCACACCTGTGAGATTATCTCATTAAAAAGAAAAAAAAAAAAAAGAAGTAACCAGGTGGCAGATACAACCACATCGCTCTGTTTTCGGTAGACAAGCTCACATAAAAATCATTTGGTTCAAAACACTCATAATATTAATTTAGAAATTTAGCAAAACATGTAAAGCACCCTTTCATTGAGGACTAAATGCAGAGACAAATGTGATTATATCACCATAAGATGTAATTTCCTCAATAAATAAAACATGTAAAATAAAACGTAGAGAAATACTCCCCTATCAGAGGAGAGTGTGTTAGCAAAAGGGCTCTTTCCTGCTGTAGTCCCCTTACAAACCACAACCATCAAAAGGCTATGAGTAGCACCCCACCTGGGAGCTACCTCCCCACCTACAAGAGCAGTCCCTGTGAAACTAGACCAGGACACCCAAAGGGCCTCTTTTGCCCAGGTGGCATGGTCCGAGCAGCACGGCGGAGGGAAGGTGGCCCCCATCGAACAGAGCCGGCAGGAGCTGCCCGGGACCGTGGCGGTGAAGTGAAAGGATACAGCTGGAAGCAGGGCTCAAAGCCTCCCCCAAAACCCAGGCGCAGCCCCGCGCCCGGCACTAGCTGGCTTTAAAATGCTGTAAGCGGCGCTTTGGCTCGGGTGTTCGCGTTGCAAACCGCGGCGGGGAAGCGGTGGGCACGGCGCTCCCCTACCCCAGCAGGCTGGGTGCCCTTAGGCTGCTCCTCTTTAATGCCCATCACAGGTCTGCTCATGCTCCTTCTTTTAGCACAACCTTACCTATAGAAACAGTCTGCAAAACCTCATCGAAAGAAAAGGAGCTTGTAAAGTTCGGTTGAAATACAGCTCGACCAGCCTAGAGCAAAGCAAGCAGGGTCTGCGCTCACCAAGTGAGTTGTTGTGACTAGTGCACAATAACTGTATCAACACAGATGTCTTTCTGTTCAGCTCGGAGGAAATGACTTACAGAGTCTGTTTTCACTTGGGAGCTTTCTCCAAATTACGCTTTCGGTGCCGTGGCCGTGGCTGCTGTGCCCGTCACACTGCTGCTGAGCCCAGGGAGTCACAGGGTCGCGTCCCTAGCGCCTGGGGCATCTCTGGTACAAACACGCGGGCAGTCCCCATGCGCTCACTTCATAGTGACCAGTCCCGCCAGGCTGCTCTCACCACCCTCCCTCCACTCTGTCCCCACACCTTTGTAGTAGCACACACTCAGGTGTCCATGCAGAGCTCCTTACCCACTGCCACTAATGTGGTCAGTTTTTTAAAGCAGGCAACTTTTGCTTCATTTTTCAAGCAACAGCAGCTGCAGCTTTCCCCACTCTGCCACTGCTGTGACAGGAGGGAAGGACAATAAAACTGAACCGTTGCTTAAGGAGGGACTTGGAATAGCTTTACCCCGTAAGGTGCCATTTCTGAGCTCCTGAAAGAAGTGTCATCGAGCAGAGCAGTAATGCTATAATATGGCTTAACCAGCAACAACTACGTTACTCCTGAGGCTTCACCCCAGAGCAGCAACAACAGCAAAGGAACAGAAGCACATCTCGTGGTCCAAACCACATGGCTAACTGCCATGCTGACAGTACCCTTCCTACAACTACTGATCAGGAGTTAACCACTTTGATGTTGATCAATGAACTAACAGCATTTGTGGTGGAAGTGTGGATCACAGGTTTTTTGCAAGCTTTATGAGTCCTAAAAATGTTCTCTCTTCCCCTCCCTTCCACCACAATGGCAGATAGACATCAGCAGGACAGTGGGATCAAAGCAACTACAAGATGACACTGCTTCTGAGGACAGGGACATGACTCTGAGGGACTGAAAATGGTTGGTCGTTGACTAGCTGTGCTTGCCTCGAACTGTAACTGCTCTGGGTTGGATGGCAGCTGTGAGAGCAAGGAAAAGAGCTCTGCAAAGTCCAGGTGGCAAACGACGTGAAGTGCTTAGCAGCCCTTAGGAAAATCTCTCTTAAAAGCATGCTGAGCACATGCATTGAGGAAAGGCTCAAATGCTTTAAAAAGCTTTGGGAAAAGACTTGGGAAATCTTTCTGAAAGCCTTGGGAAAAAAAGTTGTTTACTGTTCTGTGTGTCTTCTAATAGCTTGGTGAGCAGGGCATTACTGTGGATTCGGATTTCTGCTGCACCGTTGTGGTTTCTCAACGTTTCTCAACGAGTATGCCTTCACTCTTGTTAAACAGACAGTGGTGTGATTTCAGTTTGAGACATGCAAATCCCTGCACAGTGACAGTGTTTGCAGAATTACTGAGGCAAGGAGTTTTCCTTTTGCAAGGATGGTTTTGTTTTCCTTCTGTACTTCATAAATATCTAGAAGTCCCCATCATTAGGGCTACTACAATGTCCTGATGTAATGTTATTTAAAAAGCAAAAGTACTTTTAAAATATTAAGCTTCTTTTATACATCTGTATAAATTTTACAGCCAGTAGGGGGCTGGGCTTTCCATTCAGGGAAATTATTTGTCTTCAGGATGAAAAAAAAAACAAACAAACAACACTTTGTAGAAAAGCAGCAAGTTGGAACCAAAATTTTTTAATTTCCCTAGAATTTCACATGCAGAAATTCTATGCAAACATGGGGAGTGCAGAAAGGAAGGGATGTTTCAGGGCTTCAGTTCTGTTTCCAGAAGAGCTTGGTGTTACTTGCTGTTCCCATCTTTTCTCTCCTTCCTCTTAGAAAGGAGAGTTAGAAAAGACCCCTGTTGACTGGGGTGGCGTAAAATCAATCGCACGTCTGGGTTGCAGGGATTGGAGCAGTTGTCTGAGCCTTTTCTTTGGTAATACCGTGGGGACTCAGTGAACTGATATGCCATAGTGATCATTTTGGATTAAAGGCACGCAGCTCCCAGAATGGTTGATTTTGTTCTACTGGAAAGGAAGGAACAGCGGTGAAGAGTTCTTGTGGCAAACCACCACTCTCTAGGAGGAAGTCTCCACTTCAGGAAAGACTGAAATTTCAGGCGCACATGTAGTGTAAAGTACCAAAGCGAGAAAGAAAAATATACAAGTTGGATGGCAACTTTGATAGTCCATTTTTCCAGCAGTTATTCACCTATTTATGCTTCATCATCACATGGTCCATGTCCGTTCTCTCTTTGGAGCCAGTGGTGTTAATCTGGGTGAGCTCTTGAGTCCAAAAAGCCCCTTCTCTGCAATCTTTCTGGACAGAAGGAAACATCTCTACTGGTTCCTTGTCACAGACAGGCTCTTCCTCTTTTTCCTTTTCATGCCCATCAAACCCTCTTCACCCTATTCAGCTCTTCTTCATTTCTCAGAGGCTTCTGTGAGTTCAGTCACTGATCATTTCCTCAGTTTACTTCTCTTCCCTCTCTTGCTGCGGGCAGAAACAACAAATGTTTTTCTTATTCTCAATAGAGAACCTTGTGTCTGAGAAAAATATTACAGACATTCTTCACTGTCTGGTTTCCATATGAGCAAATGTGCTGCTTTTCCTTTCTCCAGAGCTTTTTTCCAGTTTTGAGAGATTTTGGGGATGGTAATTCATTGCACCACTGAAAGTAACAGTGAAATGTAATACAGACCTAACATAAAGTTGTCTTTCTTGCAGTTGATATTGTTGTCTTGAAGGTGGATGGAGGGACCAGCAAAATAACTGAAAAACACAGGAACAGTATTTTAATAAGCCTTGGTTATGAGAAGAGAAACCAAGAGGCAGGGGAGCCATGGGCTCTCTGTCTGGCAGACCAGCTTGCAAGGTGGGCTATGGATTGCTGGCAGACACTTTTAACATGTTTTGGGGAGATTTTAACTGGAGGCTGGGGAGCAGAACTCTGTCAGGTACCTCTTTGTGCTGTGTGGTTTTGATCCTGCCACGCTTGATGAGACACTGGGCAGACCAGTCACATTCACAATGATGTGTAGATCAATAACATAGTTATTGACCAAAGTCCTGCCCAGCTTCACAGAGGTCCATGCTTTGTCTCCTGCTTCCCTGTGAGGCAGCTGCTAAATCCTCAGTTTTAAAGCAGTGCTATATTATGCCTTTAAACTAACAATAAAGTTTTAACTCAAAGTTTAAACAAAAATATCTGCATTTTGACACCTGGGCTCCAAAGTTTCTTGGATTTTTAGGTATACTAAGAAAACTGGCAGGTACAAGATCTCAGCATGACTCCAGTAGCTCACATGACCAGAAGGCTTAATGTCACAGTAGAAAAAAGGCTGGGTATGATGGGTGTCAGAGAGTGCAGCAACAAAACGGATCATATGCGAACAATTAAAGAAGACCTGGTCCATCCCATTATCAGAGAGCAAAAAGCAATAGAAGATAGACAGGTAAACACACAGTCCAGGCTTGGACAAGAGCAGCATAGGAAGGTATTTTAGCCCACAAGTCAAGGCCCATGGCCAGGTAGGACAGGGCTGTGGGAAGCTGGAGACCAGCACTGCTGTGGCATTGGGGACTGACAGCCCTGGAGGGCTGGAGTCCCGGGCCATAGGGATGGGTGGTGGGAGGCCCTGGGAAGGCAGTCAGGGCCATTAGATCCTGGCGGTGCCTGACAGAGAGGAGGAAAACAAGCTATGGCTTCCCAGTGCCTTCTCCCCTTTCTCCCAGGAAATCCATGTGTGCTAGAGTTTCAAAGTCAGAAATAACAAAATGAAGACCATCTCTAATTTTACCCCAGAACCCTTGTGCATGTGCATCCTGATGCAATGCTTCATTACACAATCACATTGTTGCCTCTGCTTTCTTCTTCACTCATCTGCTTCCTCATTCAGGAAAGATGAAATCTATAAAATGATTCTTCAGTCTTCTCTTTTCTCACAGGCACGCCAGAGCTTTCTTTTTCTGTGCATTTTTTGAAGCTTCCTCTGAGGAAACATTTGATATACTAATGGGATTTTCTGTGGCATCTATCACTACAAATGAGTGGAATGGATCATCTCCAGTCTTTAAGAGAGGTGGTGTAAAGGGAGTGCGGTAAAGATCTAAGAAATCTTGAATGGAATGGAAAGGGTGAATCGGAATCTGCTGTTTACTGTGTCTCTGATTCAAGAGCTAGAGGTTCTCCAGTGAAACCACTAAAAGCTGGTCTGAAATCAAACAGGACATGGTTCACCATGCAGCAGCCAGAAGACAGTGGAACTTTTTGCTTTTCAAATGATGTTACAGGTGAAGCAGTTCAGATGGGTTTCAGGAGAGACACTTGGAAGAGCGATCTATTGAGAATCACTAGACTGACACAACAGGACAGATCCAGGAAGCCTTCTGAGTCAGAGCCCTGAGGAATACTTGTATTAAAGTGTCATAAAGGCTCTCTCTGTTCTTGTTTTTCCCTGCTCATCCATCTGTGGTCACTATAGAAGGCAGGATGCTGGGCTGGATTCATCCTACCTTTCACAGATACAAATAAATGTATTTTTAAAACAGATCTGTGAGCTATTGCAGCAATATTTATTGCCTGATGACAAGCCATCATAGTAAAACAACAAGGTCATCCTAGCACTTTCCCCACCATCAACTAATCTGCACCTTGCACAGCCCATGACCTATTTCTCAGTTTTCTGCAGAGAGCAATCAACCTTCTTTCTTCCTCCAAAGACTTTACTGCTGCAATAGGTTGAAATTCATGAAAAGCAGGGAGTGGGATAGAGGCAACTGGATCTTCTAGTGAGGTCCCTACTCAGCTGTGACATTTAAGAGGCACTATATGTCTTTGAGGAAATACATGTTTTCTATACAGAGAGGGATGCATTTGACAGTGCCAAGTACAAAACCCACGACTGCTGTTTTTCAATGAGTCCATGCACACATCTTCAATATAGCCGTGCTTCAGGATGTATGATTCTCAGCCTGGTCCAGAGTGAAAACTGGGAATGCAAGAGGCTCTGTAACTTTTTTATTGGCAAGTCCCATCTCCATGATCAAAAAGATCTGCAAGGACATCTGTCATCTGGCCTACCTTTTGAAGGGACAGATGTTTCCAATAGAGAGATGAGTTATAACTACAGTAATTTAATCCCATCATCCTCTGAGGACATGAAGTGATCTGGGCACACCAGCACCAAACATGCCACTCATCTGCATAATGACCACATGTTTATGAAATCTCCTGCCTAGTTCTGAGGACAAGCAAACTGCTTTCTGCTATTGAATGTTACTTTTATGTACTTTTACCTACTTGACTCCTTAATCAATTCAAATAATTGAACAGTCCCCATCCCTCTGCTTCCTCTTTGCAGATAGCATATTTCCTCTACCACCATAACAACAGGCAGCTTTCTGGCCACAGTGACTAGACCATGAAGATATTCCATGCCTTCATTTTTAAAGAAAGGAAAATCCTTGTCTGTAAAAAAACCCAAACCCCTTCTCTTCTGAATTCATTATCAATGGGTTATAGTAAGAAGAAAAGTTGCTTTCAACTTCAGGTCTGGCTATCTTTCTTCCACTGACTCAGAAAAATAGGTACTCCAGCACATCATGGGATAGACAGCAGTGATGGTGGGCTACATACTGGATTGGACTTCATGAGACCCCTGTGACAAATTTGTTCTTAGAACAGACCACATACTTAAAATACAGAAGCAGCTATTGCATTAGAGATTTCCTGCATTGTAAAATGCAAACAAGCAAATTCATAGAAAGATTATTGGCCAGAGGAAGCCCCAAAAGACAGGCTTCACTTAACTGACCTCTGGGGACAGATAAAACACTAATAAGTCTGACCAGCCCTTATTAATGGGGTAAGAAGATGGTAATTGGAGTATCATCAGAAACATCCTTTCATTACTGTGGCCAGATCAGGTTAACCATAGGTCTCTCCAAGCCATGGTAGGACAGGCTCCCCTGTCATTATTGCTTCTTTCCTCCAGAGTCTTTCTGAATCCTCGCAGATTAAGGTCTCTCTGTTTCATGGCCCATGACAGATAACTCAGAGAAAAAGACAATTATAAACATTGGCTATGTTCTGGGACAAATTTTAAGGGATCTGAGAAACAAAGAGCATTCTTGTAGCACTAACATGCATCTGTAGGAGAATGGTAAATAAAAATGTGGGCTATTAGCCCAGCTCAAGGGATACTTACCCATTTGCAAGTTAAACATTGTCCATTTTCACAGTCTATAGCCAAACATAAATAGGATAGCCAAATAGCAGAATAGCAAAACATGCAAACAGAAAAGGAAGAAATCCTGGCTCTTTCAGCCATCCTTAGAGAGCCTTCGATGGCCTCATTTTTAGCAGCTTTTACTTCCTTCCTACCTTCCAGACCACTGTTGCCAGCCCAATGCCAGTCACAGTGTTGTGTTTCACTGCAGTAAATGTGAGGATGTATCCTGTCTGTACCACAGTTTTGAAGAGCCATGCCCTGTGTGAAGAAGCAAAAGCATCATAACAACAGGCTGGGACATTGGTGCATGGTGCTGTAACCTGTGTTGTTTAAAGCAGTGCCAGTAAGGTGTTGACTGCAAACATGCTGGCAAGATCTCTCTTAGGTTATTCTGGAGGGCAAGGACCTGAACCCATAGACTTCAAAGGATACTGTAGTCACAACAGGAAAGTACAGTCAAAATACCAAGGAGTTTTGAAAGCACATGGAATACAGAGTTTTTAGCCAGTGCTTAGGATATTGTAGCATTTTGGGTTATAAAAATTGCCCAGCGTAACATGGAACACCTGTGTGTGAGCTGTGGCTATAATCTAGGCTTCTGAAGCAGCAATTATTCATATGCATCACTCATCCTTTCTTTGATCACCATGTCCTCTGATGAATCCCCTCTAAAATCTGTTCTTTCTGGACTAGGCAGCCTGCTACTCTGAGTGGGAGGTCTCAGCTGCCCCTGCTGGGACACTGGGAAGGGGGAGGGCCATGACCTACCATGACAATAACCCTCGCTGGTCCAGCTGGGACTAACCTTCCTGCAGATTCCAGATGATTTTCACCACGATTATTTTTTTATTCTTTCAGTGTTAACTGTTGTCAGTTGATGCCAGATGTTCCTTTGGCATGGAGAGTTATGCCACCTGGGATTTTGGGATTTTCATATCCACAGTCTAGGCAGGAGCATCAAAGCAATAAATACTAACTCCATGTAGGAAAAAAAAACCTGGGGAGATACATTATCAAACATTCAGATGATTGATATACTTAGGAGTAAAATTCACAAGACTCTGCAAGGAACATTAATGTAGTTATTGATTTAAGGATCAATAGGTAAAAGAAATGTATATCAGGCTGAATTAGACTGCAAAAACCCATGCATAAACCTCTCTAAAGCTACCGGACCCATAAATTTACAAAAGGCTTGCTAAACTTCTTTAAGAAGTGGTGGGCCTGCCTGACACAGTGTTTGGGAAAATGTAACCACACATATTTGCCAAATCTTTCTTTCCTCTTTCTGCTACTGTATAACACTGCAGTGCACCTTGCCATAACCCAGGGAGATAGTTATTAAAAACAGGTCCCTATCTTCAGCACAGTACATCTTGATTTGAGTGGTGACTTGACATGCTAATGTAATAAAATGACAGGAACATTTTACCCCATATACAGGGTCAGCACAGTAGCGCTGGGGAGCACATTGAAGCTCCTTGCTAGTACCAATATAAAGAACAGCTACCTAAGAAGTCAAGGATGTGAACTAGGGTGTTGGGCTGATCAGCTCTGATGCTTTTCAGCTTGTGATCCCAAGGCTTCTAGATGCTTCTCAGGGGACCCACAGGAGGTGACCTAGAAAGGCCACATTTAATTTAGTAGAATCCTCTCTCTGAGGATCCTTAGATCTGAAAACCACTGTTCTGCCAGCTTCAGAGTGGTATGGAGACAGTGTGGACTATCTGCAGCATGCAGCTACCAGGAGCCCCAAGCAAAAATTGTGGCTAAGTGACAGTGCAGGGCAGCTTGAGACACTGTGGTAGCACCGCATGTGGTTTAGAAACCACATGTGTGGCTGCTAAGGAAACAGAATAAGCCTGCCTCAAGAGACAACTCTTAGGATCCAAAAGCAAGTTTAGCCTTCAGATACAGGTGGCAGGGCAAATCTTAATCAACAGGTATGGGTGTTACAGTGAACAGATTCTGAGCTTAGCAAAACTGGAATTTCACAGCTGACTTTAGTGGAGTTACACCAAATTTATAGCAAAAATGTTGAAAGCAGATTTTGTTTCAGGATGTGGTCTGTTTAGCTAGAATATACTATTGAAAAGTAGGTGGTCAATGTGTAAATTTAGCATGTACATGAAGTCACATATGAGACTCTGGTAGGCTTAGAACACAAAGCAAAAATGTAAATATAACTTTTCCCCCTCGAGAGACAAGAATATTGCTCCATTTATAAAAGGTTTTTATCATTGTGTTACATAACTTTGTCACACTGATATATTAGAAGTAGTAGCTGAACCACTTTGATTAGAAGGCTATCATGCCAAAACCCTAATCCCCAAGTGAGGTTCAGAGTATGATTGTGGAGACATTATTGTAGATACACTCCTAGTGAAATCGTTCTGAATTTAACATAGGTCAGGCTATGACTTTGCTTATGGAGCTTTAGTGTATTTGGAATTCCCTAACACCATTGCAAACTGGAGAATAAGATATATCATTCATCTGGTTGCCTTTGAAAGACCACTTCAACAAATGCAATCAATAGTATGACAGCAGTCTTCAGTCCAAGCGTTTTGCCACATGACCTTGATTTATGCCCTTATCAGGCTGGCACCCCAGTACTGGCAATTCAGAGTAAATCCACTGTGATAATTACCTACCTGAATTTATTCCACAAACATGACATCCTGCACTCACCCTAGAAATATTTTTTTCAGTCTTCATTGACAGACATTAATGTTATATATTTTCAAAAGAGTTACAGCAAATAATATTTGTTTTGTTATTAAAGAATTAGTAACTTCATGTTAAAAGTTTTTATTTAACCAATGTTCACTTTTCAAGTCATATTTACCAGTTTAAAAAGTTAGGGACAAAAATTTTTTTTGTCAAATTCAACCCCTGCGAATTCCATTGCTGTGAGAAAAGCTGAGTGGCGATGAATGTTTCAACCTTTGCAGTGTTATATCCAAAGCTATGGGCTTGCTGAAAACAATTCTATATCTTCATTGTTCCTGCAAGCTCTTAAAACTGAGGTATAGGGGTAGCTGGGCAGCCTCAAGTAATATAAAGGGGACATTTCCCCTTCATGCTTCATTCCTGCTTTCTTGCAACTCCTTTAATTCAAGACTAAGCCTGATCTTGTTCTGTTCTTTCGAACGTTTTTTCAGATCCAACATGGTGTGTAAATACAGTGCTTAATAGATGTATGTGTGCATGTATATGCATGTATAGACACAGAGGCACACACACACGTATGCATGCACACACACACAATTTGTAATACAACTGTTGAAAGACAAGTTAAAACAATGCTTTTTGGTTCACCACTTTGAACTGCAGAAATATGACAATATGAATAACAGACAGTAATCCTACTCTTGCCAAACTAGTACCCTCCCTATGTTTCACTGGATTCTGTCATAAATCCAGTCTTTTCGGAGAACTATTTAGCTATCACTGCTTAGATGCTTAACTCTTAGGAAAAATCAATTGTGATGAGCACTAAAAGCATTTTTAAAAAATAATAATAAAATTCTCTGGAGAAACCCTAATGTTTTTCTCAAACTTTTCTTGCCAAAATGCTTATGAGAAAGGAAGACTGTAAGTCCCTTGCCTTCACATGTTTCTTTGTTCTGATACACAGGCATGTCACTAGTAAGAGATGCCTGTGTCATGACGACGAGTGGGCTGACCCATTACTATCTAGCCTCACATTTGGCTTGTGAACAATAGTAGGAACTGAGCCCATAGAAAATATCTCACTCTCGCCAGCCTGACGCATTGTTTGAGCTGGGAAATCAAGGCAAACTGCTACATTCTTGGTTAAAAATAAGAGGCCTTTGAATTTTCTCTCTACTCTGAACTTTCCACCAAGGGTAGACTTTTGTCATTGTGGCACATCTTTTGAGGTCTGAATATAGCTTAGCTTTTGTGTAGGGCTTTCTGTACTTAAAGAATTCTGCAGCACTGGAACAGGCTCAGGCCTGTTAATAAAAGAAGTATGTGTCTTATCGCACCAGAGATCAGCATCCTACCATACCCTAATGTGGGGGCTTGGTTACGATGGACACCAGACTGTTACCACAGGTGCCTCAGCCCAAGGCAGCTCCCTTCTCCTGGAGGAAGTCTAATCTTGGTTCATATTTAGCTCCAGAACACCACTGATTGCAGCCACACCTGGGCTGAAGCTGTCCCATCTATTCTTTTGATTTTGCATCCTCCACAAATCCCTCACAATGAATGACTCAGACTTTCCACCAACAACAAAGGCATCTAGAAGGTCACAGTTCACTGTCATACTGCAGATGATAAAATCAGTTAAATTGCATGTCTACAAAGTACAGTACTGCAAGGACCCAGGGATATTTACAGAGAAGGATATATACAGAAGGTAACTTGTACTAAATGTGCACGATGTGTTGAGCTTGTTATTTGTCAATCCCTCAATAATGGGATTTTCCTTTATGGTAACTACATGTTCAAATATTATTTCTTTATTTTAATTTTGGTAGAGAAATATCATTTGAAATTCCACCCAGCAACAAGATAGAATAATTCTATTGCTATGTTACTTGCCATGTTATAATACCTCAGTTTAGGATTTTGACTGACGTCAAATACATATATATAAATATATGCATATTAAAAAATAGATTAAAAATATATGTCAATGGACACTTGCAACATGTTATATGTACTAGCACACTCATAATTATCACATGCATTAACAAAAACCAACAACGAATCTGTAAGTTTGCAGCTTATCTGAATTACCAAAAGATCTGAGGGACCCTGATGCTGCAACCTTTTAACTCCCACTGATTTGTTAGGAGCAAATTGAGGTGAGTTTTTTGTTATAGTATATATATTTTTCATCTTTATGCACTGAAGTATTTACTCTATAGTGAGTTAAATTTGGTTTATAAAATGCAGCAAAATCTTTCTTTCCGTTAAGCTAGTCTGGGCTGCTTTACTTGAATTTAAATAAGATGTTCCATCATACATCACTCTCTTCTTATGGTTCAGGTTTTCCCCTGAAACCTGAAGACCTGATGGGACCAATCTTGTGTTAAAGTGAAGCATGTGCACCAGTGTATTGCTTCTTAATGTATTGCTTGTACTGGAAGTATTCAGACTGTGTAGAACTGCAATTTGAATGTGGAGGAAGCTGGAAAACATGGGACTCAGAACTCAAATCCTTCCTACCCCTGTTATGAGGAAACCCCACAAGCATGAGCCACAAACAAGGGTAGCAAACTCTAGATGGGAGACAGCTGTTTGCTTCCACTACCCTCAGTGATGAACAATTCTAGATTATCTGGTCTATTTTCAGTTTAGATTCAGTGGTAACTAGGTTGTACTCATTCATTCCCAGGGTAGTATCCTCTGACTTGCACAGTTCTTCTTCCTCAGTGTTTACCCTTGTTACCCTCTGAAACCACATCTGGTTGAGCTGAACAAGACACTTTCTGGCCTATGCTGAAGGTATGAATATTTCCTTGGCCATATTAAGGTCTTCTTTCCTGAACATCTCCCAGTATATATTAATCTTTTTCACTGTGTCAGAGTTGTTCTGAGTACTCTGCATAAGGTCTCAGTTTATACAATTGCATAAATACTTCCATTTAACCTAATTGAAATAGACAACCTATAGATCTTTCTTTAGATGCGTATTCATTTTTCATCATGATGATGATGATGATGTCACAGTAGTGGTCTTTAGACACCCAGTGATGGACAACTGACTAAACCAGCCTGGCCTTTCTCTTCATCTTTTGTCAGCCACTGATGGACCTGCACTTACTGAAGGAATTCTTCCTAGTCTCTAAGTCCCTTGCCTTTGTTGCATCAGACTTCTGTTAACTGAGCCCTTGCTTTATGGCAGTTCAGTCCTACTGTGAGCACCAGTTTCTTTCTGTCACCAGTGTATTTCATAAATAGTTTCTATTCTTTGGACATAATCATTAACAGAAATGATAAATGCAGTCAATCGCTAATCCACAGTTACACAAATCATCTCCCTATAGTCCGAGCAGTCTCCTGTGAAGTAGAGCCACTACTGTTGCTCTTAAGTTGGTTTCTTCCCTCTGATTTTCCTGCATCATCACACCGAATTCCACATATCACTATGTCCATCACTTTACTGAAATCTACATGGATTTCCTTTATTCCAATTCCATTCTCTAAAAACATTGAATATTTTAGAAAATAAATATACCAAGAACAATCTATCTTTCATATCTATTTCTCCCACTCTTGTGTACTTTTATATCTCTATATCTTTCACAAAACACTGAGTCCTTGTAGGTAACTGAGATCATCTTAATAAAATTTTGTGGATCACTTTTCTCCTTAAAGATCGCTACTTTAAAAAAAAATTTTTTAATCATATGGTATTGCCATCTGTTGTAGTAGATGCATTAAAACTATTGCCACTGGCTTGATTTTCTCAGTTACTGGGCTTCCTTGAGAGCTGAGCTCTTTGCCCTTTGGTTTCACCTTATACATGACAATTTCTCTTTCCACACCTATTCTCATAATCATTCTTCATTTTGCCTCTGTGTACTGTGGCATCATCATTAATGATGCTGAGACAAATACTCAGGTAGTTTTGGGCAGGACCTAGATTACCTTTAATTGCAACCACTTCTTATGTTTTATAAGGTATCCACTTCTTTTTTATTGTTTATATGGCCAAGGTACCGTTTACTATTTCCCTGAAATTCTTTGGCAGCTTCTACCTAAGCTTGACTTCTGACATTTTTCACCATTCTATATGTCTTCTGTCTGGAAAGACATTTTTTCTTTTTCTGTTCCTCATAGGCTCTCTCTTTACACATAATACTAAGGACTTCTCAGTTAACTGTGAATGGAGTTAGGAAATAATTTTTCCCTTTGGGATACATACTTAAGATAATTTCTGGAACACTGGCTTAAAGGAACTCCAGTTACCTGGAGTAACAGTTCCACAGCTACCTGACTGAACTATTTTGGCTGAATGTGTGTTTAGACTTCAAATCAGCTGAGTAGCATCAATATTTTAAATATTTCAGCAGAGCTTGGCTTCCCATTGAGCTGTACTATTAGGTGTCTTAGTAACAAATGAAACAGTAAACAGAAGTTCAGTGATTGCTCCAACCAAAGACCTTAAAATCTAAATGGCATAATTTTAAAAAAAAGAAAATACAAATCAGGAGTATGGATACTGAAACAGACCATTTTATCAGCTTCTTTTTTAAATGTTTAATAGTCTTTAAAAAGTCTGAAAACTAAAGCAGAAACACAGGAAAATAAATAAGATTATTTGTACTGTATATTTTGGAGGATCATCTTGCTGTTGCAGTCTGCTTGGTGAATGTTGTGATATACTGGGAGGGAAACAAATAATTCCATAGGAAAATAATAGAATTAATTTGTCCTGAATTTTTACATCAAACTGTTCATCAAGATCCATCTACAAATGGGGTGGGGGTGGGGGCTGTGTGTGTGTAATTCCTATATCAAGCCTACTGACTTGATCTGCCATGTCAAGATCAGAGTATTTTCCTGTGACTTTGCTGAGAGCCACCATGAGAGGGCCATTTGCCTGCAACCCTCCTTCCAGGGGGTCTCCTGCCCACTCTCCCTGCACAGCCTGCTCTCATAATCCATTGTGATTCTAAACAATATTTTCCCAATTCACAAACCCTGTAATATTCTTCCAGTGGGAAATCTAACGATGGTTCTTCTTGTGGACTTCAGCAAGTAGGTATGCACTTAATTAGGCACTAAGAAACATGCTCTGGGAAACAAATGAATTTGAATTTCTTCTGATTTCCCTGGAGGGCCTTTCCTTTTGCTCATCTTTGCTGACAGAGGCTGCAGTGTGTAACTTGGTTCCTCCCTGGAGCTAGCTAGTTTAGTTGAGCAGCAGGAGACCACAGACTGAATGGCACTAGAAAAAACAGCAATGTAAGCAGGAATGTTTTACCCTATCCTATGTATTATTCGGTATTTTACCACTGTTGAGTAAAATCAGCCCTCAGTTGCTATATTTAAAAAATTACCATACAGGAATCTAGAAGAAAAAAAATTGTGACACTGAATAATAATAATAATAATAATAATAATAATAATAATAATAATAATAATAATAATAATAATAATAATAATAATAATGATGTTGAAGAGAAGATCAGTAAGTGTTGGGACCAGTTATACCGTAAGATTTACTTTATGGCATCCTCCAAATACAAGGGATTTCTTCCATCATGGAATGAGTAGGGATTCCTCTCCAAGTAGTCCCAAAATCTGAGCAGGGAAACGTCAACGCAGAGGCCAGAACACACACATACCTGTGTAACCTCCCTGCAGCACAGGTACAGCAAGAGCTGTCCCACCAGAAACTCTCCGCCTACATTTGTACCAACTCTGCAACACCTCCTCAGAGGTGAGCCCCGAGCCACCAGACCGGTGACCGAGGTCTGTTGACTTCACATCCTTTGGAAGAGGCTGGCAAGGAGTCCTTGTGCACAACCTTCACTCTGGGAAGGCTCAGTTTAAGTGCGATTTCTGACTTAGGCACAACGTCGTGTCACTAGATGGCGACGGATACCTTCTGTACTGTGCAAAATAGCCAAATGCTGTCTCAAAACAAGGAAAACCGAGAAGCGAGAAGCGAAGAGAAACGGAGAGAAAAAGAGAGAAAGAGAGAAAGAAAAGGTTGAAGTTGCATTACGCTATAGTTTTTAATAATACAGCCATATGTAATTTCTCAAAAAAATATTCTTGTTTTCTCTCCAAGCTTAAGTACGGAGGTAATATCTCAGATTTCTTTGCTAATTCTTTTGTTTGCATACAGTATTTCTCTTACTACATCCACCTTTAAAACTGGTCACACAACTTCCTTTCTTGATTGTAAATCTTAACTATTTTTGTCAACATTAGCATATTGTCCTCAGACAGAAGCACAGCCTTGTTAAATACAAGTCATCAATGAATCCATTAAGCATGAACCTAATTTGATTGCACAGTTTGGTCTATGCTATCTGTATAACCTCTCTCCCCCCTTCAGTTACCAATTTTCATTAAAATCTAACTAAAAAGATATTTAAAACATACTAGCTTTTCCAGCATGCAAATACAGCATTTCAAACTTCCAAAACATTTGAAAGTTGCTCACTTTACAACTATTTTGTATTTTGAAGAAGATTTGCTTTTTCCTGTTAAAAACAGTTCATAAGGAAAAATGTTTTAAGAAATTCTTGAGCACAATTAAATCTTTTTCCTTCCAGCATTGGCTTGTTAATAAAGGCGTGTCAGGAGAGTTCTCAGTAAATTTAGAAACTTTTTTTGAATGATAGAAAAGAAGATTGCTTCATATGGGTGGAGACATGAAGTTTCACTCAATGTTACCCAAGTGAACTAAATCACTGCTGTCTGCAAATAAACATAAATCATTAATGTTTTTGACAACAGAATATCCTTTCCCTGTGTTCTGAGTCACTTTATCTCACCACAGCATTTTAAGTATGTTGAGCTCAGCAGTTTTCTAAAGTGATTGATAAACATGAAATACTGGTAGCTAACTCCACGACAAAACTGAATTTGTATTTGTAAATGAACTGTACATGCAGATATGCAAAAAATTAAAGGAGGAAAAGATCTTAAATGTGTGGAAAGTACTCAGGTAACCGTGATGGTGAACCTCGTGTGAATATTCAAATACTATGTGGGTTGTCTGCAGTGATCCAGACCCAAAGGGTGGTAGCCAGTGGCACAAAGTCTAGCTGGAGGCCAGTAACTAGTGCTGTACCCCAGGCAATACTGGGTCAGCTCCTATTCAACATTTTCATTAATAACCTGGGTGATGGAGCAGAAAGCACCCTCAGCAAGTTTGATGATGACATAAAGCTGGAAGGAAAGGATGATAGGCCAGAGGGTCATGCTGCCATCCAGAGGGACCTCAACCAGATGGAGAAATGGGCTGACAGGAGCCTCATGAACTTCAACAAGGAGAAGTGCAAAGTCCTGCACCTGAGAAGGAACCACCCCATGCACCAGTATATGCTGGTGGCCGCCCAGCTGGAAAGCAGCTTGTCAGAAGAGGACCTGGTGGTCCTGGTGGATGCCAAGTCAAATATGAGCCAGCAATGTGCCCCTGCCACAAAGAAGGCAAAAAGTATCCTGGACTGCATTAGATAAAGTATTACCAGCAGGTCAAGGGAGGTGATCCTTTCCCTGCACTCAGCACTGGGGAGATCACACCTGGAGTCCAGGTTTGGGCTCCTCAGAACAAGATATAAACAGAGCTACTGGAGAGAGTCCAGCAAATGCCTACAAAGGTGATAAAGGGCCTGGAGCAGCTCTCCTATGAGGAGAGGCTGAGAGAACTGGGACTGTTCAGCCGAGAGGAGAGAAGGCTCAGGGCAGTCTTATTAACATATATGAAAGCCTGAAGTGAGGGTGCAAAGAGAATGGAGCCAGGCTCTTTTCAGTGGTGACCAGTGACAGAGCCAAAGTTAATGGACACAATCTAAAACACAAGAGGCTCTGAATGAACATCAGGAAACAATTTTTTTTTTTTAACTGTGAGGGTGACCGTGCACTAACACGGGTTGCCTAGAAAGGTGGTGAGGTATTAATCCTTGGAGATATTCAAAAGCCCTCTGGAATCAATTCTGGGCAACTGGCTTTAGGTGGCTCTGCTTGAGCAGGGGGGTTGGACCAGACGGCCTCCAGAGATGCCTTCCAACCTCAGCCACTCTGTGATTCCGTGATATGAAAGATTCATTACAATGCTTCATTGTGATTATAATCTTTGAAAAGAGTCATCAGTAAATTAATTATACAAATTATAAAGATTGAAGTACATACTTGTTCATACATTTTCTAGCCACATGGTATGCCATGAATACCAGCCTCATTAGGAACCTGTTTGTGCAGTATCCTAAATTGCTCTAGCTCCAGCTTTGGAGTATAAAATACATGTTTAAAAATGGTTGTGGTCAAAATGTTAACATCTTTTTTTTTTTTTTTTTTTTTTTTTTTTTCTGTGCAGAAAAAGAAGCAGCATATAAATTTATGTCAAAGAGCTACATTTCATACTTGATGATACCAAAGATAGATGTTCTCTCAATGACAGAAATTAGCTGGAATCTTGCCTGCCCTCCAGGCAGGCTTGTAACTTGGCAAGAAGACCAGTGTGCTGAATGTGGGTGTCTCTCTTGCCCATGATAGTGTTAGTAGTAAACACCTTTTTAAAAAGATTTAGAAAGACTTTTAAGTGTGCTTACACACAGATGCCTTTACAAAGATCACTGCTGCTCATAGTTTCTAGAGGACAGTTACTGAAGATGTATGCAGAGACACTGACTGTATTTCTGAGGTTCCAAATAACCTAAGTCTGATGTAAAGGGCTAAATGTGTTGTCTCACCACTGATGAGACCAGATAGAGATATCTTTTATAAATAATTGAAGTTACAGTGTTGGTTCTTTCAGTAGAACGAGCTGAACAGATCTGAAATTAATTCTGAAAGCGTCTTATTGTGAAAGGGCCATACTTATTCCACTGTGTATGCAATATTTTCACATAGAATATATTGTAATGACAAATGATACTTTATATTTTGTCAAAGGTTTTTATAAACGCTAATATGAGGATGTGTGTGCCTGCTGAACACCTCCCTTGAGGAGTCTGGCAGGCAACCTTCTGCAGGAGACTAAACAAAGATGCTTCACACTTCCAGGCAGGAAGTTAAATATTTGCTACAAATGTTAACTTCCCACCATGTATCTGCCCATCTTCATGTATTCTTCCCCTTGAGGGAGCTTTTGTTCTCCCAGGTGACAACTGAAATAAAGGTTTCAAAGTTAGATTCTAACAGTTTCACCAGATGTAAAACCAACAGTATAGCAAATTACAGCTGTTAGAAACTAACCACAGGGCTGTCCATGCTGGAGAGCTCAAAGGCCATCAAAACAAGGCTTCTGGTGGCCTTTTTCTCAGGAACCACTTGTCAGAGGGATGCGTGCTGAATTATTTGAGTGATATGGGAGCCTTGCCTAGGCTTCATTTCCTTTTCAGGGAGTGCTCCTTGCTTCCTCCCATCACATGAGTTAAGAACCTTTCACAGGTCAGGTCAGAGAAGTACCCATGCAGGTACTGAGATCTGGAAAATACTGATGTGGAAATGCTGCTTTTCCCTTCCCTCTCCGTGTGTGTGGAAAAGACAGCATGGGAACAAACTACAGCTGTTCAGAAAAAAATCTGCAACAGGTCTAATTTCACATGCAGAGGAATTTCTCTTGCTCTTGTGACACAGTGGAAAGATTTCATTTTTCTGGCATTACTATCAATTAATGCTGTTTGTGTATAATCACCCAGGGGCCTCTGCTCGGGTGTGGTCTCATATCTGGCCGGTGCAAGCTTGAAATCTGATTACCAAGAAGCTCGTGGAATCCCATTATTGACCTGGTATTTAATGGCAGGCTTCTGGTCCAAGCCTTGCTGCTCCTCAGTTGCCAAAACATGAGAAGGGCACTTGCAGCACAAGACTGAATAAGAAAGCAGGATCATGGTCCTTGCCATTCAAGCACAGACTATGATGTCTATTAACCAGTGACTCCCTTTGTTCATCTCAATTGCCTTTACACTTTGTAAAAATGTCAGATAATTCAGCAGTTCGCAAACTTTTTTCTCACTTTCTGCCACCCCCCCCC
>NW_020799098.1:28005536-28007598 GCF_003259725.1 Athene cunicularia
CCCCCATCCCCACACCTACAATGGAAAGTATCTTGTAGTGAGAAATAATTGCTAGAGCTGCTGGCAGCAAAGTAATGATGACAGCAGGGGACAGAAAGTTGGGGTAGGGAATCTGGGGGACAGAAAGGCCATAAAAGGGGCTGGGGGAAGAGGAAGCAGAGGAGAGGTAGGATGCAAGTAAAGCACAGATCCCTCAGGGGCTCTTAGAGCTGCCCCATTACATCATAGAGAAGGCCTGTAAATATGACATAATCACCAGGAACAGCTGCAGTTTGACTCAGCAGCTCCCAAGAGCCTGGGACTTTTTCTGGTCCTGGTCCTTCTCCACGCTGTCTGCCTTCATCCCCTGGCAGAGCCCATTTGTCACAGCCCCGCTTTATACTCTCTCCCTCTCTCAGCCGCAGCCAGCAACCCTGTCCTGATCCCAGTAGCTGTAGGATAGAAAGGACGGATCTACTTCTATTGCCATTATAAAAGCATGATTAATGCAAGTGACTGAAGGTTTATCGTGCCACTGACATTTGGAGTGAGGTTAGTTAAAGAAGAATAAAGAACCTATATTGGTGGTCCTGCTATAAATAAAGTTAGAATAAACTTCTGTGCATAGGTCAGGACTACTAGTACACCCACCAACCACTGACTGCCAGCAGTGTCACTGGAAGTGTCAGTGTCACAAAAGATCCTTATTGACAAAAACCTTTTCATTGCTTTGCTTGTCATTTGGAGGACTGTTAGTTCTGTTAATAAAGTAACGGTGTTCACAGAATATATCTGAGTTCCCTTAAGGCACTTGACTTGGTACCAAATAATAGAGACTTATCAAAGAGCAAGCTAGATTTACAGACTAGTGTCCAAGGGTTGCCACTGATGGTTATTAATATGGTATAAATGAGCTGAGACCTTTGGGACTCAGCTCATGGGCCAAAACTGTTTAATAGTTTTACAGTTGTGACAATTGTACAAAATCTGTGGTAAAGTTTGCTGCTGATAAAAAAGTTTGTTTTGCTAACAGATAATGAAGACAGATTACCATGGCAGTAATTTAAATTGCTTTCTTAAAAGATACCAGCCCAGAAGTGTTTTAATACAGTTAAATACTTAAGGTGATATTGGTTTGGAGGAAATAATGACACAAATTGTATTTATGGATCAAAGGCCTGGATTCTGGCGAGGACCTAACAGTAGAAAGCCACCCCAGCATAAACTCTCAAACAATGCTGTATGTAAAGAGATAATGTAGTCTTTGAACATATAAGGGGAGAATTGCATAAAGCAAGGAAGTGATGCCAACCTTGTCCCCATACATAAGAATGCCATAGGCTCGTGTCTGGCAGCCAACCACCCCAGCAGCCCGCGCACCATACCTAGCACAACCTAAACACAATCATGTGGCATTTACTGCCCACAAGCTTCGCACCTCCTCAGCACGCCCCACAGGTTTGAGCACCCCAGTCTCCTTTCCCTTCTGCCCACCCTGAGCCTGGTAAAGGCTACTCATCTGCAGCATCACCCCCTGCAGACCTCAGAATCTTGGTGTTCTGCTCCCCAGCAACTGCATGCTCCAGAATGAAGCTGTTGAGTAGCTGGAGTTTAGGGAAAAAATCGTGAAGGGATGGCACTAAGGGCACTGCCTCACAGTGGCACAGGGAAGGGGGGCACAAAGCATCCTCACGATGCCAGCAGATGACGTTTAGAGACACAAACCCTCAAGCTGCACTAATTCCTTAAACCTAAATGTGTTAAGAGTCTTCTTGTAGATGGCAGTTTCATGTGACTTTTCATAGGATTATATATATATATTTATACAGCATGAAAGGCTCAAGCGATATCCAGGGAACCGTTCAGGTGCCTGTCACAGACAGAGGGCCCAAGACCATCACCAGGGCCTTGGACCAAGGGCACACCTCGTATCCTTTAGAGGATTCGAGCATTTGGGGAATGTATCCCGGGGCTTCGAGCACAACTCCGGGACGGGACGGGACGGGACGGGACGGGACGGGACGGGACGGGACGGGACGGCGGGCCAGGCCAGGCTGTTCCCTCAGGAGCGGGGCTGCCGGAG
>NW_020799098.1:28007648-28062605 GCF_003259725.1 Athene cunicularia
GCGGCCTCCTGGACGACGCGGCGCTGCTCAGGCCGGAGGAGCTGGAGCGTTTGGCCGGCTGCGAGGAGGACGAGACCGGCTGGTGAGGAGGCGGCCGGGGTGGGGACGGGAGGAAGGCGCCGTCTCCAGACGTGTGCCTGGTGTCGGAGGTGGTCTCGGGGCTTTGTGTAGGGAGGCAGCCTCGCCCTCTGGGGCTGGGTCAAGGGATCGGTTCTCCAAGATATGCCGGAGCCTGCTGGGGAAGGGTGGTTTGAGTTCTGCACATCCATCGCACCTCCCCGGAGGCCTGTAGCTCTGTGCTTTTGTTCGGCCGCGGTTAGAGTCACTTGGAGACCGGAGCAGGCTTCAGTTTTGCCGCAAAATCGGCTGTCGGTGTTTTCACAAGTTCAGAAGGTGCGGAGGTGTTGTGAAACTTGCGGAAAATTGCTGAGGTAGTGCAGAATTAGCCCGCAGGTACTGTTACACTTCTCCAAACGTGTATCAAACACGTTTTAAGTCTTGATTTCTTTCAGCTGTGAAGACAGCAAATGTAACATTCTCTTTCACCTCATAAATGTGTTGTCCCTAGATGTTTTCATTTATTGCTAAGGAGGTAGGACCATGTTTTTACCTTGGGTGGTTCCTCTCTTTAAAAGGAATGCTTACCCTGCTGATCCAGCAGAAACACCTGCAGGTGACTGTGTTGTCTTTATTACACTTGGATGAGCTTCTACTGAGAATCAAGAAGGTTTGCTCTTTCTTAACATCACACTGTTCGCCAGCTGTCTCTGAAGTTTCCCATACACTAGTTGAGGGGCAGCATTAGAGCTACAGGAGAAACAGTGGGGAGGAGAACAGTGTCAACAGAGAAACACAAGGGAACCGTGTACAGGAAAGAAAAGTGTAACAAAAGAAGTCTGACTTGGATCAGAACTAGTTGTAGGTTCATCTGCAAAGATCTCTTTTTGGAGCAAACATGCAGACAGTTAAAAAACAAAGAAGTCTCTTGGAGTTAAAAACACCTTTTAAAATGCTGGAATAATTCCACCGATGAGCAATGTTTTAGTTGCTCAGGGAGGAGACAATGTATATGCTTCCTCAGAGATGTCATTTGCCTGACATCCAGCCTGATCCATTGGAGAAGTATGAGAGCATAAGTTTATTCTCATCCAACATGAGCTTACTAAATTAACACGAGGCATCATCTCCTAGATGATAAATCTGTGCAAGGCAGCTGCTCTTCTTTCTCAGATTATGCCTTGTAGTCTACTGGTTTATAGCAAGTGAGGGAAATAGAATATACTAAATTTGCACAGTAAGTTTGAAGCGGGATGACCAAATTTGTGCATGTCACGAATACTGCTGCCAAAAGATATTATTTTGTATATTAATCCTAAATCATGGGCAACATAATGTATTTATTTCTTCAGTGAAAGTTAATGTCCCAGCAGAGCATATGGTGACAGCGATGGCCTAAGTGATGTGTGTTTTTGTTTATGCAGTTCTGGACACTTGTGGGGCAGGTGGCATAGTTCATTGAGCACTGCTCTATCTGGTGTCAGGTGTTTGGCACATTACTTACACTGCCTGTTATTGTGGCTTCAGTCATGTTTCTTTTATGGAAGGTCTAGTCCTCAAAAGACAACAGAACATAAATGCAGTCTATTACATGTTTTTATTCCTTTCCTAATATTTAAGCAACTATAATTCAAACTTTCAACCTCAGACATGGGTCAATGACTGAGACACAAAAGCATACACCTAGAAAAGAGCAGTTGTGAACAGGAGTAGAGTTTTGAACAATTTATTGTTGTATGTATCAAGAAATATGTCCATGTCATTAAAAAATCTTGGTCTTTTCATGCTGTAGTTTAATATGCACTTAATGATAAATGTGGTTTAGCAAGACAGTTGTTTGTTTTTTTTTTTTTTCCAAATTATGAAAATGGAAATCAAACTCCTGGAGTCTCTGAACACCATTTAATTTAGCTGTTGGGGCACCAAATAATCTAAAATTGCTTTTTTCCTTATGAAGGTAGGATGACTTTGTGCAGTTGCTGAATAGAGGTTTTTGCTGTAAATGAAGTTGGAAATTTTCAGAGAGCTAGTGGAACAATCAGAAAGAAACAAACCTGTGAAAATGGAAGGGATGATGTAAGTGGATTTCTCTTAAAGTCATAAAGATCCCGCTTAAGGCTTCAGTTACGCAAGGTCACTCAAAAAGTAGTTGAATCAACTGAAAGGGTGAAGGTACTTGATGAAATTTAAACCTCGTGAACTCTTTCAGGTTCAGATGAATTTGGATCACTACTGCTTAACCCAAAATCCTGTTTAAGCTATGGGATTATGTCACTGTAGAAATCAAAGACCATTTACTAGTTGAGGAAACCTCACATGGAAACAAACAAAATTTAAATTGCAGTTTATGCTTATAAAAATTGATGTATCTTTTCTGTTTTGATTGTCTACATAGAGAAACTTAGGCTTCTCTAGAGAGATAATAGCTGATGAAGGATGCTAGTTATCCCTGTTCTCTTTACTTTGTGTAACACCAGCATTTTTTCAGTCCATCTGTTCATATATCCCATTATGAAATTGTCTGCAGTCATGTAATGGCAGAAGAAATAGTTTTCTTCACTGCTAAAATTACTAAGTATTAAGTAAAAAGTTGTTTTACTTTTAATGGTAACATGAGATGGATGCCTGTGAAGTTTGGCTATGAATTTAAGATGGAACAGTTGCAATTGTGACTGAAATTGATCTTGGAATGTGGTGTGTTAGTTTTTAAAATCTACATTCTGGAGTTTAAGTCTTTAAATGCTTTTAAATAAGTCTATGCAGGACAGAAGCATAAGTAGAAAATGAAAGGAGAAGGTAGAACTAGCCTAAATTACTAACAAGTGGGAAGAACTTTGATCCTGCTGCTTTAGTAGCAGCATTAGCTATTAAAACAGTTAGTTTTTTGTGGTTAGTTAAATCCAGATAAGTTTTAGGTTTAAACAGTTAGCATATGAGACAATCGTCAAATCATGTGATAAATTACTAAAAATAATTTAGTGAATTTAAATTGGGATTCTTGGCCATATGCTTCTGAATCCTTTTTAATATGCTAAAACTTTCTTCCGGTTAGAGTACTGGAGGTTGCAAATAGGCACATAATGCAAATGCACGCAGTACTGAGCTGTTCGTGGCCCGTGGAGACTTTGCTTTAGGTCTGCTAATTACTTCCTCAAGAAGTTACCAGTGGCTTTGGTTATCTATTCTATAGGTGTTCCTGTTCAGCTGTTCTTGAACCAGAATGGATCAATCTGAACAGGTCTTTTTCTTATTAATTAATTAAAAAGGCAAAAGGGCAGGAAGGAGGACTGGAGGAGACGTCAGAGAGGCAGGACTTGCTGCACAGCTCCTTGCCTGACTTGCTGGGTAAGGCTGGGTGTGGATGTGTAGCGCATTTGAGACAACTTGGTAACAGGACGCAAGGTGCCTTGCTATGCTTCTTTTTAAGTGAGCTGTCACGAGTTTATTTCAGGGTAAGTGTGCACACGTGGGCAATTACTGTAGGTTAGTTAATGTGCTGTGATTCCACTGTAACTTGCTTTGTGGTAACTTGTTACACAGTCGTTTACCTAAACTTTCTGAAGAACTTTATTTTAAATATGAGAAAAACATACAGTGCTTTTTCTTCAAAATTTATATGCAGTATGTGCATAAAAGTGTATGGTTTTATACATATAATTATTTAGCAAACTTCAGAATAGTTGTGACCTCTTTAAATGACAGTGCTTTAAAAGCTAGCCTAGCACTTATCAATGTTTTCATGCCACTGCAATCTGAAGTCTCCTTGGTAGGGCTAATATAACTAACAGCTGACTGACTGCATTTACAAACAAAAGGCAGTTACTTTGTGTCTAAAGTGAAATTGCTGGTGGGTTGTTTATATTGATAATAATAGTTCAAGGTAATATTTTTAGTGGTTTTGAAGACCTCTTATTGGTTTGGTATCCTGTTTAGTTAAAATGGAAAGCAGGTACTTTTATACACATTCTCATTCGGCAGCTCTTTCTATTAAATTGTCACCTATTTTTAATAGTCTGTGTTTCTGTTCTAGTCATCCATTCCAGTTAGCTAAGTGGCTGTTTTGAGATACAGACAATGAAAACATAATTGTCATCTGTAATGACTGCCTTTCAGCTCATGTTACTTAATGTCCTTTGAGCACTAACTTTGTTTTGGAACCCTAAAATTTGCCATAATGAGCTAGTAAGGTGTAGGGTGAGTGTTTTAGGATAGAGCTGCAACTGAGTGAACTCCCATTGTTGAGATTACATTGCAGCATTTCCTCTTCAGCTGCTAAAATGGCATTGTATTAACATGATTTAGGCCTCTTGGAAACTGGACAGGTTCTGATCAATTCTTGCCCTGTGACCTAAGTAAAAGAGAAATTGATGCTTTTCATTTTGTGGCAGATTAAATGTCAATCTGATTTAAAGTGGGTTTTTTAAACTGAATTCAGATAATGGCTTCTCAAACTAGGAAGATAATTTGAAAAGGATCTGAGTGAACTAAGGATTAGGGAAGTTACCAGTTTGTCAAATGCAACAACTGGTGTAATACCAAATAATATTCCATTTGACTAATGTCTTTGAAATGCCTATTTGTTACGAAACGGATGTTTGAGGACTGTAGGAAGAATTTTTTTCTGTTTCTAACATCTTATGGCTTTTAAACATGTTTGATATTTTGACATTATGGAAGCTTTGATACAAATTTCCTTTATTGTCTTAATGGTATTTCTGAAATTTACCTCATAATATATTGTTTAGGCATGAATCACATTGCTACTTTTTGGAGGTTACAAGGCTCTCAAGCCTAGTAATTAAGTAGACATATTTTGGAACACATTTAATAGGACACAGAACTTCTCAACTTTTCTCTATTCCTTGTAAGTATCAACAATACTATGTTAGAACATATATGCTCTAACAAATTCATTCTGAAAAGCTTCTCAGACAGTGGACAGTTGTACAGTTTGTGTGACAGTTTTGGGGAAGCTGCATGATGGTGTTATGGAGTCACCCAAGCTTTTAAAGGCCCCTCTTCCCATTCTACATCATCTCTTTCAGACAGCAATATGCTCTTTTGAGATGAGGAAATGAATAATGGCTATAATTTCCAGCAACTAGCCAGAGCACAACTAACTGTCTAATTGTTGGTGACAGGAAGGTAGTTGTGTTCCCGGTTGCAATTTGGAACATCTCTGAATCTTCCCGGTTCTACTTGAAAATCACATAATGAAAATATGAAGGTTTAATGAGATTGTCAAATCGTTTTTGTAGTATTCATCTACTTATTTTGAGAGACCTGGAGTTTTGCTGTAACTCTTGCATCTCTCAGAACCAGAAGTGTTCAGTTAAGTGCACCAACAGATTAAGTAATTACAGGCTGAGCAGTGAGTGTCAGTCAGTTACAACTGCAGGATAGGAATTTTTCAGGGATAGGGGAGGAGGCAAGAGGAAATCTGTGGGCCAGATATGTGCAGGGATGTCAGTTTTTGGATTACTTGTTTTGTTGGTTTTTTTTTTTTAAACCAGAGATTCTCTTCAGGTCTTTACCTGTAGCTGTTTATTCAAAATCCATCTTAAGTTATTTAAATTGCTACAGATAGGATCTCCTGAAGATTTTTGATTGATCTAAAAGAGTTTAGATTGACACTGTTGTGTTCTAAATTGTCTGTTTCCAAGGCTGTCCAGAATTATTGACTCCAATCTATTTTTAGTAGCTTTCTGTCACAGAATTTCCCTCCTGTATTTTAGGGGAATTTCTTAATGTTCTGTCCTTAGGTTTCTATTCTTTCTTCACATCTTCAGGTTGCTTTTTTGATCCTGCTTTTGCCTGCAACATGTTTTGTCTGATCTCTTGTTTTGTTGCCTCTTGTACCTGCCAGTTTTTGCTTAAAGTTAATGTAGCTAAAATAAACGAGCTCTAACTTGAGTTCCTTCCCCTTGCCATCTTCTTTCTAATTCAGATCTGTGACTTCATATCATCTGCATGTTTTTCACTCACTCTTGTACTGAGCTGTAGAAGGATTTTGATACAAAAAGACTTTTCCTTAGAATCTTGGCTTTTTGTTTTATGCTTGTGGTAACTAGCCTCTTGCATTGTAACTCACTGGGATGTGTTCCTCAGGTGTGGTAATCCCTATGCAGATACTCCATGCCTACCTTAGTGTTGTGTCTTCTTTCTTCAGAGCCTTTTCTGACTCAGCTGTATCCCAGTGCAACATGCTACAGCTTGCCACGTTCAACTGACGTTATCATATGAGCTTGTAGTGACAGTTGTCTTTCTGCAAAGCTCTGCCCTTTTTGTGCAGCGTCTTCCTGGAACTAATCAGTAGAGCCCTGGCTGCTTTAAACTTCGGATTGGTGCTGCTGTGGCATAGCTGACTAGTGATGGCTGGAGGAAGGGAATATTACTGTGTGCAGCAGAATCATAATGTTTGGGCTTCTTAATGCTGTTTCAAAATAGATCAAAGCTCCTGGGCTTATTTTTATATACAGTTTCATTTTACTTGACCTTGTGTCACTGAATTTGTCTTTACTCTCTTGTGGAGAAATTGGGAGTGTAGCTTTCTGGTGTGTTAACATTTATAGTAGGGGTTGTAACTGTAAGCTGTCAGTTTCCTCAAGCATTTTCAACTTCCTGTTTTGAGAAAGTGATTTAGTAGTGTTTAAAGATGTATGAACTCACACTGGTAACCTTGAATCTTGGAAATTGCTGTGCTGCCAATGAGTGCTGTTGCATTGCTGTAGGAATGCGTTGACACATGTGAATGGGAGTGCATCTCTTCTGGAAACCTTTTCAGCTGAGGAGGACCTATCTCTTTTGAATCAAACAGTAGTCTGACAAAGAAGATTGCTTAGCTGTGTTAAGTTATTTGTACATGCTTCATAGTCTCCTTTCTATTCTGTTTCCTTTCCTGCTGTTGGGAAGAGAGGAAGAAGTAGGAGAAGCATCACTCAGATTCCTAGCCTTGTCCTTGGTCCTATATTTTCTAATGCCAATTAGGCAAAGAAAGAGTAGAATTAAGTCGGTTTCAAAATTTGAGATTGGGAGATGTAGTAATTGCATAATGTGCAAGAAGGTGTCCTGAAAGAGCTAATGTGTTACTGCATCAATGCACATGTGTTTGTCATGAGGTAGTGGTGCTGCATGAAATGTGTGTGTTCTAAACTTCTGCCTTTTCTTGAAATGTAAGGTGTGAAACAAAGGCTATTAAAGGAAAAACAGTTGACTGTAAAGAGGTCAGAGAGTTTGCAACGTGTTTGGTTAGAAAGGGAGGTGGAACAGTTGGAACTTCGTGAACCCACATTGCTTCTGTAAATAAACTACTTGTGAAACAAATGCAACAATTGGAAATTACAGAAAGGAATGTGTTGGAGCTTAAAATACCCGGTGCCACTTTGATTAGAGTAGTCTTGTTGAAGATACCCCTTCTGTGTGTCTTTCAAAGAGGACATGTGTACTTCATTTTCTTGCCTGTTATACTGGCTATTACTGTAAATACTTAAAATGTGCATGGAACTTCTTAAACATGGCAAGGCACATCAGCTATCCAGAGAGCTAGGGGCTAGTCTAGCCTGTAGAGCACTACAGTTGGCTGTGTTGCATTTGACACTACTTTGTATTGTGTAAACATACCTTAAGACAGGAAAGAATGCAGGCAAATAAATGTCAAAAAGACAGTAAATTCAAAGTGTTAGAGAGCTAAATGCTAAACATGACTTTTAACTATATATAGATAATCCCAGAAAGTACAGCAATTTAATTGTTTACATAGAACTGTAAAGATTGAGTGATTCTTGTGCTTTCCAAGGCGCTTCAGGGCTATAAACATGTGATGAGCTCTTAGCTTTTCTTGTGGGCAGAGTGCCTGTGAAGAAGTCCATTTTAATGACCAGCATGATACTGGCCAGAGCATAAGATATATGGATTATAGTATATGACAGTGGCTATCTGCATTGTTACAGCCAGCTTGATTTTTGTCTGAAAATCTGGCAGCTAATAAAAATCCCCTCTCCTGCATTTGCAAACATAGCTTTTAATTTCAGTGTTCATAAAGGAAGAGCGTTACAGAGTGTGCTCTAAACAAAAAGTGATGGGTGTTTTGGGTGAGATATTTGTGGTGGTTTTATAAGCATGCTTCTTGGAAAGCTTTTGTAAGTGACCTTAAGGGTAGTAATTAAAAAAAAAAAATCTTTTAAAGATGTTTATAAAACAAACTGGGTTCAAGCTCTAGAATTACAGAGGAAGAATCGGCTAATCTCATAATCGAGCTGTGGGAAATAACTTGTGTCGCTGATGTCATTGGCATGAAGGAAATAAGAATTTTTGCTGTTGGTTTTGCATGGAAGCATGGTTGAATAGGCTGTCAGATGTTCCTAAGTTATATGTGTAACAACCGTATTCACTTGGAATATGAACTCTGTCATTACTCCTAGAAGAAGCGCTCATTTAAGCATTTCTGCATATGCGTAAGCTCTAGTTGGAACTGTAGATCTTGCAGTTCACTGTCTGTTGCTGAAGCACATTTCCAAGTTAGATTCTAGTCCAAAAATAAGGCTTAAGTATCCTTTTTTTTTGAGTGTGTGATTGATTATGACTTTTCCTTTTCAACTAAATTTCTAGAGCCTTTGAACTGGAATACTTCTTTCTTCAGTCATGGAATGCTGGTGTTGAAATAAATGGAGATGCTGATGGGCAAAGGCCTCAGCATGTCCCGCAGAACAATATGATCTCATTGTTTTTCTTTGCTCTCCCGTGGGTGTTATTTCTTGTTCCTTGTTTTTAATGCTCGACTGTATACCCCTTAGGACAGAGATAGTCCCTTTGTTCTGTGTTCAGAGGAAAACTAAAGGATCAGGTGATAGAATACGAATGATAAGTAAAAAAAAAAAATTTTTTTTGTTCAAGGCTACTGAACTAGTAGATGTGTTCTGTGCACTTGAGCATTGTTCCTTGGCTATTAAGATGCTTATCATTTGCTACAACTTTGCTTAGGAAAACAGTTGCATATTGCATAGTGCTTTATTTCCTTCTCTCGGGTGAATGTGGCCTAAATCTGAAAAGATTAATCCCGATTTGTACATTTATGTGACATAGTCAAATTGTCCATATATCTAATGTGTCTGAAAAGTGAAGATTTTTTTTTTTTTCCTGGCCTACCTGTTGGTATATTCCAGTGTAGCAGTATAGGCGTTACTTCTTGACGGGAGTACTTGGGTAGCCATATGTTATCAATATTACACTGTAACCAAAATAGTTAATTTAAAGGTAAAACCTGGTTTTATATTTTTAAATTTATATTTATAAATTTATGTTTTGAGACTGTACTGTAGATGTAGTATAAAACCAGAAATAGCATAGCATGTGGTATTTTGTTACATGCCTGATCTTATGCTCCTTTTGTCTGTCTTCATAGATTTTTTTTTTAATTTTTTTTTTTTCCCTCTCCTTTTCAGGTTATATATGTCCCCAAAGAAGAAACTGACTCCAGTGCAAAAATGTGTCAGTCCGCTAGTTTGGTGCAGGCAAGTATTGGATTACCCAAGTCCTGATGTTGAATGTGCTAAAAAGTCGCTGATCCACAGGCTGGAACAGACAATGTCAGGTGAGTTCCTGCATACTAATAACACTGGGTTGTATATATTTATTCTGAAACAGAGTCAGAATTAGCTGGTAGATAGTTGTGAGAGAAGAGGGTGAGGTCCAGCAGTTCTGTCTAAAGTTTTCATTATGGTTTGCAAACAATAATTAATTTTACTCATTTTCTGGACTGTGTGAATAAAATGAAAGGAAGCATTAGACCATGAGTCATGATTTCAGAGTTTTATACTACCTGCGTAGTTACAATTTGGTCAGAAGTTTTCAGGAAGAAACAATGTCCTTAACTTGAAGGTTTTCTTGTTTTATTTTAAAACAGAAGCCTGTATTAAACTACTGTAACTGTTAGGTGCTTGTCCATATCTTAACATGGACCTTAGTCTTCTGCTAGATGAACTATTTTATTTCATCTAAGGAAATGGAGGCTGAAGTTCTTAAATACTTTGAGGATGTAATACTAATTCCTTTCCTCCCCATCCCCATAACATAATGTTAGATCTTGTCACAGTCAGATGAAAACAATCCAGAGTTCATGATTCTTCCTTGATACAAATTAGCTGGTTATATTCAGAACTGGAGAAGGACTGAGTATTTGGCCATGTGAGGATGAAAGCTTACACTCTCCACCCTTTTATTCTCAGCCTTTTTGATGTCAAACCAGCAGCAAAACACTGAAGCTCTGATGAGAATTCTCTTTCCATATGGTTTCTTGCTCTACTTTAATCTCTTTGTTAGACCCTATTTTGATCTTCTTAAAAAAAGTTATGCTGAGGCATAACTTTCTTGCTTGCTATTAATACTATTCTCTCTGTATTTCCATCTTTTTGCAGTCTTGTGCTACATGTGATCTATCTGGGTTTTTTAACTGTTATCTTCAGGAGTTAGCAGAATGGCTGAACTTGAACTAAGAATATGCGAACGCACAGTTCTGGGAGCATTCCCAACTACCAGCTCCTTTACATGGTTATACATAAACTTTGTGCTGAGTTTATTTGACTGTAACTTTTTTCCCCTCCTTGGGTTCTTTTCCAGAACAATTCAGTCTTTATTCTGGTTTGTAGTAAAATTGCACCTAATAAAATCTGAAAACATTGCTGGTAGATAATGTGAAAAGTCCATTTCTTATAAAAATCATGGGCATAATGGTGAAAGTACCTTCAGTGTGAGTCACGTTTGATCTTCCCCTGTTTCTTGTGGTTTATGTATGTTGCCTTGACAAATGTCTATTAACAATTTTTCCGGTCAGTTAACATGTTATATAGCTTGCTACAGGCAAAAACTGAAATTCTAAACAATGGAAAGTACCCAGATCACAGGGATTTATGAATAATACAAGTTTGGGAATTTGAATACTACTCAGTGTTTAGGACTGGATGGCAGTTAGGTTAAGCGTGAACACTTCTGTTCATGGTTTAACTTTTCAGAACTGAGTATAAATCTTCCAGAAGTTCCACAAATTCTGTTACCCTTAGGGTATGTTTAAAAATTCAGTCATAGTTGAGAGCAGAGAGGAGTCCACTATAAAGTGGACAAACTTGGAAGTTTGATCATTCAAATGATGTGTCTAGGCAACTTTTACCTCTTTTTTTTTCCATAGACCTGAGAATCTACCTCTGGCAGTGATAATTGCAAGAATACAACAATTCATCTACAGTACTAATAGTGGAAAATATTAGTGGTAAAAGAGATGGACTGCTGGTTGGAGCAGATTGCATGGAAAAGTGAATTTGTAACAAAAAATAAAATCACCCTTTAGAGCAACCAGCCTACTTACAGGTATAGGATAGCAGGAACCTCCACTGGAGAAAGCAGTAGTGCTGCTTGTAACCTTGTGTGTGTTCCTACGCCACAACTGGATTATCTTGTGATTTGTATGTAGTACCTCATGGACCCATCCCTTAACATATTACTAGTTGCTGGTTCAGTTTGTCAATTTCAGTTCTGGTCTCCATGGGTAAGAGTTTTCATTCTACTGTTACTTTCTCTCCTGAATCATAGAATCATAGAATGGTTTGGGTTGGAAGGGATGTTAAAGGTCATCCATCTAGTTCGACCACCATTGCCGTGGGCAGGGACACCTTCCACTAGACCAGGTTGCTCAATGCCCCTTCCAACCTGACCTTGAACACTGCCAGGGAGGGGACAGCCACAGCTTCTCTGGGCAATCTGTTCCAGTGTCACACCACCCTCACAGTGCAGAATTTCTTCCTTATATCTAATATAAATCTACCTGCTTTCAGTTTAAAGCTATTACCCTTTGTTCTATCACTACATAGCCTTGACTGTTTTCTTGTCAGTTCCTGTTATGTTTTTCTAATCTAATATCTTCTTCTTGTTTCTCAGTCTCAAATGCAGTTTTGTATTCCACATTTTCCTCTTCCTCTTTATAATCTTTTCCATTGCATGATAATAAAGGAGGTAAGAGCACCTTTCAGCTTCATGCTGCTGTGGGCAGTTACTGAGAACACGGGATGCAAAGTGCTTTGTTGCTAGTTAGTTCAGGTTTACAATTACAGGGCAAGTTCTGCTGAGTGATGGAAGAATGTTCAGACTGGCGGGAACCTTAGATATAGTCTGGTGCAAAGACCTCTCTTAGTCATGCCTCAAGTCCCTGCTGAAAAGTGTGAGAGTGCATTTTGTGTTGGCTGGAAACTATGGCTTCCACCACATGGTGGCCTAAAATCATATAGGGGTAGAGCACATCAAGAAAGCAATAGCAGGAACAGAGAAGTACTAGGCAAAAGAATTTCTGGAAGAGACGCTTTCTTAAAATGTAGGTGTACAGAATTAGAAAAGAGTAACTTTGGTCATACTGCAGTTTTTACTGAAGCAGCGTTTTTATTTAAATGTTTGAAATCAAATGTGTGATCAGTATAGTTGGTGGGAGAACTGTGTGGCTGTATGTGTAAAAACTGTCATATTTTCTATTCTGAGTAAGTTTGACTGATCCGTTAAGCATTGTGGCCCTCTCTGGAAGGGAAAGGGAGACTTCGTAACTTGGGATATGGAGAAGGCTGAGGTACTCAGTGACTTACTGCCTCAGCCTTCACTGGCAAGGGCTTCAGCCATACTGCCCAAGATGCATAAGGCAAAGTCAGGGAATGGGAAAATGAAGAACCACCCACTGTATGGGAAGATCATGTGAGACCATCTAAGGAAGCTGAAGGTGCACAAGTCCACGAGACCTGACAAGATGCATCTGCAGGTCCTGAGAGAACTGGCAGATGAAGTGTCTAAGCCACTATCCATCATATTTGAGAAGTCATGGCAGTCCAGTGAAGTTCTTGCTGACTGGAAAAGGGGAAATATAACCCCTATTTTTAAAGAGTGGGGGAAAAAAAAAAAAGACCTGGGGGACCTATAGGCCAGTCAGTCTCACCCCTATGCTCGAGAAGATCATGAAGTGGATCTTCCTGGAAACTATGCTAGGAGACATGGGAAATAAGAAGGTGATTGGTGACAGCCAACATGGCTTCACTAAGGGCAAATCGTGCCTGATGAATTTGGTGGCCTTCTGTGATGGGGTTACAGCGCTGGTAGCTGAGAGAAGAGCAACTGTTGTCATCTACCTGGACTTGTATGAAGTATTTGACACTGCCACACAACATCCTTGTCTCTAAATTGGAGAGATATGGATTTGACAGGTGGACCACTCAGTGGACAAGGAGTTGGCTGGATGGTCACACTCAACAGCTGTCAACAGCTCAATGTCCAAGTGGAGAGCAGTGAGCAGTGGTGTTCCTCAGGGCCTGGTGTTGGGACCAGGGCTGTTTAACATCTTTGTTGGTGACATGGACAGTGGGATTGAGTGCACCCTCGGCAGGTTTGCCAATGACACCAAGCTGTGTGGTGTGGTTGACACTGGAGGGAAGGGATGTCATCCAGAGGGACCTGAACAGGCTGGAGAGGTGGGCCTGTGTAAACCTTATGAAGTTCCACAAGGCCAAGTGCAAGGTCCTGCCCATGGGTCAGGGCTATCGCCAGCACAAATACAGGGTGGGCAATGAGTGGGTTTAGAGCAGCGCTGAGGAGAAGGACTTGGGTGTATTAGTGGATGGAAGACTGACTGAGCCGGCAATGTGCACTCACAGCCCAGAAAGCCAACTATATCCTGGGCTGCATGAAGAGAAGTGTGGCCAGCAGGTCAAGGGAGATGATTCTGCCCCTCTACTCTGCTCTCATGAGACCCCACCTGAAGCACTGTGTCCAGCTCTGGGGCCTCCACATGAGAAGGACATGGACCTGCTCAAGTGGGTCCAGAGGAGGCCATGAAGGTGATCAGGGGGCTGGAGCACCTCCCCTATGAGGACAGGCTGAGAGAGTTGGGGTTGTTCAGCCTGGAGAAGAGAAGGCTCCAGGGAGACCTTGTAGCAGCCTTCCAGTACTTAAAGGGGGCTACAGAAAAGATGGGGAGGGACTCCTTATCAAGGAGTGTAGTGGTAAGTTGAGAGGTAATGGGTTTAAACAGAAAGAGGGTAGATTTAGATGAGATAAAAGGAAGAAATTCTTTACTGTGAGGGTGGTGAGGCACTGGAACAGGTTGCCCTGATTTGACTGCCCCTTCCCTGGCAGTGCTCAAGGCCAGGTTGGACGGGGCTTTGAGCAACCCGGTCTAGTGGAGGGTGTCCCTGCCCATGACAGGGGGGTTGGAACTACATGATCTTTAAGGTCCCTTCTGACTGAAGCCATTCTATGATTCTGTGGTTGAGCTTGTTTAAAACCTACCGTTATTTAGCTAACTTAGTTCTCAATGATAGACTTCACTAATGATTGTTTTAAATTACTATGGGGACTGCTAGAATAAATTTGTCACCTAATTGTAACAAAAATAAATATCAGGTCTCTAGCATTTGGGAAAATCACACAGTAGACCTTGTGAACCACCTAAGCATCAGTTTTCTGCACTCAAATTTTTCTATTCCTGTTTTCTGGAGCAAAAGAGAGATTCAAGACCAATTTAACCAAATGTTGACTAAAATAAATTAGATGCTGCATACTGTTTCTGAAGATTATAAAAGAAAATTTGCATTAAAAGAAAAATGGTCATCATTAACTCTTCTCTCTAGTGTTTTGAAAGCTTATGTATAATCTTTTGTAAGCTCATTTTTCATCTAATACAGCATAATTTTAATGTTAAAATGAGTTATCTGTCTTATTAATGTTGTCTGACACTCCTAATAAAGACCATATCTCTAGTTGTTGTAAAAATAGTAATGTCTTTCTAAGTTACAGAAATCCCAGTTGGAAAAACTTTAGGAATTCTAGGCCAGAAAAAGAGTTTGAATCCAGCTTTCTTCTGGGGAAAAATCCAGTGCTGAGGCATGTGGAAGTTCACATTAGCTAGAATGAAAACTGCTGTACTATGTAAAGAGTCATTGTGTACCAGAGTATACTTCTTATACATAAAAAAAGTATGCTTTCTTTCATTTAAAGAAAACGGTATGTGCTCAAATATTTTGTATTGTTATGTACAAAGAGCCTGTTTTAAAGGTTATATAGTAGTACAATTGTTTTCTAATTTGTGGTTAATATTTTAAAACACTCATCTGTGTAACAAGTATGAAATAAAGAACTATTTTCAGACTTAAATTTTAGGGATTTTTTTTAATTGTCATTTGCAGCAAGAGATGCTGCATTCTGTCATCCATTTGGTTGGATGATACTTTTTTGGGGGCACTACTAAAAGCTAAATAATTGATGCAATCAGTTAAAATATGCTAGATGTTTTTAACCTAAATTCACTTTAGTGTAGGCTGGATAATAGTGAAGCCCCTCTGTTGCTTGTACTGAACAACTGAGGAGGTAGTGACCAAGAGCAAAGTGAGGTGGGAGGAGGAGCTGAAGCAGGCTTTGCTGCTGAAAGCAGCATTTCGTGCAACTGTAGTCTCTTTTGGCTTCTTGTAATGTCAAAACAAAAAAACTTAAACTGAATAGAAGGATATTTAGTAAACAAATTAGAGTTCCATTCCTTTCTTTTTTTGTCCACTACTATCAGTAGCCTAATTATTACTGTACTGATTGAAGCTTTTTTTCGCTAACAGAAATATCACACAATATTCTTTGAATAGCTTAATTTCTGCCTTTTTGTTTTAGAACTTCTTGAGTGTACTGCCATACATTTGCCAGGCCTGTTATTGTTAGTTTATAGTATATGTACATAGCTTCAATACTGTTATACCTTAAAGAGAGTTTAGTTTCTAGCTGTTAGGTGAGCTACAACTTAATCTAATATAGATTTACATACCATAAAGTCTGGATTTCTAGCTTTCAGTTTAATGTTTTGCAACTTATTTGTTCTTTGTTAAAATAAAATTGTTTGGTATAAAATACTTTCAGCAACGAAGGAACTGATTTTTCCCAAAGTCCCTTGGTCCCATTGAAGTTCCATTTTCTATTACATTAAAATAAAATGTAAATTTCTCAACAAAATAGTAATTTAAGTAACTGTACAAATCATACACCTGGCAACTAGGGAAATTGCAGTATCATACTGAAAATGTTTGCCAGTGATTAAAAATCTATCTGAAAATACTTCAGCATTGAAATACATACAATAAATAACAGAGGAAAGTAATCAATTTTAGATCTTATAGTCTATATGGCATTGAAGCCCATGGACATAAAAATCCCAAATCATTGGAACAGGAGCTCTACAGAAGGGAATAATCCTACAGTCAGTTTGCTCTATTGTGCCCAGTAGGTTCATGGTACCCAGAAATACAAAAAGAAGCATTTGCCATGCCTAATGGTTTTTCATTTTAGCATATGCTTTGGGGAATTTTGTAGGTGATATTGCTTAGTTCTCTGACAGTCTTGATGTTACTGTTGAAATATTGTGTGATCTAGAGAAGTCTGAATTCCGGACAACCAGACTTCATGGTGTGCTCTGGTTTGTATTTAACTGGGCATAGGATGTATGTTAGTGTGGCTTAGTTAGTATTGTCTTTCTGCTGCTTTCCTCCTCCTTTCCAAAGTCTAAATTGAACATCTTGAAGAGATCAGTCGTAGTAATCTTTGATCTGATTTTTACGAAGGAAGTACTCATTGCTATCTTGTCTTGCTCTCTTCTCCCACTCATTCCACAGTATGGTTGTACCTAGGAGATGAAGAAATTAGTTGAAAAACTTCTTGGTGACTGAAACATGCTACTTGAACTGCATAATGATATATTCAGTGTGATTTAATTATTTAGTATTCGTTTTTCACTGGTTCCTTCAGTATAATTTGTTACTTTCCTTCTCCTTCATACAGCTCTCAAGAGACAGAGTTTGTACAGCAGCCCTTTCAGTGCAGTCAGTTATGCGAGCTCATATAGCCCAAATACTAGTAGCCCCTACAGCAGTGGTTTCAACTCTCCCTCCTCAACACCGGTGAAATCTGCTTTAGTGAAACAGCTTATACCTCCCGGTACCTCAGGTAAGTGTGTGAGTGTCTGGTCTCCCTTTCTTCTTCCTCCTCTTCCTTTTAAAAATGTGTGCCTAAATAGACTACATTTACATTGAACTAGAGTAAGAAAGACACCAAAAATTGTCAGTCTTTTGTAGGATGTTTGCATCATGCAGTGTCTAAGCCTTTTAAGGAAGGCTTTTAACAGACTTTCAGGTCGAAGATACATTTAAAAAGTTTTCTCTGGATGTCCATGTCCCTAAAATCCTTGATGCATACTAGCAGTTAGACCAAAGCATGTAGTGTTAGTTCTGTGAAGTCCCAAAATACCTAAGCAGCTTCTGGAATTGGCTGGGACCTAAGTTGCATAGTGGGTGTTTAAAGGTTAGGTGTTGGTAGTTGTAAAGTCTTTCCAACTACCATATTATTTGTTAACTGAGACATTTGGTATGCAATGTATTTATCAGCTCTTCCAAGATGTGAACAATATGATCTAAGGAAGAAGCATGTATGTTAATTAAAAAGCATTCCACGAGGCTTTGCAGCCATCAATGTAAACTTTTAACTTCTGGCAATGTTTTCTGACCTTACCCTGCACCAGAGACACTTTCTTTGCATCAGAAAAACTGATGCCTGGAGCATCTCTGCTCTGAAGTCAGAATATTGACTTATTACTTTAGCTGAAGTTAACTTACAGGAAAGATGAAAAAACATTGCATTGACAATCCAAGTTATCTGTTGTTCACTGTGGGCTTGTGAAGAGAAGCCTGCACTGCAGTATATTCACTAGAGCTATTACCCAGGTTTTGTTTTAATCCAAGTAGCTCTGCTTTGCATTGTGTGCTACTACGGTGCTCTATCTGCCTGCAGGACAGAGGTGAAATGTAACTGGCATGGGGTGTCAGCCAGAAGGCAGCAAATGAGAGGTTTTCCTGGTATGTTACAGTTTAACAAAGGGGTGTGCCTACAATAGGTAGTATTTTCAGATAAATTGTATATTAAGCATTCCAAACTGAATCAATATGCATTGGATCAAGTCCTTATTGTTAAAAAAGATATAATCAAACATGTCTTACAAGGTAGCATGCAGAGTCAAGACTGAAAGCAAAAATGCAATAGGTATGCAGCTGCTCTTTCTGTAAGAGCTGTGCAGACTTCACAACTGTTGAAATTTGGTACAGGTGGACGAGATGATATGTCATTAATTTGTTTTGCCACTATTATGATTTTATGAAGTTGTTCATTTTTAGAAGGTAATGGCTAAGCTCTGCTTGTGTAAATTGTATTTTCAGCCTAGGTTCACAATCAAATGTTTCAAATGGTCTGTCAGATGCAGTGTCTCTGTCATAATCTGTTTTCAGATTGCTGGTCCTTTTACTAGGAAAGGAAATACAGCTTGCCTTTTTGCGCCCCCCCCCCTTTTTTTTTTTTTTTGTTAACATTTCCTATTACTTTTGTTTCCTTAGGTCATCTTAAAACTTCAACAGATAGAAATCCTCCACTTAGTCCACAGTCCTCTCTGGACAGTGAATTAAGTGCATCAGAGATGGATGAAGACTCTATTGGGTCTAATTACAAGCTAAATGATGTTACAGATGTGCAAATTTTAGCACGAATGCAGGAAGAAAGTAAGTATTTTCCATCCTGAAAGTGGAGCACTTTATCTTGTTTTTTTTATTGAATAACTGCAGTAGCGCTTGCTTAGCAGGAATGGAAAAGGGGGGTATAGATTCTACTATGGCTGTACAAATGTGGTTCTTCTGAGAAGGCTGGCTAGGGATTTCTGCCTCTAGGATAAGGAAGGAAAATTGCTGTGCAGAAGTGTTCTTTAGGAACAGTGGACAAAAGAAATGCTAGAGAGAGTATGAATTTGTAACATATGCTAAAAGGATGGTTGTTAGACTGGACTACTGCCTGCCACCAGTCTTCTCAGGAGATATGTGCCTTCCTGATATAATCCAGTCTTCTTGACATCAGTGCTTAAACCATTGTTTAAATCGCCAAAATGTAAAGTCAGTATAGCAAAGAATAGTTAAAAAAAGCACCTGTATAGATGTGTCTCTTTTAATATAGTTTTTGTTGAGACTTTGTCTTTTTGTCCCTCTGAGACTGCAGAAAGTGTTAGTAACTTCAGTTGTCAAACTAGGTCGTCTCCAGAATTTTTTTATTGTGTACACCTATCAGTGAAAAAAAACACCAAATGTCCAATATATGTATATTTTCTTCATAAATTATATACATGTACTGCTCTACTAATATATTACATAAAAATACAGAAATGTACACAAAGATATAAATTTTAAAAGGATAAGATAAAGATCTAGGATATAAATATATAAATAAGATGCAAATATATATGATATGAACAAATAAATGCAATTTTAAACATGTTGTTTTATTAGTAGTACAAAATTTTATTTCGTGGGTGCACCCCACTTCAGAGACCACGGGTCTAACAACTCTAGTTTCTCTAGGAGTAGCTTATATAGCTTTTTTTATTACATTTACTAATACGTTGTAAGAGTTACTTCATTGTGGCTGCTATAATTGTTATAGGATGTTACATGATATCAAAATTAAGGTGTGGCCTGTGTTGCTAGCATCCAGGCTGGGAGAGGAGATGAACAAGTACACAACACACATATACTGATGATTGCTCTAGTAGGGAAAGGAATGAGGTCACCTACTTGTTTTCATGACACTATCAGCTGGTAGATAACTTTTTTTGGTACTAATCTGAAATTAATGCCTCAAATAAAAGGAGTTAAGGTGAGTCAAACCTGAGTTTGAGCACTGGGTAGATATTTGTATGCACCGTCTCTAGTTTAAACTATCTGTGGGCTGGAAGCAAGTAAACAATATTCTCATTGTTGCCAGGCCTCCGGCAAGAGTATGCAGCATCTGCTTCTCGGCGTAGTTCTGGTTCTTCTTGCAATTCTACAAGGCGAGGCACGTTCAGTGATCAGGAGCTCGACGCGCAGAGTTTAGAAGATGAAGAAGATGGCACACATCATGCAGTGCACCCTGCTGTTAACAGGTTTTCACCGTCACCTCGCAGTTCTCCCTGGCCTTCACCAAAACAATCTCCAAGGAATTCACCTCGCTCCCGATCACCTGCTCGAAGCATAGAATACAGTAGAGTGTCACCCCAACCTATGATTAGCCGTTTACAGCAACCTCGTCTTTCGCTTCAAGGCCATCCTACAGATTTGCAGACTAGTAGTGTCAAAAGTGAAGGTAAAGAGCTCTGCCTCAAACTCATTACACAAGTAGTTGCTTAGTTGCTGTAAAGGATTTTGGTCAGTGTGCAGTGCTAAAACTATAAGCCTGTGTAAGATCATTGCTTAGTCTCAGAGTTGTTGAAGAAAAACCAGAGCAAGCAAAGCTTAAATTCTGCTGAGGAACCCTTACAGTCTCATGAGTTGATAGGCTTATATTTGTTTTAAATGTTATCCACTCACTCTGCACATAATTGAGTTTCATGGTGACAGAGTTCTATCTTTGGCAGGCAAATGCACTAAAATAAGGCAGAGCCCAAGGGAAGCTATCATTCAGCAGTAGGGTTAGGCCTTGCAGACGACAGAGTAAAATGCAGGGGAAGTAATGCGGCCAGATTAGAGTAACATGGCAATTTATGCATGCTTGTAGCTTGTGAGATAGTTGAATGCTTTCTCTGGCAGTGCAGGACTCTGAACTGTTTGAACATGAACATAACCTTATTACTACTGAAGCCATGCATTTGTTGGATGTTTTAGATATTTCAAAACTGTGCAAACTGCTTCATAACAAAAAATCAAGCTTGCAGTAAGCATGACACAATTATACTATATTGACATAGAACAAAATAAGGTAATCCTGATATGATTTTCCTTCTTGAATGTACTTTTTCATGGCGCAGTCTGGCAGAAACTCCTTTAACTAGGCTGAAATTTCAGAAGCTTATTTTTATTTTAACAAATGTAGTTGTTATCTGGCAAATAAAATGTAAAATTCAGAATTAATATACATTTAGATATGAAGAATTTACCTTATTTTTTTTTCATCTTTCAGGTAAGATGGATGCAAAATGTCTGCAGTATAGATGATGTAGAAAAGAATTTTTAAACTGTTTTTCTGAGATTTTTATTGTTCCACCACACCCCCCACCTTCCCCCACTGCCCCATAGTAAAGCAGTCTATGCCAGTTACGGAATTTCATTGTCTAAGAAATTTTAGAGTTTTAATCCAGAAAAATCAGTGTGCTAGGCTAGAACTTTCAGGGAGGATGATCCTGCAAATGTAAGTAGCTATTCAAGAATATCTTTGGAAAGGTTAGCTCAAGTCTCATCTAGTAATCATGGTTTGGGGAAATTTTAAGTATATAGGACAATGCAAAAGCTAATCAATTATATTGTGGTTTAGTTGAGGATTCCTTTCTTATTCTTTTCTGGGGTTTCGTGAAAGTCTTACTGCATGCTAGATGAGTGGCAACAAAAATATCCCATAAGAGACAAGGTACCAAAAGCTGGTATCCCACATACCAGAGGGATCAAAATAGAATGTGCAGTCATGTGTTTCTGAAACACTTCCAAGGAATTCTCTTGCCATTTTTGTGCAGTTGAATGTTGCTTGGATATTCAGAGTTGATGCAGCAGCAGCTGAAAAAAGTTTGTTTCTAGAATGGTTAGAGGGAAATTTGGTTGCCAGGGTTCAACAGTGTACCAACTGCAGTGCAAAGCAATCCGAACTACTAAGTGCACAAAGTCTCTTATAGGAATACTCAGCCTATGAAGACTCTTACTTTTGTTTTCATCTTTAGTGCTTTTGCATGGTTAGCGTACTTCTTTCCTGCATCCCTCTACAGAATCAGGATGGCCACTCATCCTGACAAGGCATCTGCAGTCTCCTGTCCAAAGTACGTCATCAACCCATCTGTGCATGGGTTGGAGATACACGGAATGTCATTAGACTTGAGAAATACTTAATGGCATCTTTTTGTAGTCTGTGAGCAGTGGAACAGATTCTAGAAGACCCTTGAAGAACCAGTATTAGCTGAATAGATAGTCAAGTCATATGTGAAAGATGAAGCATAACTGGACACTTAGTAACTTTGAATGCTGTGTATGAAGGGTTTCTTTCCAAGTGGGTGGCTGTTATTTGTTATGTAATGTTCTGAGAGGGGACTGAGTAGTGCCCAAAATTGACTCAGATAATAACTATGTGTTTTTACTATTCAGGCAAGCATTTTTATAATATAAATAACTTTCTAGGTAAAGACTTTGAAAACTGTGCAAAACTGCAAATTAGGTTTGCCTATTACATTTCTTTAACAGTAGGACAAAACCCAGAGAATCATAATCCAGATATGTTTCAGTTTCAAAGCTCACTATGCTTGACTTTTTTTCACCACAGGTGAAAAATGTACATGCTTGCTTTTTCATATGAATATTTTGATGTGATAGATCTGAGAATAATATAGGACTTTAATTCAAGATAATGGAAAAAATGTAATGTAACAAAATAGGCTTTTAAATTGCAGTGTAGTTTTATATAGCTAACATTTTGTGTTGCTTAAAATTGAGGTCCAACGATGGGTTCATAACATGAACTTTGTCCAGCATCAGTCTACATGTTATGGCATCTTTGTATTATTTTGTACAGAAAAACTAAGGCGTAGTCTTCCAAACTTGTCCAGGACATCTAACATCCAAGCTGAGTCTGTGAAAAACAGCAGAAGTGACTCAAACTTCCAAGTGCCAAATGGAGGAATACCTCGCATTCAACCTCAAGCCTCAGCCAGTAAGTACCTTCAGTGTATATTTCAGAATTAAGTGATGGTACTCAGCTGTCTTCCAGTTTCATGGCAAAGAGAAACACTGCATGCCACACTGGAGATGCTAATCTTGATTTTTTAATCATATCTGTGTGAATCTGCTTTTCTGGTACACAAAATCTGGTACTGATTAAATTCAAAGAATGCCTAATCTCTTATTAAGGTATCATTCATATTTTTATAAAAGTATATATAGAAGTATATCTAACTATACTATTTATTTATACTCTTTATATAGTAGTTAGACATTTCAGAACCTATTTATTTCTGTGATTTACAGAAAGTGTAAGGCTTTGTACTTCTGAATTTTATTTTCAGACTACAAAAATATACTAGGCTATGAAATACATACCTAGATGATGTTTACTGCTTTTTTTAAACTAGTGAAACCTGATCTGAAAACATTAATACAAGTTCAACCCTTGTTTGCTGTTCCTTTTCTTTTGAATTGTCACCTGGAAATTATATATTTGGTTGCAGATTTTATTTACTTTCTTTAAGTATCAGTTACTACTTAGAAAAGGTTTGCATGAACCTGTGTCACGTGGAACAAATTAGCCTGTTGCTGGGCTAGTAGCTGCTAGTTTGTCCAAAAGTGAACTGAAATGAGAATGCTACTCCTAATCTCACAAGTCTCTTGAAAATGGTGACCTTAAAGAAGCCAAAGTAAATGAAACTGAAATATTCAGTGCTTCTTTATATGTCAATATTGACAGCTCCTCTTGTTTAAATGTTTCCTAACCATTTTATTTTAAAACAAGTTTCAGAATTTAATAATCCTGTGTGACATTTTCAAGGGCAGAACACATTATGAGTATTACTATGTGTAGAGCTTTGGGTTATACAAGTTCTATGATAAAAGTTTATCGGTAATCTAAATATTTGATGGGAAATGGAAGATAACATTTGTGAATGAAATTTAATACTTTTTTTTAACCCACTGAACAGTAAAGGCATACTGGCATACCTAGTTGGCCTTGTTAACTGCTCCTTTCAAAACAGTGTGTTAATGCAACCAAATACAGAATACGGAATACAGACCATGCCAAAGACTACAAGATTTCTATCTTTGTAGTGACTCAGACCAGATGTAAGGGTCATATGGACAGTCAGTTCCAGGTGTGTGATACTGTAGCCAAAAGAAGTTAGTGTGACCTTGTGATTGTTCATATAGGTTACCCCAGCATCCTTTCACCTTGTCTCCTTCTTCCACTATCCGTAAACACTCAGAAGGTGGGATTGACAACTGAAAGGGCATGTGTGTAGTTCAAATGCAGGACTGTTTTCTGTTAGGGAGGCTTATCAAACTATAGAGCAGTTGGATAGCAGTTCTCCAACTGTGTTATTTTTGTGATAGGATGAATAATCAAAATGACCTGAAGGAAAATGGAAAAAAATTTTTAGTAAAAATTTGTACAGATTTTATTTGATGTTTTAAAATTGAGTGAAGTGGGAAGAGCAAAGAGGGAAGCATAGTTGGCTAGAAGGCTATTTCCAGTATTAAAAATATATTCACAGTTAATATTTATGGAAAGACCAGACAGCAGAAGTCTCAATATTCAGTATTTAGTGAGTTACATCATTGCAGGAGCCAAAGTAGTGTGACTTGTTTCTTGTGTTTATACATACCTAATTTTTTTCAACTTGTGGATGCATTAAGAATCACAGCAATTACTAGGTAAATCTACTTGCCTTTCATGAGACTATTTCCCCAAATGTGAACCACTCTAGACGAACTTACATTTAAATGTAAGTTAAATATAATTAATAAAGCCCAGATTTCTAGCTTTTACAGTTTCCCTGCTCTTACAGATGTTTGTCAGAGTCTTGCTATTGACAATCGTAAAACGGTTTGTGTATGAAGTCAATATGTAAGTATCTTTGCTTAGTCTGGATTTAAAAAAATTCTGCAAAACTGTACATTGTATAAAAAATTCCAGAATTGTGTCCTTTTTATTGTATACTTTTTGTTTTATTGATTTTATATTTTGTCACCTTGCATAAAGCACTGTTAAATTGCAATGAATTTTTGTTTTCCCTTGGCAATGACTTCTGGGTCTTGGGATTCAAAGCTTCCTCATATACCTGCTAGTTTTGCATGAGCTTACCTTTGCAAGGATGCTGGCTTGCCACCCAAGGTCACTACTTTTCTCCTTGTCAAAGATCTGCTGTTCATAATTTACTTGCACATTTGCTGTGGCTGCAATACTGAACTTGCTATGGTTGCTGGCATTCAAAAATGAGCTAGGAATCCAGTAAGTTTCTGAAAAGACAATTCCTGTTATGGTACATAGGCAAAAAGTACGTGCTTGCTTAAAGAGTAGAGCAAAGACACTTTAATATGTTTAGAGGTACAACTGTAAAACATGAAAACATTTGGTGTTTTAAGTTTTAGCTGTAATGTAGTGAAAAATCCAAATTCTTTCTGAAAAGAGATTGAGTGAATTAAATAGCAGCTGTAACTATTTGAATCTTCATTTACATCTGATTCTCCATGCCATTATGCAGAAAGTACATTTTTATATGAAAGCTATAAAATATTTCACCTTAAAACACTGGAAAGTACAGTAATAGTTGTGTTCTCCAAAGAATAGGTATCTTTTAGATTTTAGAGTGTTAGAATGACAGGAAGTCACTGTATTTGGGTCCCATACCACATAGATTGTGCAAAGCTGTAGAACTTCTAGAGTGGCTTCCACATAGTAGCTACGTGCTTTCTAGTGGATTGCGTGCGATACTTCAGTACTTACCTGGCACTATTAGCATACAGATGTTAAATCTTTAAGCAGGGGTAAATGTAATATTCTTTTGAAGGGCTAAGACGTACGTTGTTCAAACTATCAAGAAAGTCACTAGTCTGCTTGCCAAGATCCAGCTGCTTGGCATGTTCAGAGTAAAAGGAAAGTGTATGCTTTGAGGAAACTGAGTATTCCAGCTCAGTTGACGAGAAGTACACATAACTACGTGTGTTTAGCATGCACCATTTGTGACAGGTTATGTGGTAGCGTACAGAGCACTTCAAGAGCAGCAAATAGTGTGGATCAGGACGTACTCCACGCTTATCTCAAACTGCATGCTTTCTCAGCATTGCTCAGATTGCATTGCCTGAAGTTCTTTTCAGTGATTCAGTGCACAGAATTGTTCAGCTATGGAGTCGTCTCTTTTCCTGGAGTCTCCATGGAGAAGGAAGTAATTTGATATACAGAGATTTTTAATCCCTTCCATATCATCCCACATCTCTGACTTGCAAGCAGTGTAAATAATGATGGGGAAAGAAACGTAGTGCCATGTACAGTAGCATATTTAAATCTAACTGGGGCAGACTAAATTCAAGAAAATAAATATGAAGGAAGAAGCTGGTTTTAATTTTGTGTGGTATAACAAAAACACTGATTCAGTAAAAAATTGGTATAATGGAATACTTGTGGACAGAAACACTCTGGCCAGTAGTTTGCCTCATTTAAATTCCTAGGAATTGTGCTCATTTTTAAACATCTTACTGTGCTTGATTGGCTGTTCATGGGTATGCCTTAAAAAAATTTATAGCAAGGCCATGTGCCAGAAGTTGAGTAAGAATTGCATATTGCCACGTGCTTTTTTGCATTAGATTCTAGTTGGTAGAAGGACTAGTTTTTTTATTCTTAATAGACACAGGCAGCACGTTATCATGATAGTTTATAAACAGTTTAATTCCTTTTTGCTGTTTGTTGAAAGTTACATTTTTTTAGTTAAGACTAAAATGAATAGACTACCTAGTCGTATTTTCAGAATGAAGATAAAACACATGATGAATTTCTTTCATAGTTCATAAAATTCTGAATTTTGAGTAGTTCACAAAATTGTGATTTTTGCACTGATTGAATGATAGGAAAGGTGGTCGCAATTACTATATACTATCAAGTTTAGAAAAGGATTAGCTTAACATTATTAGAATTCTAACTGTTCTTCCCTTTTCTTCATGGTGATAATCACCAATTAGTGATAGGATTACTGAGCTTCCTTACTCGGGGTCAGGGTCTTTATACACAGCTGTACCTTCATCTTTCTTCCTCCTAACTATGGAAATAAGCCTTGCTAGTGCAATCAGTTTTATGCTGGTATAAACTGCATACACTGAGGTGAGAAGAAATGTTTATTCATACATTATCATTTTAAGAAGCCTTTGTGTAGGCAAAGCTTTATTTCATTAACTACTTTCCTCCTTTCTCCCTTAAATACACTGCGGTGAAAATACGCTGAGTCGATGCGTTCCTTCTGGCAATAGGTAATTCTCTCCTTGCCAAGATCCTGCAGCTCTTGGAACATTGTCTTCTCTCTTGGTAACTGGTAGGTAGTGAGCTCATTTCAAGGCAGTTTCAGCCCTTGAACATTACTAGAAAAAAGTCAGGGGATATAGGAGCTAAAGGAGCAATAAAAAAGTTTCTGTAACGCTGTCTCCATGCTGGCAGTTGATAAGTCTTAGTGTTATGTCTTCATTGTAAGTTTGAAGAGAGAAAAAACAGACCTCTCTCAAAATGGCTTCTGTTTTAATAACTGAAGAATACAATTTGTTTATATGATGATCACATTTAAACAAAGATTTATATTTTGTATAGTGTTAGAGTATTTATTTCACAACTCCTTTAGAATAAAAAGTTTAGGCTTGCTAGGTCAAACATGACAGTTTAATTTTCATCTTTGTATCTAATCTTGCACTCATATTGCTGTAGCATGTTTGCTAGGTGGCTTGTTCTCCCTTATGGTGTATTAATTTGTTTTTGCCTTTCTGGGCTTTTTGCCCTGCAGGAAGCTTTATTCTTACAGAATCCGCGCATTTTGCACTGCAGAATTTCTGACACGCTTCTCTGTAACTCTTTGCCATTAAGAGCAAGCATCATTTAAAAAAACCCACTGCTCCCAGTGTCATAACAGCTTTTTGAGTGTTTTACTCACTCTGTTTCTTGATGCTTCACAACTGGATGCAATTCTGAAATTCCCAGTAAATTTTCTTATCTTCTTAGACAAATATAACACTTCTTGTCTTTCAACAGCTCTGCAAAGGCAGAAAAATTTGCCTCGTGCTGCCTTCAAAACCAAACAGTTTCTTCAAACTCCATCTACAAAAGGAGGTAATTAACTTAAAACCTCTTATCAAGCTCCAGCAAATCTCAGATAATTGTTCACCTGCATTAAATCTCACATATTCTAGATTAATAAAATTGCTCTTGCATGTCAAGATTAACCAAGTGATCTTTTCTGTATGAAAGCTAACTTTTTGGTCTAAACAGTAAAAATGCAACACTGCATTATATAGGAAAAAAAGTATTAAATTGGATTTTGAGATAAAATCCAAGGACTGGTGACTTCCAGCGTTATTCAGGAAATCTGGATTAGAAAAACAGACTCCTGAATCCATATTCATTAGGGCAACATTTGGATAGGAATTTTTAAAATTGTAAAATACAGTTTTTAAAACAAGTTGTAAAAATTGTTCTTTTTTTGATTGTGCAAAAATATGCTGGCAAGTGAAAATATTATCCTTTGTTCTGGAAACAAAGTCTAATGACTTTATCCTTAAAAAGATAAGCGTAGAATGGCAACTTGTTACGCACGTACTTGCGCTTTCTCTTTTCCGCTCGAAAATGGAAGATTAACCTCAACATACAGTAATTTAGATATGTATTTTTTTCCTCAAAGAACTGGAGATTATTGTATATAATCCAGTTTGATAACAGCTGAAGTTGACTTATTTTTGTGAAGAAAATGAAATCTATTTCTAGTCTCTAATCCAGTTAGACAAGTTTCAACTGCTTTTTAATTAATTCTGGCAGACCTGTATGTGACACTGACTCAATTTCATGATTTTGGTTTTAAGCATAGTTGGTCCTGTTGTGTATTACGGTCTAGAAGATCTCATTTTAAAGATCATATCTCCCTTGAGACCAATTCGTAAGCACCATATATGCTAAAATACTTTAAGGATTATAAGAGCCCTTTATGCAGATACTGAGGGTGGCTGACAAAATGCATGCTTTTCTCTCAGGTTTAACAATGCTAACTGCTTTGAGTCATCTTCATTCCATGCAGAAAGTTTTAGAAAAGTATAATGACTTTGAAACAGATTCACATGGCTTAATAGGAGATCTCTAACACTTCATAACATTTCATACCAAATAGAGAAAAGTTCTCTCAATGTTTTGCTTGGGCATAAGACCACCATTGCAATTCCTCTGCAAAGCTTTCCATGCTCTCTTTCCAGTTGGCCATGTCTTTACCTTCATCAGGATATCTGGAACACTTTATTAGGTCAATGGCCTAGTCTGGAGCTGTGGAAATGTACAGAAAATTATCTTCTCCTTGAGTTTATATTTGTAAAATGTTATTAAACCTTAGAGAATGAGGAACCAAGCATGTTGCACTGCTGGCTCTGTATTCCAGTTTATAGTTGCTGTCCTTCCTCACTGCAGATGAGGGCCCAACATGTCCTTTTCTGTTATTTGCTATTTTATAGTCCTTGATGTGTTGATTTTCTTGCTTCTGAGACTCTCATGAGTATAGAAGCATTATGCAGTAATGAAACAATACTCTTTTTTTCCAAAGAACAAATAACTATATGGAACAATTGGTTTTAGTTTCTTAAAATACTGTTTATTACATAGCTTGACACAGAGTTGGCTTTTTTTTTACCATCTTGTGTAAAACAGTCCAAAATACATTCAAATAACTATCTCAGAGTAACAGATTTGTTAAGGCTTATGCAGCAATCCAGTATTACTCAGATCACAGAATCATAGAATGGTTGAGTCATCTGGTCCAAACCCACTGCAGTAAGCAGGGACACCTTCAACTAGATCAGGTTCCTCAAAACTTTGTCCAGCCTCACCTTGAATGTTTCCAGGGATAAGGCATCTACCATCTCTGGGCAACCTTTTCCAGTGGTTCACCACGCTCATCGTAAAAAATTTCTTCCTTATATTTTGTCTAAATCGATCCACTTTTAGCTTAAAACCGTTAAAAACCCCTTGTCCTATTGCTACAGGCCCTATTAAAAAGCCTGTCTTTATCTTTCTTGTAAGCCCCCTTGAAGTACTGGAAGTCCACCATAAGGTCTCCCCGGAGCCTTCTCTTCTTGACCCCGAGTTTCTCAGCCTTTCCTCATAGGAGAGGTGCTCCATCCCTCTGATCATTTCTGTGGCCCTCCTCTGGACCCGTTCCAACAGATCCTGTCTTTCCTGTGCCGAGATGACAGACAGGTTATTGATTCCCATCATTTTACCTCATTTGTTGTTTCATATCAGTCGGAATCATCTCATCACAATGGTTCTGATTTCACAGCTGCATTAGAATTGAGTCTGGTTTCAAGTGGTGTGCAGCAGCTGGCCTTGTGGTACAGGCCAGATAAGGTTCTAGCTTCACAGCATCCTGCTTTGCCAGGTGGGGATCTCTTGCTCCCTGCCCACAGTCAAGGACAGAATCCAGAGAGGGTGGGAAATCTAAATGTTGTGACTGCACAGTGCCATTTATTTTTATTGTTGCCAGATGTTTTAATTGTAGTTGGTTCTAGTTGCTTAGATTCTAAGGAGGTGGAGCTGTAAAAAGTTGTTAAGCACTACCCTTACATGTTTATGTGTTTTTATTAAACATGGATCAGCTAAATACTGCACAATGGGTATACAGTTATCAGATGGTCTTTGACTAAGGCAGTACCTCGCTCTTTGTGGTCCTGTCTTACAAATAGGCCAAACTGAGTTTTATTAAATATCCAGAAGTGCTCTAAGACAAAATTCTTTGTGTAGAGCAGAATTATTAGGCAGTTCGCCAGAGATTGCATCATGCAGACTGCTTTGGAGATCACAGCATGTTAGAAGACAATTCGCTCCTTTATGTACATGAATGAATACAGCTCTCAGCAATGTCTGTAATGCTGTGCTGACAGGAAGCGTTTTATGAATTGACAGCTCAAGTTGGAAGCATGGTGAAATATGGTCAACAGAAAACTGGAGAGAATGGAGAGGACTAATTTACTGGATGCTTAGTTTCACTGGGAATGTGACAAGCTTTCTTCAGTTACAATTTTCCATTGCTTATCTGTAACTACAACCCTTTTCCCTGTTGTACCTGTAAGACGCCCAAAGCTGTATTCAGTTCTCATACACTGGCATTGCTCTGTTAGTCAGCTGCTAACATGATGCTGTATTTGTGTTCCAAGAAAGTGTTGTAATGAGAATTTTGGTGATAAAAGCTCCCTATGTAGAATCCCACTGTAGAATCACTTGGAAATTCTCCACATTCGTTGTACCAATGTTACAGGCAATGTCACATTTTAAAAACTTCTAATATGAGCACTTTCCTGCTCTTTTTGTCCAGTCATTCTGCTGTTAAAGCTTTCCTTAATCCATCTTCTGGCTTGACGCCAAGGTTTTTATTTTAAGAATTTTTATTTATTATCCTTGCTACTTACCAACTGTCATGTATTGCTGACATCTCTGCCACCTTTTTTGTCAGCTTTTCCTATGAGTGGCTTCATGCTGTGTTTGATATTGCTATCAGTGGCAAGGCCCTCTTGGATAATCCAGAAAGGAATCCAATGCAGTTCACAACTGCAATGATTAATGTATTAATCTTCCTAGACATCCCCTATAAGAAACGGCTTCAAAATACAACCTGAAAACTACCACTTCCTCTGTACTCCATTTAGGATGCCACACTTCTGTCATTACTGGTCTTTCACTCATGTTCTTACTAGATCTACCTTGTAGATATGTGAAGGGCAGTCGTCTTTATGTACAGCATGTGTCAAAGAGGACCCAATTTTGGTCTCTGTGTAAAAAGTTTATTTAGTGGAGTAAAGACTAGTTTGTGCAAATTCACTAATATAGTGAATAATATAAATATAAATAGGATTTTGTTTTACTTTCCTGATTGATTTGATTGTGTTCTGTTGACTGTTACTGACCCACCCTAAACAGTTTGAAAAGCTGGTGAAATTTCATTTAAATATTAAGATGATGGATTAGTTTAAGTGTTCTCTTTAGTGATATATTATGTATAATTTGAAAATATTTCCTATACTTGTGAAGAATTGTGTTTAAGGTTCAGCATTATTGACAAACTGTTGAATATTTTGGCTTATTAACCTTTCTCCAAAAGGATTTGTTAAAGACCTTACATACGAACTCAGATACAAAGTATCTGAATGCAGATATTAGTTATACTGATAATTTAGATAATGTTTGTAAGAAGAGGAAGGCTATAAATTGTTATAGTTGACTGGTTTAAGTTTCATAGCAGCACCTTAATGTCTTTGGTGTTGGGGGTTGGCTGATCCTATCTTTTTTTTTTTTTTCCTATCATACAATAAATCTGGGACATGACTATATCTTTAGGTGAATTCAATGGATTTGGTTAAAAAGAACAGCATAAAAGAAACACGATGCAGTGCACTCAACATTTCATCATTGAAGGCTAATAAACACTTTGAATCTATTTAGGGACTGTATGACACTACTGTATTCTTCAAGATGTTCTTTCAGGGATGGGAATTAGGTTCATGTGTTTCTGAAACAGTTAAATTTCTTCTTAACAAATAAGTTTGTTTCTTTTGACTTGACTGATATAATGGTTAGAGACTTACTAGTATTACTTATAAATCCAGATAAATAAAGAATTTAGTAAGCAAATTAAAGTTATGATATCAAAAACACATGACAAAGAGGACATCTGAATTCCTGTTTCTCATTGCTGCTTGATTGGCTGTATTCCATTATACATTCCATATTGTTTGAATATTCACATAATTTCCTGGGTTTAATTTCAGTTATACTGTAATTTAAGCTTGAAAGTAACTTCTGTATTTTATTTTCCAGTACCTTCTTCAAGTAAGTTTCGCTCACCTGCAGCACCATCTCCCCTAGCTCTCCGACAACCAGTGAAAGCATTTAGTAACCATGGACCCAGTTCAGTTGCTTCTCCAGAAGCCACACAACTGACACACAGTAGTTCTTCACCAGGGCCTCTTGCAGCCCAGAGTTCAGGCTTGCCAAGCCCTGCCAGCAGTATTAACAGTACTACTCTTACCAGACCGGCAGGGACAGCAGGGATGAGGAGTGGTTTGCCCAGACCCAGTGCCCCTTCTACAGGGGGTATCCCAGTGCCTCGCAGCAAACTTGCACAGCCTGTTCGCAGGTGAGTATGTGACAGGTGGTCTTAGTTTGAAGTTTTCATAATGAATTTTGTATGTTGTGTATTTGTGCTGCTCCTTCCTGTAATTCTCATTTTGATTTCAAGGTCTTTAGCGTGGAAGTGGAGACCTTCGTGTGACATATTTGCCTGTGTTTCCAAAACAGTTTTGAAGCAAAACTGAGAGACAAAGGTTCTTGACTTAGATAGTGAAGGTGAAATAAATAATGAAAGATACTGAACTAAGTAAATAAACTGTCTTAGTCTGAGCTGAAAAGGCAGTAGGAATTTCTCTGGATGTGGTAAAAAGCTATCAAAATATAGCTGGCAAGTAAAAATACATTTGTACCACCATAGCTGGCAAGTGAAAATTCATTTGTACCACAAAGTGACACATCCTGAAATCAGAACTATTTTCCTCTTGTAATTTTTAAGTCATGCATTGGTATCAGGGTGAGAACAGTTTCTTTCCTTGGGCAGTCAGAAACTTTAGGAAGGAAGACACATGAGAACAGAGGAGGCATCCATAGCATTTGCTAAACTTGACATAGAAATCAATGGAGTTAACTCACAGGACAAAACAATTTTCAGCTTAAACATAACCTTTGTGCTAACACCAAACTGTAGAAATTGCTTAATGTCAGAGTGTTTTGGAAAACTGCAAGAGAAACCAAGTATTAACTGGAAATGCTACATGGATGGTTTGTCTTCAGGAGAATCAGAAGGCAGTGATGCGTAATGTAGCATATGTGTTCTTAATGCCATGCTGATGTGTTCCTGGAATGTGTGGAGGATAACTTCCTCACCCAGCTGGTGAGTGAGCTGACCAGGGAAGGTGCCCTCCTGGACCTGCTTCTTGTGAACAGGGAAGAGCTTGTGGGGGAGGTAAAGGCTGGAGGCCGTCTAGGGTGCAGTGATCATGAGATGATTGAGTTTTCAATCCTTGGAGAAACAAAGAGAGGGGTTAGTAAAACTGCCACTTTAGACTTCTGCAGGCTAACTGTTCAAAAGACTGATTAACAAAATCCCTTGGGAGGCTGCCTTGAAGGAAATGGGAGTCCAGGAAGGCTGGACATACTTCGAGAGAAGTCTTAAAGGCACAGGAGCAGGCTGTTCCCGTGTGCCAAAAAACAAGCAGGTGGGGAAGGAGACCAGCCTGGATAAACAGGGACCTTTGGCTGGATTTCAAGAACAAAAGGAGAATCTAATGCCTTTGGAAGAGGGGCCAGGTCTCCCATGAAGACTATAAAGATGTAGTGAAGCTATGCAAGGAGAACATTATGAGAGCTAAAACACAGCTAGAGCTCAACTTAGCTACAGCTGTTAAGGATAAAAAAAAAAGTTTCTATAAATTCATTAACAGCAAAAGGAGGATTAGGGCAAATCTCCCTCCCTTACTGGATGCGGAGGGAAACATGGTAACTAAGGATTAGGAAAAGGCTGAGGTGCTCAACGCTTACTTTGCCTCAGTCTTTAGCAGTGGAACTGGCTGTTCCCTGGACACCAGCCTCATGAGCTGGGAGATGGGGAAGGGGAAGCAGACTGAGGTCAGCACAGTTGAAGAGGAGGTGGTCAGAGATCTGCTACACCACTTGGATGCACACAAGTCTGTGGGACCAGATGGGTGACACCCAAGGGTGCTGAAAGAGTTGGCAGATGTGCTCGCCAGACTGCTGCCCATGATTTACCTGAAATCATGGCTAACAGGGGACTGGAGGGTGGCAAATGTGACACCCATCTACAAGAGAGGCAGAAAGGATGATCCAGGAAACTATAGACCTGTCAGTCTGACCTCGGTGCCAGGGAAGGTCATGGAGCAGAACATCTCGAGTGCCATTAAAGGTCATATAATGGACAACCAGGGGATCAGGCCCAGTCAGCATGGGTTTATGAAAGGCAGGTCCTGCCTGACAAACCCGATCTCCTTCTACGAGAGGGCGACCTGCTTATTGGATGAGGGAAAGGCTGTGGATGTTGTTTACCTTTGAAAACCATTTCCCACAGCATTCTCCTGGCAAAACCCAGGGCTTGGTTTTGGGGCCACTCCTGTTTAACATCTTTATTGATGATCTAGACAAGGGGATCAAGTGCACCCTCAGTCAGTTTGCAGATGACACCCAGTTGGGTGGGAGTGTTGATCTGCTCGAGGGTAGGGAGGCTCTGCAGAGAGACCTGGACAGGCTGGAGCCATGGGCTGAGCCCAACTGGAGGAGTTTCCATAAGGCCAAATGCCGGGGGCTGCCCTTGGGCCACAACAACCCCCAGCAGCGCTACAGGCTTGGGGAGGAGTGGCTGGAGAGCTGCCAGTCAGAGAGGGACCTGGGGGGGTTGATTGACAGCCGGCTGAACAGGAGCCAGCAGTGTGCCCAGGGGGCCAAGAAGGCCAATGGCATCCTGGCTTGTGTCAGCAATAGCGTGGCCAGCAGGGACAGGGAAGGGATCTGACCCCTGTACTCGGCACTGGTGAGGCCGCCCCTCGATTCCTGTGTTCAGTTTTGGGCCCCTCACTACAAAAAGGACATTGAGTGACTCGAGCGTGTCCAGAGAAGAGCAACAGAGCTGGTGCAGGGTCTGGAGCACAGGTCGTACAGGGAGCGGCTGAGGGAACTGGGGGTGTTTAGTCTGGAGAAGAGGAGGCTGAGGGGAGACCTCATCGCCCTCTACAGCTGCCTGAAAGGAGGTTGCAGAGAGCTGGGGATGAGCCTCTTTAACCAAGTAACAAGGGATAGGGCAAGAGGGAATGGCCTCAAATTGTGCCAGGGAAGGTTTAGACTGGATATTAGGGAGCATTTCTTTACAGAACGGGTTGTTAGGGGTTGGAATGGGCTGCCCAGGGAGGTGGTGGAGTCCCCATCCCTGGAGGTGTTTAAGAGTTGGGTTGACATAGCGCTGAGGGATCTGGTGTAGTTGGGAACTGTCAGTGTTAGGTTAATGGTTGGACTGGATGATCTTCAAGATCTTTTCCAACCTAGACAATTCTGTGATTTTCATTGAAGGTATCAAGTGGAAGCCAGCTGAAAAAAGAAAAAAAAAAAAAAGCAGTCATCCATGAGAAATACTAAGAATCTCCTTAAACAGAAAGGATAAACAGTTGGTCTCCATCACCGTAAAAAAAGACAAACCAGCCATAAATAGCAAAGTGGGAGAGTTCTGTTCTGCAGTGAGTGTTGGGCACAGGAATGACAAGTGGCTGTCACAGTATTGACTGTTTTGCAGTCTGAGTCTGCACTGTCAGCAGTATGAAACTTTGTGTAATAAAAAGCAGTTGGTTTCTGACAGGAAGTTCTCAGTAGTAGCAAAGTGTGGTTGCCCAAATTGTGACTTTTCTTAGAGAAAAGTGTTCCACTTTATTAAACAGCTTTTTTTGAAATTTTACGTACATAATGCAGCATCTGTGTACCACGCAATAATGAAGTATCTATGAATGTCAAGATTTTAATGTAAGCAAAATTTAATACTCTAAACAAGGATTTTCCTGTTCATACATCACTGGAAAAAAAATGGCCTATTTTTAGGTGGCAGCAGATTAAGTTTGTATTCTCACAGGGTATAATAGCAAAGTTTTCTGTCTATGTAAATGTTTTTCTGGCATGGTGGTTGCCAAGATACAACACACAGAACCTGAAAAAATACTTGGGGTTTAAATAAGCTGTATTGCAGAGAAGTAAATGAGTAAAGTGTGTATTTCAACTACTTATAAAATGTTTACATTCTTTTGAGACTTCAGCAATTATGTACGAAACTAAAAAATATCTAATTTTATTTTAGATCATTACCCACTCCCAAAACCTATGGCAACGTGAAAGACGAGAGTTGGAAAGATGGCTGCTACTGAACTGCAAAACTTAATGCAAAGTTCCAGTGTTCATGGATGCTTCCTCACCAGGCTAAAAGACAGCTTGATTATACAAACTGTTCAGATGTGACTGACTTTTGGGATTTGTCAAAATTCCAGACCTCTCTGTCTCTAATTAGCACAAACTGGCAGAGATTATAAAGCAGCACTTTAATGACATCTAACATCAGATGTTTGGTGGTGACACAATCACTTCTACATTAAATTGCTATCAGTTCTGGATTTTTTTTCTTGCTTGCTAAAAATGTATCAATGTGAGCATTTATGACAGTGGCCGATGTCTGGGCAGAAACCTAACGAATGCCAAAGAAATGCCCATCTTGAAAAACAGCAAGTATAACAGTCAACTTACATTGCCCAAAACATAGTTTTCAGCCTGTTTTAATTCAGCAGAAAGATTGGTGAATATGTACTATTGAAACAAGATTCTGATTGCAGACTGCTACAGTGCTAGTGAAACATTGCTTTTAACAATTACGTGAGATTTTCATTGTGGAAAGTGGTACGTACATCCTTCAGAAAGAGTCACAAGTTACTCTGGAGGATTGGGCAGAATAGTAAGTAGTAGCCATGGCTTTTATTAACATGAAAGGTTTTGAATGTAGCAGACACACCCAAATGCAATAGTATAGATTGCATCTTTCCTATGTTATCAGCTTTACATGCTCTTATGTGTTTGACTGCCAAAAGGGCTTAGTATCAGTTGTACAATCTTTCTAACCTTAACGTTCCTGGCTCAGGAAAGATGGCCTTTGCTATTGTAGCCACATTTTTAACACATGGCTCACTATTTGGGAAAAACTTTTTTTACAGCAGGTTTCCTTACAAGGAAAGAACAAGTTTTATGTTAATTTGTTCTAACACCACACCACTATGCTTGCAGCCTGGAGCAACTGTAAATGCTGATAGTTAAGGAGAAGGAAACACAACTATGCACTTGTAACATACAAATTTTTAAGGTAATGAGTTGATGCCAAATGATATTCATTTAGGTGATGTTCCATGGTATGAGGGAGTTTTCTGTATCCTATTTTTTTACTTTCATCCATTTATTTTAAATTGGTTTATTTTAAATTGTAAATATTTTTACAGAAGATAATTGCCCATGTAAGTGTGTTTAAATGTGTACCTTGCCTTACATATGTGTATCTCACATTACTGGTAACAGAGTATGAAACCTGCTATGTCTGTTTACAAGCTATTAAATTCCTCTGGTGGCTCTGACTTACTCTTAACACATTTTTCTCAGAACAACTCATATATTTAGCATTTGAACCATTATTTTCTGTTTTGAAAGACATCATGCAAACATTTGTAACGTTGTATTGGGTGGGACTAGTTAAATGGAAGGGATTTTGTTTGAAGCTTTTTCAGTATTTTGGATGTACAGTTGATGAAGTAAGAGAATGTGAACGGTATCTCCTTTGTGCAATGACTGACGAACACTACAGGTTGCATTGGATGGTAGGTAGCCTTCAGCCCCATTAGTATCCAAGTTTGGAACTGCTGGTGTATTTTGACTCCCACCACTAGGAGGATAACTAACCCTGAAATTCTACCACTTGAGTTTTAGGCCAGCATTAACATATTCCTGGATGAAAAGCCATGCAATACTACTTGACTTGGAAGAAGCCAAATAGGAAGGAGTGGAGACTAATTTGCAGCTCTAATAACTCAAGCAAGCTTTGGGCTGATGAATGACTTCACACTCCAGACCAAGATCTGTGCTGAGACTCTGAAGTCAGGGTATCAAATATACTGTAATTCAGTAAGATTTCAGCAGGGGTAAAGAAACTACCTTGCACCAGTTGACCAGTACATACCACTAATCTACTCTTGGGTCATTCACTGGCACAGATAATGGATGTTGGTGTCTCATGTCACGATTAAACAGAAGAGAGAACTAGATCAAATGCCTGTAACCTCACTAAAGCCCGAATTTCAACATTTCAACATTTTACAAAGCAATGCTGCAGTCTTCATTGAAAAAAAGGTGAATTTTAATTGGTGGATTTTATCACTTGACTTTTAAATTTTGAAAGTCAGTTTAGGTGACAATATTGGGGGTTTTATCATGGCTGCATCAAACTGTTGTGTATGTTTCCTTAAGTTAAGTAATTCATCACTCGGGTAAGGTCAGCTTAAGTTTTATAAGGATTCTTTTCTCTGCTGTTCTCCCCTGTAGTACAGCGAATGACTTCCTGAGAAGACAGACTGTCTGTTTACTAGAAAGCCTTTGTGCGTTACCAGTTTATTGATATCAGGAAATCACGGGGCTCTGTGTTTAGAAATTTATTGCAGAAGTGTGGAAATACAGATTTGATAAACTAGTGCCTATGATTTACTTAACTTATGTTTGATATAGTAGTAAGGGTTTTATGAATGTGGATTACTTTTTGTGCCAACAGCTCGGAATTGTTGTATGTGTGTAGGCAGAAGGACTTGTTCTGCTTCCAAAGTTATTTAATTTTTTTGTGTTTGAATGTTTTTGTAAGTGTTAAAAATGTAAAAAAAAATATATATAAAATATTCTTACCACTAAATTCTTCCTGGATCATTATTTTTATAACAAATCATTTTTAAAAGCTTTTAGAAATTTAGAGGGTATTGTTTTAGGTCTTTTTTTTGTTGGTTGGGTTATTTTTCAAGAACCATACTCAGTTTTCCAGAAGTTACCAACATCAGCTTCTGCCCGCATAATTCATGAACTGAGTACAACGCTGTATTTGGGTGAAATCTGATTTCACTGACATACAGAGGTAGACTGTTGTGCCTCTGCTCTGGAAGGACAATGCATAATTCAGAGTTACGTGAAAAACTATTCTGAATTTTCATCCAGAGTGATTTGGTTTTACAGTTCCTTAGTACAGAAGCTGTCTTTCTGTTTTTACAGGATTTGTGCTCACTTCAAACAACCACATGAAACAAATTTTTCATTTTGAAAATTCTGGACTTTATGCAGAAAATTGAGCAGTGTAAAAGTGTACCTAGTAAGTCTGCTTTGAATTGTTAAGTACACATTTTATCAAGCTCGTATATAAATGCTTCTACTTTCTGGCTCACACAGAAGCAAGAAGTTTGTTTTGCTTTGAATTTGGAATTATCTTTCTGTAATCTGCATTTTGCTACAAAGCAATGTATCCAAGAGTAATGTCAATGCCATTTTTTTTCTTATCTTGGTATTAATAAAGTTAAGCTAGGTTTACTTCTATTTGGTGGCCACATAATATTAAATCAGTGAGGCTTGCTATTAATCATTTATCACAGCATAGTCCTCTATTTTATAATTAAACCAGTAGATTGTTTTCCCCCTAGTTAGCTGACCTACTTATGTAAAGCTGGCTTCGCACTGACTGCTTCTAAAATGTGATCCACTACCCCTCCCTTCACTGCTTTTTAGTTGCCCCATGCCCCTTCAGGAGAACAGAGCGGTGTCAAAATCAGAGGCAATTAACAGCCTTTCACACTTCTCTTTTAGCAAGTTTCTGTTACAAACTCTTCTATATTAAACTAATGTTTATAATTAACATAATCATACTGGAAGACTAAAGATAGGAAACACTGTTTCTGGAGTTCTCTTATTTTGAGCCAAGGTACTACAGCTCCTTTGGGTTTGGTATAGGAGTGCTAGGTCATGTTTTATTCAATAGTGTGTTACCCCCTAGGAGTCTGCTTGCAATGCTGAAAAATAGTAAGTGATGATCATGTAAGGAAGCAGAAGGTTGAAGCTGCTTATGCTGCTGAAGTCTTGGGGTGGCTGCAGAGCATGCAGTTTTGCTCATTTAAAACTTACCTAATACAAATATTTCTGAGAAAAATGTGGGAAATTAATATGGCAGTGTCTTTAGTTCTCCCTCTTTTGATCTGTAAGAACAGGAATAAATTTGAGGTTTTAATTTTTATTTTTTTAAGTAAAACAGATGTGATGTGAGGTTGCTTTGGTTTAAAAAACAAAACCGAACCCCCACCTGCTCTTGACTGCGTATATGCCATTCTGTAGTACAAGGCTGACACCTCCGGGCAGTCTGTTTGTTGCAGGAAGCTGAGGCAGGCATTGGGGCGCTCTCTGGAGTATCCATCCGTGTGTTACACAGAACTTCACGGTAAAGAAGATGCTTTCTGCTCGGAGAGTTAAAGAACTGAAAGGAGCAGACTCCATGAGATCCACTTTCCACAGGATTGTTTCATAATAGTATTTTCAGCCCTGGTGTCTCATACAGTTGTACTGTTTGTCACTGTCCTTTTAACACTGAATGATAATCTGCTGTGACTACATTGAGCACTTACAGGACACAAATCTTAACTAGTAATTAAACTGATTTGCAGATCTTCAGCAGATTTAAAGAAAGAGGTAGCTAAAATGTTTCCGTACTAGCAAAGTGATTTTTCAACTTGGTGCATCATCCACACCTGTTATAGTCATTTTAAAAAAAGTTAATTGTTAGCTTTGAGAGCAGGAAAGCCTGAGCCTGTGGACTATATCTTTTACAAGACTAAGACTAAACAAAAGAAGATACTTCTGTTGTAATTGGAGCTCCTATCATTGGCATAAGCAAGGGTAATCTTGCAACTCAATTTTCTTTTGGAGAATTATTTTAATACCTTACAAAGATAAAGCTTAGAATGGTAGTGATGCCTTCTCTCCCAGAGTGTGCTGCCCTTCTTGCTGCTTTTAAATTATCCCTGAAAGCTTACTTGTGTTGTCAGCTACAGCAAGGGAGATGCAAAAACCAAGCAGATTGGGGATGAGGGGTATATGCCTTACTGAGATGAGAAGGTGGCAGTGTGGTCCATCCCTAGTGTTACTCAACTTCTGGTTATCACATATAACATGCAGAATACAAACTGAATTCTTCTAGTCTGTTCTTTTCCATTCTCTTTGCCATGGTTTTCTTGAGACTGTAGCCAAAATTGCAGCTTTTCACAGCCCTGCTATGAGAGGCTGTTTACAAACCTTGCTAGTACAGAACATGGTCTAATGTCAGGCAAACTACTCCTCATCCAGCATGTGGTCCCAAGAGCTACCTCCATGTTCCTCCATCAGTAAGGCTGTGAGAAGAAGCAGGTGAATACCTGCCACCCCAGCCAGCTCAACTTCAAAGGCAATTTGGGACAGAGCATAATATATTTTTCGAGCTTTCTTACACCTATGTCCATTGATAAAACTGAAATTAATGGAATTAGTTCTCATATGAATGATAACTCATTTCTGAAAACACCAGCATTTCTTGGCCTGACACAACTGTTTTCTTGCAAAAAAATAATTTGGTGAAATTAGTCAAGTAGTATGCTTTTCTATTGGTTTCTACCTAAGCTTCATTTTTTGCATTCAAGGAAAGAAGATCATAAAGCAATTCAACTAGTTACTTTCTGCAAAAAGGACAATGTCTTCAAAAACATTAAAGTGGTCCACGTTTGGGGGTTTTTTGCATGAAAACTCCCTGTATAGTAACAGGGAGGTGAATAAGGACACTTGTGTTCTGTGTTTCCCACCTCTGACCTGCCCAAGAGAAAAAGTGTTTATTAATATGGGTGTAGGACATCAGTGTTGTGACTTGGGACACTGCATGGCCTTGGCTGCTTAAAGCCACATAGGTGAACAAGAACTGTCTGGGTCCTGACGTGCTGGTGATGGGAGTGTGGTCAGGGGGATGGGCATGCTGGGATTTCCCTGACCTCCCGCTCTTCCTAGCATCCTGCCCTGGCCACGGACAGAGACAGGCTGCTGGGCTGGACTAGGTGGCCCTCCTCTAATCCCAACATCACTGCACTTGAACTCCTAGAAGCCTCCTTCCTACATTTGTCTCAAGGCACTCTTCGTAGGTTTTTTTGTTTCCCTTCAGACATTACCAGCAAACAAAATCTGTACAACCATCAGAAAAGCTTAGTTACCTGACTGATTGTCAGGTAACAGTATTAAGCCCAGCAGTGTTAATACTGCTGTATCATTTCACAGCTGCTGCTGCCCTCTCCATGCTTCAGATGAGTGCCAAAATGCTGACAGGAGAAAGCCATTCTGGACCAAGCTCTGGATTAGAAGGAATTTGGTTTACATCCTGTTCAGGGCTGAGGGTAAGGCCAGCTGCACTGCTGGCTGATTGAACCTGGTACATGCTGACTTAAAGGAGCACTACATAATCTTTCTTCTTCAAGCAGAGCAGTTTGTCTTAATGAAATCAGCAGGACAGGAGTATCTTGCATCTTCTTAAATATATCTTTGTCACTCTCCCCATTTAGAAATGAGATTTTATTGAAGCATGTACTGCCACTTTGAGTCCCCTCTCAGAAGGGGAGTGGGGGGAGATCAGGCAAACCCTCTGCTCTTCATGCTCTGCCTTGGCTCCTGGCTTAACCTTGAATTCTTCAGTCTACAGTCATCCATTTACCCCTGCATTTACTCACCCAACCACTGAGCCCAGAGCAAGGTTACATTGTTTCTGTTCATCCATTCCACACTGGGCTAATGCAGACACATAAAACCACTGTTAATGCTGCTTCAGCTGACCTGTCTTCAAAGGAGTTATGAAAACCTTGTCCTAATTCTCATCCTTTTAAAGCTGTGTCTTGATGTCAGTAAAGCAAGGTGGCGTCACCACTGTCACTCAACCTCAGGAAAGCAGCCTGGGGCAGCCTCTCCCGTCCATGTCCATGTCCATGCCGTGCCTTGCAGGCAGGCACCAGCAGCTCCTGAGCCACACAACACCCGGGCACAGGCAGCAGAGGCAGCAGTCACGGCCGCTGCCCCGAAACTCCCTGCTGTGGGTGCAGCTGCATAGCCATAGCAGTCACTGCTAAATTACGTACCTCCCAGGTTGCTGGTGCAGACCTAGCACTGTTGATTTGGTGCATGCAGCCATCTGAATACCTGTGGGATCAATGGAAAATAAATTATGGTACAAGACTGGGCTGTAGGAGACCCTCAGTCAGTTCTGTGCTCTGCCATACACTTTTGAGGATGCCTCATTTATTTTCTTGAGGCTTAGTTCATCATCACTGAAATAACTACCAGTCTTCATAACTCACATGCTGGGAGCAATGGACAGGCCTGCTGCTGTTTAGAGGGTCAGCCAGTCAGTTCATATCTTGTCTCATACAGTGGGGTAAGTTAAAACCAGAAATTTGGTCGACCTCAGTTTATCAGCTCAAATGTCAGAGAGCAAATAATGTCTATTGTAAATGTCAGAGTCAAGGGATTTTTCTTCTCCCTTAAAAAAAAAAAAAATCAACAAAGAATTAGTTACTGTATTTATGCTTCCATTCACACAGGTTCAGCTCCACTGACTGCGAACGGTGTTGCTCTGGTACACAAACATACTGTGGGAATATTAAAAGGAACTTGCTTAAAGGCATGGGGCTGGTAAAGCACTGAAGCCCAGCTCAGCCTTCTCTTTCAGCAGTAAAGCAGCTTTCAGGTAACACAAGGCTCTGCTAAGGGCTGGTAAATTCAGGCTGCTGTCTCCTGAGCAGACCACAAGGTTTTAAGATATATCTGGTGGGCATCACACCTTTATGATTTAGCTCCACATGAAAATGTTCCCAGGCCAGTGAAACACAGCCCTCTACAAGCACCTGCACCCCTCCAGCCACCAGGGCCAGCCTTCCTGCCCCATGGCCCACTGTCAGCAGAAGAAATGGAAAACTCCTTTTCCAAAACCACCTGGCAACCTACTGCTCAAGGCTTGCTTCTAACCTTTTCTTTTCCCACCTTGACAGAGGTGCGACATCAGCTTAAGGCTCCTTTCCTGGGCTGAGTGCCTTAATGGTAGAACTGAAGGAGGGAAAATAAGTGGTTCTTGTTAGTGAGCTCAAACCACGTACCCTCTGCAAGGCCTTGGCTCAGCTCATCTCTCTCTCACTCCTTGCCCAGGCCATTCTTCTGGGCTGACGTCCCCACCAAAGGCTCTCAAGTTTTTTCCATTAGCAGATCCTTTTTTATTGGTGTGTTCCCACTTTCTGCATCCTCCTCATTATGAAGATAAATAATATTTATTACCACAGCAAATCACTGAAATCTACCTGCCGGGAACCTCATTTCAAAATTCAAAACAACAGGTAGGTTCCATTTATAGCCCATTTATGCACTCTTTTTAGCCCTTCTATCTACTGTCTTTTATGCATTTATTTTTTTTACTCGGGGGTGGTTTGGTTTTTTGTTTTTTGTTTTTTTTCTTTCTCTTCATTTCCTTCCCAGGACTCTCCAGACACTAGAGGGAGGTCTTGCTTTCTCTGTGCTTTTTCAGTCCAAAGTTTGGTCTGGTTCAGCTTCAATCCACAACATCGTCCTGAACTTACACTAAATTGTCCATAAGGTCCTGAATGAATTTAACAGCTGCATTTACACCAGGAAAGCCCCAGTCTGTGGGAAGACCAAGCTGTGCACAGCTGCCATAAAATATATGACTTTATTTAAGAGAAAAAGAGATAAAATTCAGCTGATCTTTCCTGCACATCACCTTTCATTCTTAGAGATGCCAGGCTGCACCCCAGGTTATCAATGATTGCTACAATGCCAGTTTTAATATTTTAATCTTGTCTAGATTTTATGATTTAGGACTTTATATTTTTCATACATATCACAGGGTGTGAAATAGCCCTGTTAGACTTTTTACTCAGTCTCAGGTGGATTTAAACCTCCTGAAATGTTTAATATTTCAGAAACATTTTCCCACTAGTTTGGGTTTTTCCAACTAAATGTGTAGCACCACCCAGCATTATCTCAGGACTGCAGTATGTAAAAAGGCTTGTATTCATCTACTTACAGCTGGTGTGGATTACACGAGACATACACACCTCTCCTCTCTCCACAGCAGGTTCCCCTGCAGTTAACACGGCACTCGAGTACAGCCCACCTCCAGAGCAGCTCCTCTGAACAACCCAAGCGTAGCAATGAGCCACCAACTCCCACCCGCATGGCTGTGAAATTATGGGGGGGTGGGGATGGGGGTGTAGGAGCCTGTGTTGCACAGGCCCTGCTTCAGCTCTGGGGAAACAGCAGTGACAACAAACTGATGCCATTACTACTCTGTAATGGGAAGGATGGGCCAATCTCCTTTTCTGCAGAGGGTGGCTTCTCAGGACTTCCAGATTCAGGGCTCTGCTCCAAGAAATCCACTGGAAAGAGCTCAGCTGTGACCTCCATTTTCACAGAAGCAAATGGAATATGGTGGAATATGGTATATTAGTGCTCCGTATGTGGGTTGCCCAACTACTCTTACTGTTCATTATGCCCTTAAAATTTCTGTTTACTTAAGGTCTTTCTAAAATCTGCCCCTTACTTCTCAGATAATATCTTTCATTATCTAGTAAAGGCTGCAATTGCTGCCAAAAATCTCTTTAATTTGAAAAGCAAAGGACTAGGATGCTAACAGTGAGTGGTGGCATGCTGCAGGGACAGGGAGCAGCCGTGAGCTATGTGAGGCAGCCTCTCCACCTGAAGGGCCGAAAGTGCTTGGACATCTTTGCTGTGCCACTCAATCAAAAGGTTTCAAGAAGTCCTTGCAATGAAATCCCTGTGCTTGGTTCTTGCTGCTTGCTTGGAGGAGCACAACAAGTCATCCTCACTGTGGAGCCTCTCTGGGAGCAAAATGCCTACACACCTGTAGAGAGTAAGGTGGTTGCTCAGGGCCTACAGCACATCCTATGGAGGGTTTCAGCAATACCACTCAAATACTTTAGGAAACTACAAGTGAAAATTGATTCTGTGAATGTTTAGCAGTTGTAAAGGACAAGATTTTTATTGTGATGAAGGGATCACACTGTATGTACATGTTTACTCCTCGGGAGTAAGGTACCTGCTGGATCTCAGTGCACTTGTCTCCAGTGTGCAGCTTTGCCAAAATTTCCAGTGTGATCTCGAGCAGATGGATTAATCTCAAATTTATTACTTCTCCAGCTGTACAGGAGTATGATAGTGGAATGATTCTGTATCTTTGCAGTTGATAATAACCCTTTGGGGAATCTGGAAGGACAGAAACGCCTCCCTAGCTGTTTTTTCCTAGCACCTAGCATTTAGGGACCTGTTTTTGTCTGGGTTTCTTGGTGTCAGTGTGAAGCAATTTGCTTTGTGAGAAGGATTGTCTGTATTTGCATGGGAAGTGGTGACTTCATTATCTGTCTACCCCCTGCTCCCATCCTGCATGAGGCTCCCTTGCCTGGAGGGGTTTGGGCAGGGTTTGTTTGGGTGGACTTCCCTTCTGGGCCTGGGATTACTACACAGAGCTACTTACACCTGGGTGGAAACACTGAGCACTGATACCTTACATACCTCTTTGGGTAGTTACTCTTATGGTCCTGGTTTGTATTGACTTCAGCAGCAAGACTGTCCTACTGATAAATACTCAGTATTTAGGCTACTCATGTATACATGGGTAAAACATGTTTTGAATATTTTATTTAGAAATTATATGGAAAAAAGTGTATGTGTAATAAATGTTATATATTTAATACATAAAAATAAATGTAATAATATTTCTAATCTTCTGCTTTCTGATATTATCACAGACCGAGCAGAGGTAAAGAGGTCTTAAGGTGGCCATTTTGTACATGTTTATTCTGATCTTTTGTTTTTCTTGAATTCTTTCTCCCTGAAATAAAGGGCCGATGGCTTTTATTCCTTCCTCCAACTACCCAGTCTTAAGCAGCTCTGTTATCTGGCAGAGAGCACAGAAGATGCTACTGGCTTAAGACAATTCGCAAGCTGTTCAAGCCACAGACTCAGTTCTGGGCTATGAACCCCACCTAACATTTCCAGCTTGGCCAGATCCCCCTGATCCCCACTGTTCTGCCAGCAGCTATGACCGCAAGCTCAGTTACACCACAAAAAGACGTGAAGTTTTATCAACACCAGCGGGCATCACCGCAGAGGGCACAGAGCATTCGCACAAGATACCAGACAACAGGGTAACCAGAGGCCAGGAGGAGCTATGCGGGGTCACCCAGTCCCGCCGCGCCACCCCAGAGCAAAGTCAGCAGCTGCAGCTCACCCTGCCGCGGGGACGTCTGCCTGACCTTTCCTGGGAGATCACCGCTGGCTCCCCAGGCTGTCCAGCCTTCAGCACCATTGTTTTTACTTGCCTCATCGGTATCTAATCTGAATCTCTCCTACAGCAACTTAAACTCGATGTATCTCTGTGGAATTGTGAGGTTATCATAAAGAGACTACTTTCAACTAGTGGCAGGAAGAACTGTCCTCCTGGCAACATGTCTGGCACTTCTGCTTACACACCCCAGAAAGGGAATAAACATCTTGTGATGAAGACATTCATGCTTTCATCTTTGTGGCAAATCAACAGATACACAAAATCCAGGGTACACCTTCCTCAGCTGCAGCGACATGCAACTTCTACTGATACAACAGGTTTAAAATTGAGAAGATTCTTTAGGTTATTAAAAAAATGTCCTACTTCATCATGGTTTTAGAAGTGCACATAATACTGTGTGTCAAGGCTATTTTCATGGGATTAATACACTGCATTATCTAAGACAAGAATTAAGAGATTCTTATTATGTTTGAGATTTATTTCTTCCCATTTGCCTAAGATTTCTTCTAGACAGCTTGAGATTTAATTTAATTAATAGTGCACCTATTATTTTGAAGGGCTTGCTTATTTGTTGATCAGCATTACTGATACGCATTTTTATTATTTGGTAAATACTTGGCAACAAGACAGGAAACATTTTTATTCTATGTTTGTACAGTTTCTAACATAAAACAGTCTTAGTCCACATCCAGGCACCTTTGATGCAGCAATACAAATGGCAACGGAGTGTAAAGATTTTTTTTGTGTAACCTGAGATAGAATATCGATGCTATTAACTCTTATCTTTCCCATGGGGCTCACCATTAACATCCCTTTTAATATGGAGGAAGCTTTGGTGGGAGAGTGATGTAATTTTTCTTTGGAGTGTCAATTAAATGAATATGAAGCAACTGCTGCTGTAGGTATTATTAAATTTACTTCTGCATTTTTTGACATTTAAACTATTCTGTGAGACAATACAGTCTTGGTGTCATTTACTCTGATCTGGCATCTTTTTGCAAAACCAAAAGTAGAGATTTTATAGGCACAAAACCACATTTGTGTGATCTACCTCCATATTACCTCCCTTGATTTATGTCCCTAACCCTGACCAGGTTCCTGCATAGAAAATTAAGAGGGGGCTGGGAGCCTCAATGGACAATGGAAGCCAATGAACCCAGCTGGATCTGGGCCCGCAACTGCACATGCATCCTAAAGCCCTACCATTTACCAGGTTGTGCACATCCCGGTTTAGTGCGCTCTCTGGCCTTGGTGACACTGCTGTCCCCTCACACCTTGCCTTGGCTCCCACAGATGCTGAATAGGCTGTCTGGGGCACTCTCAGGGAGGTAAATTAGGGCTGCAACATCCAAGATGTGCCTGTCTCTAAAGCAAGACAAAGACTGTCTGCCCACGAGAGTCCGTGGGAAGCGAGATCCGAGCCTGCGGTGCAGAGCATCATTTGACTTTTAAAACTGAACCCAGTGCCTTTTGGAGGCAGCCTCATCTCACCTCCTGCCCTTGCCTGGCTGGACAGGATGCTAATTTTGGTTCTTCTGGACCAAGGCATTAGTCATCAAGTCATTTATTTTATTACGACTTTCCATCTTAATCCTGATAATAGTCCAACTCCAGAGAAAGATCAAATGGCAACAATAGAGAACAGTGTCTGAGGCAGAATTATTTCTTATTTGAATGTGGTAAAGGTATCTCACATAAAGGCATTTAATTGCTTAAAGAAAAAATCGCTGCTAGTAATTGGTTTATAGTTGTAGGGGTACAATTGCCTCAACAAATGACTGTCAGCAGTCAATTTACAAAATTATTCTTCAATGATCCCCCCATTTCATCTCCTTTCATGGACCAGAAGCCTTTTTCTAATGGGATGGTTGGCAAAAGATCTCTTCATCTCGTTTTTAAAAGGCAAATCACGCAGCCTTGAACCCTTAGTTCTAATTATGAATTACTGGAACACTGTGACCCAAGTCGTCATGCACTTACTGGTTGATTAACGGTCTTCGGGCATCTTAAAAATAAACATGGGGGAAAACCAAGTATAATGGAAGGGTTTTATTATAATAATTTCTGTCCTTGACTGCTAACCTGGAGCTTCAGTGAAAGGATCTGTGCCCAGCCACTCAGACTGAATGGATAGCGGGGACACAAAGGGGTCAGTGCAGCCAAGTGATGAGGCTTGTGCTGTTTCCCTTCCACACCACTTCAACTGAATATAATCTCAGAGGCTATGAGGTGCAGAGCACTACTCCCAAGGGAGGCGTAAATACGGAGTAGAGCTGGACTGAAACAGGCATCATTTGGAAGAGAAATCAGAGGGAGAAGGGGACAGGACTCCCATGAATGGAGAAATTACAAAGGCAGCAGGGAAGAGGAGAGGCAGGCACAGCGCAGCAGAGGACAGAGGAGGAGGAAGGTCCCTGGATGCCTTTGCCACCTGGGCTGAGGAGAAGGGAAGGATGATTTGGTGGGATCCTGCCTGTAGAGGAGACAACAGCGATGACTGCTGCCGAGGAGGGGAGGAAGGGACACGTATCTAGTTTTCCTCACCCTGAAATTCAAACCCTGGGTCTGGTCAAGGATGCTGGCCGTGGGAAAAAAGATGCTGATTATTGTGGACATTTACCAAGCAGGATCGAGCCGCAGTGCTGTGCTAAGGACAGGACAGAGGGTAATTTAAGAAAATCAGGCTTGGGATGAGGCGTGACAGGGCTGCGATGGGGCCCGGTGTTGTGTTGAAAGGTATCAGAGAAGCCTGGGAGGCAGGGAAGGCAGGTCTGTCCTAGCCCTGCTGCACTACAGACAGCTGTGGGAGCAACGAACTAATGGGAAACCCATGGATCTCCATCTACATGGTCCAACTGCACTCTGCCTATGTATAAGACACAAGAGTTTTGGGCAGGAACAACATCAAATCGATCAGCACATCCTCACCAAACCAGTTTGTCTGTGTCTGGCTGAGAAGGTCTCTTAGGAATAACTTCATGGCACAGATCTCAAAGTTTCATCTTATTTAAAAAATGTATTTTCTTGCCTGTTTAGTGAATCAGATCTCAAACAATATAAAAATAAAATAAAATAAAATAAAATAAAATAAAATAAAATAAAATAAAATAAGGCCATGAGTCTGCTAAGATCTTACAAGTCGCTGACTCAGTGAAGGTAGGCTATGGGTGAGGGGTGACAGAAGGTGCGGTCCCCTCTGTGCTGCTGCTCTTGAGAGAGGGAGCAGGAGCCAGGCGTCAGAGAGGGACCTACCTTCAGCAAAGGACCAGCTGATGTGTCAAAGCACAAAGATAACCATGGAAGAACAGGCAAAATCACCAGTATCTCTGCACAATTATGCTCCAGTTCCTAACTCTCCTAAACCATTAAAAAAAAAACTGATCTGGATCTAAATTATAAATAAGAAAAAGCATACACATTTCACGGAGTTTACCACAAGGTTACCCTAAACTGCATGTAGGGAATCACCCGATAACACCTTAAGGAGTATTTTAATCCAACACAATAACAGCAAAGACTGTTGTTTTCCATGGAAAAATATTACTGTCCTATTAAGTCTTAAATTCCCTTTATATTTCTATCCATAACCTAGGTGCACAGCAAGTAAAGTAGAAACTAAGGGAGTGTACATTCCCTGGAAATCAGAAACTACTCCTGCAAGGTCTCACCTGAACATCACTTCCAGAGTGGTATTTTGTCCCAGCCTCTTTAGTAGCACCACCGCTTAAAGGTGCTGACTGAAAGGTTTCCATCCTCCAGGACTGTCCTCCGGAGGCCTCTCCTCCTCCGCAAGCGCCTGGCACAGCTCCACAAATCAGCTGGCATGGACATGCAGAGAGCCAAAGCATGACTTATGGGCGGGTGACGCCATCCCACAGCAGCTGAGCTCCGCTGCTCCCCACAGACCCGGGCACAGCACACAGTGAGCCAGGGTGGGAGGAGCAGGGAGCTGAAATGGGAAGAGTGGCCAAAGAGGGGGTGACCACCCTTTGCTTTCTCACCCCACCCCATCGTCCTGCTTTTACATTCTGCCCATAACCACAGCACGCACGCACCTGAGGCGCAACACGGTCGGGATTTAGGCTTCCAAGTCCAAGACTGTGATTTATCCATCATTTGCTTGAGATATGCAAACCAACCCTTCTCGCCCGAGGCTCCTGAGCGCATGGAGTGACGAGTGTAATGGCTGCACACACCAAACCTCCTCTTGCTGCCTTAGATTCAGCACAGTGCACAATACCCACAGCAACTTCCCCTGGGGGATGCCGAGGGGACCTCACTGCATATGTGCAATTTGTAATAATCCTGGGCTGTGCCTGATACTTTTAATCTCTGGCAGGACAAGCAAGTGATTCAAACAACATCTCCACACAATGTGCTGAAGCAGCCGCTAGCTGAGCAAACAGCAAGGTCGCTTTGCTCATTTCTTACAGCACTGTCAAAATTCCTTACAAGCCTATGCTTTATTTTCCACCTTTGATTCCAGTTAAATAAACAAAAGGCACAAAAAATCCTGTTATAAAAGAGTAAACAAAATTCCTAGTGTTTGAAGGACTTCTGCTACTCCAGACTGGTTCATAGCACAGGTGCTCTCCTATGGAAATCAAACCCCTCCTAAGAATAATACAAGGCAATATTATTTGTAAAAGTTACAAACTACAACAAGCTTGTATTTCAATGAGTCCTTTCCCTCCCTCCTCTTGCTCTTGCTATCTCTTATCCTCTCACCCATTTTTCAACAGAAGGACTAATGAGGAATAATTTGAGAATTATGTATGATTGGGTTTACTTGCCAAGTCTTTTTATACTTGAATAGTCAGCACTAGCAGGGGGTAGGCAGTACACTTTCTCCTGTCCTCCACAAAAGAAAACAGAGAAGGAATTAGCCACTGATTTAGATATACTGCGGTGTGCACTACGTGTGAGCTGGTTGCCTTGCAGCCAGATGCTGCAAAACTACTTAGCATCACTCCAGACTCCAGCCTGTACTTTAACGGTGACATATCGGGAAAGCCTGCAGCAAGTTAAAGAGACAAGAACCATGCTCAGCGGCAGATACATTTTTTCACTCTACATGCTGGATGTGAAAATATGCCAGGTGTCACCCGGGGTGATAGTGCTCGATGGATGGACAATTAGCAAAGCATATTGGCTGGTTCAGACTTGGCTTTCCCTGAAGTCAGCAGTCCTGCTCTTGTTTAAACCAGGAGTTAAGTTTGAATTTCTGCTGATAAATTTTAAGAAAAATCTCAAGAGGTCTTGTTTTGTTACAATTCATTCACAACACCTTCCCACTAGCTATAGTTCAGTGTCTCTTGGAGCTGAAGTTTAGGTTACAATGACGAGGTGGGGTCTGAAAGAGGACACATCTGCTTTACTCTGTCTAGATTTACTGAACTCTCCCTGTAACTGCCTGTATGATATATGTCACACGTTATGACACAAAGGTATCTTCCCATGACCAGTCCTGCTCCAGTGGGGAGTTTGGGGAGTGACACTCTGAGATAAAACGGGAGGCCTGGCCTGTGCCCTTCACACCTGCTTGATAAGCAGCTGTCTTGTGCTTTGCACATCTGCCCAGCCTAGGACTGGCTTGCCCACGGTGATCCTGGCTCAGCCACACTGCAGAGAAACTGCACAGGCATTACTTACAAACCAGGGACTGTATGATAAGCAAATGACTTGCATGTTGTGAAGCCCAATACTGGTTACATGTAGGATGGTATAAGATAGCAGTGACTATAAGACTTTAAGAAGCACAATAAATACACTGCAAGCCCTTTTCTATAAATGCAGACCCTGTGCTCCCCTCCTCTAGCAGTACACAGAGCTCAAAAATATGAATGAACTAAAGCAATTTGAATCCTATTTGGTTGTTTGGCTCTGATGACTCATCTTCCCTGCGCTCTCCTTAGGCTAATGACAAGGAAACAAACACAGGCAGAACAATACTGGACTTGGCATCATTCTGGCAAAGTTGCCATGCCCAGGATTTTGTCACTAGGTACTACTTGCACTTCTTGTGTTGCCTGTGCCCCAAGTTAGAATTAAAGATTTAATAAGCAACTAGTCTGCTTTGCCCTTGAGTCACCAATAATTTCTACTTGAATCCTGGGACAGCCTAAAATTTTACCCAAATAAATTTCTGAGAAACTTGCTGTCTGATGGAGCTTAAGGCAAGCAGGAGGTCAGGGCAGCTCCTGTAGGCTCTCTCCTTAAATTTGGTGGATCCCCCTTGAGCGGCGACCCAAGATGCTCCACACAGAGCAGAGCAGTGTGCTTGGTGTAAAATCCAAGGGGTAGCCCCTGGGGATGCTGCGTGCTGAGCCAGGTACTCCCACTCAGGAGCGGTGATGTGAATTGGTGGCTGCGACCCCTCTAAATCCTCTGGGTGGAAGGAGAAAAGACAGTGATGCTCCTGAGACGCGGCCAGTAGTGGTGCCAAGTGCACAGAGTAAGAGTCACTGATGTCCATCCTGCTCTCAGGGACTGCCCTCCTCTCTCGGGAGCTCCTGCCCTTGTGAGCCCAGCCTGGCATCCCATCCAGCATTTCGCTTTTGAAGGAACAGGGTGACACACAATTATTAAATGAAATAGGGGAAACGTAAATGTCGTAAGCACAGTTTTATGACCCTTGGATGTGATTTTTGGGTGACAGACTACATTTCTTAGCCTGGTTTGAATACCTGTGGGCCTGCAAGTTGTCTGTTTCCTCCACCTGTGCTGACTGCCCTATAAAGGTACCTTCACCTCTCCTCACAAGCTTCTGGGACCCCACCGCCAGAAAGCGGTGCCTCCCCGACCTCCTGCGAGGGTTTTCCATCCTTCCTCGCCCACTCTCGCAGCCGTCACAGCAGCCGGCGATTTGCCCGGCAGGGGAAGGAGCCCGGCTGTCCCTCAGCAGAGGGGGGGGCTGCTGCTGCCCCCCCACGTGGGGTGACGCCGCGACACTGCCTGACTTTTCGACGCTGATGCCAAAGTAAATCCCCCGGTACCACGGTCCCTCCGCTGGAAAAGCCGCGCCCGGCCCCGGCCCCGGGAGGACGCGGGCGGCTGTGCCGGCCCCC
>NW_020799098.1:28065202-28067421 GCF_003259725.1 Athene cunicularia
GGGGCGGGTTTGCTGGGCATCTGCCGGCGGTGGGGCCGGACGGACGGACGGGCGCGGCAGGAACGCTCCAGCGCTGCTCTCCTGCCTCTCCCGGCGCGGGCGGGTCTCACACGGACCCCGGCACATGCCTCCTGCCCCCTTCCCTAAAAAACCTGCCTGCCCGCGCCCCGGCCGGCTGCAGAGTCTCCATCCCGCGGGGGCTGCTGCATCCCGGGGCTGCCCCCGGGGCGGGCGGGCAGTGATCCGGTGTCTCTTTGGTTCCCCCGGCACAGCATTATCATGACGGCCTCCTCCACGCTGCTGGCCCTCTTCCTCATGCCCCTCTGCCTCTGGATCTACAGCCGCCACTGGATCAACACAGCCCTGGTGCAGCTGCTGCCCCTGGGGGCCGTGAGCCTGACGCTGGGCAGTACCCTGCTGCCCATCGGCCTGGGCGTGCTCATCCGGTACCGGCACCCCCGCGCCGCCGACCTCCTTGTTAAGGTAGGCACAGCCCGGGGGGGAGGCACTGGGATGCCCGGGGATGGCACTGGGGCGGGGGGGGGCGACAGCAGTAAACGTTCTGGTCCCCCCAAACCAACCGTAGCTTCACACTGGCATATTCCACTACTTTAGGTGGAATATAAGGACTTTCAGTCTTGAAATAAAACAGTCAGACAGAGTCAGAAAGCGATGGAAAGGGCCGGTTACCCCCCGGCGCACGGGAAGGAGGGTAGTGTGGCACTGCACCCTGGGAAGCTCCCCGGGGCCCTCCAGCGTTCCCTGGCATCCTCTCCCCCGGAGCTCTCTACCTGCTCCTGCTGCACCCAGGGCTGGCATAACCAAGCGACGGGTACGGAAATGCTTCCTTAAAACATGCCTGTTAGCTTAATTACAAAAGGAAAAGTGAAGCACAAGCCCTGGCGCTCTAATTTCCCAGCAAGTCACCCCAAAGCAAAATGATGGAGGGCTATCTCAGCCCCTTCCTTTCCCAAGATATGGTCAAGCACCACCAAAGTCTTGAGCCAGAAGCAAACCTGGGAAAGCCAGTGCAACCGTGTTTTGCAGTTTAGCCTCACTATTGAGCCTCTACCTGCTGTGCTTATCCTTTTAAACTAATAATCCCTGTGTTGTTTATCAATGTCTGTTGCCAGATTTCCCTGTGGTCCCTCTTGGTGACTCTGGTGATCCTGTTCATCCTGACTGGGACCATGCTGGGCCCAGATCTGATGGCACACATTCCTGCGTCTGTCTATGCCATTGCGGTGCTGATGCCTCTAGCAGGGTACGCCTTGGGATACGGCTTAGCCACGCTCTTTAAAATGCCCCCACACTGCAGGAGAACAGTGTCTTTGGAAACAGGGTGCCAAAACGTCCAGCTCTGCACTGCCATCCTAAAACTCACTTTCCCCCCAGAGCTCATAGGGAGCATGTACATGTTTCCCTTGCTTTATGCGCTCTTTCAGTCAGCAGAAGCAGGACTCTTTGTGCTGGTATACAAGATGTATGGGAGAGACAGCTACAAACAAGATATGCTCGGTGAAGAGGAAGACACAGATATTTCCTACAGGAAACTGAAAGAAGAGGAGGTGGCTGATACTTCGTATGGCACAGTGACCACAGAAGAGCACAACTCTGTTCAGGTGGAGGTGACGCAGACAGCGCTTTAGGCGAGATAAGGTGGTGACACCCGGGGACGGACGTGTGATGTGTGCTGTGCTTGCAGCCAGGCCTCTGCACAAGCAGAGCTGCCCGGCCTCCATCATTTCTCCAGCTGCTCCCATTGTACAAGGTGATGTGTGCTTATTACTGTGACAGTTGTATTTCCTCAAAAATAAGTATGAAAAAAAAAAAAACAGCAAAGGAAAAAGCATCACTGCGACGCAAACCAGTAACTGTACATCTTCACACCAAGAGGCTCCTGCCTGCCTGAGTGCTGCAGGACTGGGTAGGATAAAGGAGACGAGTGTTTTGCTGAGGTGAAGCCAACGCGTTGCCAGTGTGGACGAACAGGCAAACCAAACTGTCTTGTGCGTGTGTATTTCCATGCCTCCCACCCGCTGTAAAAGCTTTGTGCTCGTTGTTCTCACCGCAAATACATGGCGAAGCCGAACCAAACCCATGTTCCCCACTGATTAATCCCGCGGGGGCAACTGGGGCGCTGCCTGCTTCACCGGGGGAGCTGTGCTGGGGGGTGGGGGGCGTCGGGCCCGAGGGATGGGAAGGGGCCGCCACGGCCG
>NW_020799098.1:28067471-28198487 GCF_003259725.1 Athene cunicularia
ATTTTTTTTTTTTTTTGGTTGGTGTTGTTGAAGGTACTTAGGTATAGCTAGGAAAGCATGCAAATAAAAATATTGCAAAGCATGTTCAAATGATCATGTGGGTTTGTGTCCAGCTCAGGGGGCCCATATTGCAGCTTATGTACTTCCACAGGGGAATAGCCTACAAATGTGTTGCAAATCAGTGATGGTCTTGGCTGCAGCTGACTGTAGAATCTCAGGTGGGAAAGGATGCCTGCTACTGCTCCTACCCATAAGCTAATCAAACACTTTGAAGTTAAAACTAAATTGATATCTATAGTAGAGCATCATTCATGAACAAAGCACCTAATAGTATTCACTTACTGTGCACACTTCTATTTTGTGTAGAAAGTTTTCTGCACCTGTTCTTCATCACTAGAAAATGATTGAGAATTGCTGTGTAAAAACTAGGTCACTTCTACTGGTACAGCTGGTCTGTGTTTAGCTAAGCTGGTGCTCTTGTCTTGTAGATTGAAGCCATACAGCTTGTGGTTAATGTGCCTTCAGGGACAGCTCTCAAACTGCTGGGGAAGGGAGTCACTGGTCTCTTGGTATATGAGTTGCCCATCTTTACTTCCACAAGGTTATCAAGATAAGTGACATTTCAAAGGCTCAGAGTAAGATACTGCATCTGCCTAGCTTTCCCTTGCACCTGCAGATGATACACAAGAGTTGTGCACTTAGTGGCTTATACTTGAAGAGTTTGATCTAGTTATGGTTTACATGTCTGCCATCAAGGAAAGGATCAACCTCCCCTAACCTTCTGGGGTTGGGTTTGCAACTAGGAATTGTACTTCTTGTGTCAAAGTAATAGTAGAATCATCCTGGTTACTCCCAGATGATGCTCTGAGGCCTGTTGGTGCTGTCTGGCAGTGGCCTCTGCAGGGACTCCACACTTCAGCAAAGCTTTACAAGCTGCCTCTAGGACTACAGCATCACCATCTGAGCAGATTCATAAGCTAGTACACCACCCCCCCAATCTACCCTGTAGTCAAGGAGTTAGGAAAACATACTTTTCTGAGAATGCTAATGAAGCTGTGAATTTTGAAACTGAGCATAACAATGCACAGACTCTTTTGTAGAACTCATGGAAGTCTATTTGGAAAGACTGATTTATCTTCGCTATAGCAAACTTGCCTACATCTGTACCGAGCTTACTTGAGACTATTCTGTTAAAGGTTAAAGGGGGAACAAGTTTGAGCCCATGCCGTGGAACATCTTCAGTGCCAGGTGGTCTTGAATCTCTAAATGGAAATTAAGTGTATAGCAGGGTATGCAGACATTGGGGTTTGTTTTATCAACAAACACCCATTTAGAGGGGCAATGAGTGTTTAATTCTGTAGGCTTAACTCATCTTGCTTTATTTAAAGCATTCCTGCTTTAACATGCCCCTTGAACTTGCTGCAGTAACTAAGGCTTAATGCCTCAGCACCAATTCATTGCCAAGTAATTTCTTTTATTCTTTCTCATTATAGCAGCATGAGGCATTCTGGGAACAAGTAGATCTACCGCCCCCAGAATGGGGTACTCTTTAATTTCATGCTTCTATGTATGTCACAGTAAAGGGAAATACCCCTTGCTTTACCAGCTCTCAGACTTACAGTAAGTTCTACCCTTGCCCTGTTCAACTTGAAAAGAACAACTGCAGCTGGGTAGTTTGCTGTAGATGCATGTGTCTTGCGCTCACCTGTAGTTAACAGTAATGAGCAGGTCTCTAGCTTCAGGAGGAACACAGTTGAGCCATCTACCCACAGTCTACCTCAGCTTGCAGTTGAAACTGTGGTCTGGGATGTCTCTCTTTATTTCTGACCCTATTTCTCTCCAAGTATGTTTTTCAGTATGTTTTCCTGTTTGCCTTCCCCATTCTAAGGGCTGTAGAATGTTCTTGATGAATGCAGTGTAGGAGACTGACTGAGATGAGTTAATGAGTAATGGGGGAAGAATTGAGGAATTAATTAATTGAGAACTTAAGCTCTGTGCCAGGTCAGTATGAAGTCATATTGCAACTCACAGCAGTGTGAGCAGTTGAGTGCCTCATGTTTATGTCCTTGTAACCACTGCTTTGAGGATTACTTGCTGTGAATACGGTGGCTTTTACACAATTATTATCAGTAATAGCCCAAAGGGAAATTTAGTACCACTTAGGTGTCATCTCCGCTAACTAGAGTCAAAGCAGCAGTTGCTTCCATTTGGTAAGATAAAGAGCAGCCTTGCTGACCTGAACTATATGGAATGCTGCAAGAACAACTGGTATAAACAAGCAGTTGTTAGAGGCCCCAAGTGATAGGTAAATGCAAAGAGCTGCCGCTGCTTTCATCAGCTACTGCATGGACTGCAGCAGGCAGCAATATTAAACAAGTTTTCCTTCATCCTGTAGCATTCCTCAGTTCTGCAGTAGGTCTATGTGTTGTTTCTCTTACAGAAATATATTTAATACTTTTACTGCTTGATGCCAAAGTACAGCTCTGTATCCTTTTTGACTTTACTACTCTGTCACGTCCCTGACAGCATATGCTGCATATCATGGGTGATGGTTCCTAGACTCAGCAGGAAGAAGGAAAGCTGCTCATGACCTACGTGATTATGCAAAGTGGATAGGAGCAGCCTTCATGCTGCCAATTCTTCAAAGATGTCTTGAACTTGCCCAGCTTTTTCATGAAGAGATTCTTTTGCATGCGTTAGGTCAGTCAGTGCTGTATTTGCTGCATATTACAGAAGATGTCTGATGTTTTGCTTGTTTCTAGACAGCTCTACCGTAGCTTCAGATTTGGCACAGACCTGGCACCAGGTAACACAGGGTGACAGCTTATGCAGTAGTTGAGAATGAGTAACTTTGGAAAGGCTTCACTAAGTTAAAGCAATATCAAATACAGTCAGTGAGGTTGGCATGATTCTGCTCCATAGGGCAGGTTCCACTAGTCATTGTAAATGGAGAAAGATGTAACATAAGGAATTATGTACATAAATTCAGGTTTGAGTTGCATGAGAAATTCTTGAAGAGCTTCAGAAAATGCCTAAAAGTGCTGTTGCACTGACAGGACATAAAAGGAAAAAACATTTGAGGGCACCCAGGCCTCTATTGTCAGTGTTTAGTCTGTTTAGCTAAAGTATTTAAACTCTAGCTTGTAAAAATACACAAAATGACAGATACAATGTCTTTTATTTTTACAAAAAAAGCTGGTAGAAGATGATGTAAATAAAAGTGTAATGCACCACTAAATAAAACTACTCATCCCCAGTAAATACTTATTAAATAATTAAGAACACCATCTACAGTACCACAAACCATCAAAATAATTCAATTTTATCAGGGACGGGGGAAAAAAAATACAGTGATTATGGATGTGCCTTGACCAGTTACAGAGCTTGTTAGGATAACATAACTACTGTCAGCAGTCCAACAGTGTGCACAGTGCCTTCAATTAATGCATTTCAGCATAATTACATTTCTAGTGGGGTCCAATTCCCCCAAAAAGGCAGAGCTAAGAATCAGTTCTACATTCTAAACTCTGGAATTAGAGCCCATTAAAAAAAAATCACAGTGGGTAGGAGATGTATATAAAAATACTGGGTGTTCCTTTCAAATCACAGGAATCATGGGACTTCTTTTTTTTTTTTTTTTTTTTTTTTTTTAAAAGCTATTGGTTTCAACAGAATCCAGTTTGTTTAATGCTACAGACTTTGACACTGAACTGTATATTGCCTGTTTGCATGTTTTGGTAGTCAGTCTCTTTTTCTATACAGTCCCACTTCCTTAGGCTTGAGTCATGAAGATGCATATATGTGCATTCAAACTCTTTGAACCCTGCAGACTACTCAGACTGCAAGTAATGTATGTGACTACTGATAGGGAGAACCCCCTCTTCCCCTCATAGCTTTATACACCTACTGTTTTAACAGTGCATTGCACAAATTTACAAGAAAAATACTGGTTTTGTACTATACAGTTTCTAGAATATATACAGAATAAAATAAGTTAACTTCTAAGGAGAGTTGCTGATGGGCAGCATATATCTTTAATGTACATTTTAAAGTCTCTGCAGGCAGCTACTTTTTGGTTAGTTGTTATCAATATTTGTAACATAAGCACTGATCAGAGAACTGAGCAGCATTCCAATAAAGTTAACAGATATATTATTTCTTTTAGAAACACTGGGAAATCCCAGTTTAAAATATTATTAAATGTCCTAACATTTACACACTATAAGGATTAGATCTAATAAAATAAAATTTCTTCAAAAATAATCTTGCAGCTCTTTTAAGCATGCTCTGATACCTTATTTAACAATCATCCATACCTTCAAAAACAACTGTCACATAGCCATACATTCTAACTCACACGCATCCTCTCCTTGTTGCAGACAAGAAAAGCAAATAAAACATTGAAAAGTCAGTGGATTTTGCAGTCGCAAGTCATTCTACTCGTGTTTGACCGCACATTCTTCATGACATTGCAAAGTGTCTCATTAGGTATGAGTTGATGATTATATCTATACTGCTGGAAAGCCAGGAAGCCTTGCAGGTCTTCAGCCAAAATAAACCGGCCTTGATTTTAGCCTCATCCCACCTGCGATATTGATTCAACCTTCAGAGACTGTTACTGCAACCACCATTTATAGTTCTGTTACAACAGAAAATAATGCATATGTATGCATTACATTTAAGCCCTTTTCCTTTCATGTAGTTTTTATACATAAATTTAATAAAAAAATACTACTGCCATACAGCTACCGTGTAGAAAGAGCAGTCAAATAAGATGCTTGCTTCAATGTTCAGATTTTTACTTTTGATTAAACAATTTCTTGCTGTGATGAAACTGTTGCTTGTCAGGCTTGCTGGGGTGTTTTGTTTTTTATGAAAGGTGCTCAGTAATAGTCTGAAGCATCTTCATTATCGGTTCTTTTCTGAATGACAGCTGTTCAGAATCCAGTGCTCACAAGATTTATTCCTGGTTTGATTTTCCCTAGAAGCTGATAGGATTGCACCATGCGTAGAGACTCTCGAATTTCTAGATTAAGTTCCATCAGCTTCAAGCTGGCCTCAGACATATCTTGGTTGGACCCTACTACTGCGAAGCTACCAGTTTGACCAAGTGTCTGATGACGGAAATATATGTGCAGCAATGTCTGAACTGGGTCATCTTCAGAACTGCCAAAGATGTCATGGGGCCAAATAGATCTGTAAACACACAGTTTGGATTTAAACATTAAAAAAATATTGGTTTTAAACAGACATTTGAACAGAAGACATATAAAAATGCAAGAGAAATGTTTGTTCTATAGAGTTCTGATAATTAGCAGTATCATTTGCTCAGAAATTCTAAAGAACAAGTACTACTAGAAGGGCTTGCTTTTTAAATTGCAAAATGCATATGAACAAGCTGTAATGAAGCAACAGTGCTTGTCCTTTTCAGCAAGGACATCTAGCAAGATCTGGAAAAGACCTGGAATAGTACCTATCCCTATCTTTAAATTAAAGAGGCCCATTAGCAAACTCAGGTCTGAAAGCAGTCCTTAAGCACTTACCTGAAAGCCTTGACCTGTGTTACAGCTGACACAAACTCCTTGTTTCTTAGCGTTTCAATGAGAGAGTGAATAGCTGTTTCTGTGCTAGCTTGGGAAGCCTCTGCTACTTCAATCTCTTCGATACCACTGTCAGACACAGCCTCAGCCTCTTTCAGACAGCTCTCCAAAAGAGCAAGTTCTTCAGACATATTTATGACCTAAACCAAACATAAGAGTTAAGTTTTTCTAGTTTAAATGTATTTCAACCAAATTAACTTTCAGCAGATCAGACTTACATTTTTCTTCCACTTTGCAATCATGAGAGGCAGAAAAGGTACATCCAAATATTTGCTGCAGTTGCTTAAGTATACAGTTAATTTAATGGCCCAAAGCATGCATGTCAGGTATTTGGGCTTTCCTCTAATGAAGTTTCCATCTTTCTTAGTTATTTAAATTTTTTTTTAAAAAAATAACTTTATTTTCTCCCCATTTCACTTAATAACAAACTGGTAAGAATTAAAACACTTTGGAAAAGTACAGCAGCAACTGGGTTACTACAAGGACAACTTAAATATGAAAAAAAAAATCTGGAACACTGGTAATCTAGCAGAATAACTGTAGTACAATCTGCATATATAACACTATCTTCAGCTTTAGCTCCAGTGTATGAGTAAAAGACAAGGCCATTGCTCAGAATATGATTCTACATCTGGCTGACTAGGGCAAGAAGTGGGACTGGTGTGATGCCAACCTTCCACAACATTCTCCAGACAGAAATGAATTAACTTATTTGCAGTCTCTACAAGAATCTGGAAATCTAAGTGAGGAACATGCATTTTTTCCTAAGCTACTCAAAAACCAAAGACTTGCACCCGGCTTTTTCATCTTCCTCCCTACTGTATCAAGCAAGACAAGGACTATTATTTTTTCCTGCTACCTCTATTGCATTACAGACCCACATGAGAACTTTCAAAAGACATCATTAATAGTGTAATTCATTAAGATTAACGTGATTAACATCACAATATGTACCAGATGTGCACAGCTGAAGGGACATATTTTACTTCTGAAGTCAGTACAACTAAAAATCAAGCAGAAGATGTCTACAATGCAATACTAACTGTACTTATGATGGGGACTAAGCTTGTAGAGTAACTGAATGGTGGCTGAAGTGACACAGTTACATAACTCAGCTGGTAGCAAGTGACGGTGTTCACAACAGGAAACACTGGGGTGATGGAAAGGGGCTTCATCACAGAACTCTGTTGATTGGAGTTGATGTGCCTTGATTGTAGCTTGATTAGAATACACCAGGAGTGCTAGTGAAATATTTAAATCCCTCATCACTGGACTCCCTGCATTTCTGTCTATTTAAGAGCTTTCAAGCTGTACAAAAAATCAACACAGATAATTGAACATCTCAGAAAATTCTTGCAAGCTCTACTTTTATTAATTGGCTATAAAACAGCTGGTACCCTCCTTCAGTTTCTAAAAAGATGTCCCCTGATGAAAATGTTATCAAGATGTATTTTACGTGATTTGGCTTTAAAATGTCAACAAGTAGTTGCTAAAGGGCACGTTTTTCATTACCTCTGCTTCTTTTCTGATTGTTTTTACTTGGCTGATGAGTTTGCAATAGGCCTGGAACAGAAGCAGCAACTGGAAATGCAACTTGTATAGCCTTCGACACAACTCCAGCTCCTACAAATATAGACAACATTATTATATTCAGGAAGTGCAAAACATCTACTGTCCAATTCAAGAGACAATAAATGACAACTTCTCCAGTATAGAATGTGCAAAATTAAAAGTAGTTATTTGGTTACTGAAGAAAATGCCAAAGAGATTTAGAAGCTAATGTAGCAGGAAGCTAGTGAAAAGCAGATGAAAGCTTCATTCAGTTCTAGATTTACAGGTAGCCTCTCTCACACAGGTTTAAAGTTTACTTTTTAATAAGTTACATTTCCAAGAAGGGGGGTAGGGTGGGATGTGAAGTGATTCAAAAGGCATTTTGAAATCTCATGTTCCAAGACAGAGTTTCATAGATTACTTACTTTTATTGTTGATATTTTACTGTTTTAAATTGAAGATCTAGTTACCCAAAAGAAGCAGTTATGGTCTTCTAAGTATGGAATCTTTCCTAGCTATTAGTATAAATATGTAAGCACAGTCTATAACCTGGCCCCTTAGCTTACAACTGTCTGATAGAGTAAGAGGAGAATAATTCCATTCTTGGAGGCAAGAATAATGTTTCCTTTATAAAAGGTAGCTCTGATTCTATTTAGAAAATACCATGTGATATATTCTTAAGGAAATGAGACAGCAGCATTAACTTACGCAGTCTTGCTTCCATCTTTATGCATTTAAAATACTAGTCAAAGTGGAGACAGTGTTAATACTGCTTTACATACAGATATAAAAGCTAGTGCTAATGGAATAATCTTTTATAATGTTCTACTAACTACAGGATGCTGTTATCTACAAAGGACCAACAGTTCAATGAGTTAGATGATGCAAAATTGAAGCACACAGCATTTCTGTAATAGTCTATGACAAGACATCACTATGTCACAAATGGACAAGACAGATGGAGACCAGTTTGGTGACTGGCATGGTTAAGTATTTGATAAATGAAGAACATCACTTACTGCTAGAATTTCCATTTGCTAAGCAAGAAGATGAGCAGGTCACAAAAATACAGAGAAAGAAAAAAGATCAAGAATTAGCATAGGAAATAATTTTAATTAGGGTAAAAGATGTCCCAGGTAAAATGGAGAAAGAAATACAAGTAACATGCTCCAAATACACCCTGAATGGAAAAAATTAGCAGACTGCATTTGAAATGAAATTACTTGCTGCTATCACTAATAATAGGTAGCATTGGCTTTGTTGTCCCACCACATGAGTAACATACTTCACTTAGAACCCTGTCTGGTCTTTATACATTGAATAGCCTTAAAGGTGTGCAAATTTGAGGAAATCAAAACCAAGGAGACTTTGGTCTGAACATCTGTACAATGCTGCTTACTTGTTCTGTACTACTATAGTTTAAGCAAAAATAATGCCTTTTAAAATTTGAGATGTCATTTTAATTTGGATTCTGAATCGGTTCAGAAAATTCTTGGTTTTGCTAAACCCAATTCTCAACGCCTCACTGTGAGATTTCTAATTTTACTGCACTTGGTTTTTACAAGCTATTTCAGAAAAAATGTTTGGGAAAGAGGGACAGAGAGAAAAATCATCTGAAAATATATCTGTCAGACTAGGGACAAGAATTTAACTTCTGTGCTTTTGATGGTATTTAAACAAGAATAATGGTCATAGTAAACATATGAAGGTACAACCATTGTCTGATTCAACAGGCAGTAAAGCACAGTTATACATGACGTGTACAATAAGTTATGTACTATGTGCTTAACATTATAAACAATGCATGTTTCTATTCTGTACTCTGTGCTATCATATACATAGCACAATTATATAGGCAAAAACTTCTGAGGCATAGAACAAAGAGGTAAGATACTGAACTGGCGAAGTTGACAAGAATTTCTATGATTCACTTTAATGAAGCACAGAGAATTAGACTTGGATGAACGGCAGGCTTGATTATTTAGTATTTTTAGTCATTAAGTTCCAGGGTTCTCTAAACCAATCTTATTATTACTCTAAAACATAAATAATCCCTTTTCCCAAAAATCACACCTTGATAGCTACTCTAAAAATTCAAGAGAGGTTTTCCCTTAAAAATGGCTTTGAACAGCTTCAGTGTCTTTCATAGACTTGCTCCCTTGAGAAATCTGATTTTTCTATCTGCCAGTCCTATACAGTCTGGCTAGCCAGAGTCCAGATGCATTCTTTCAGGCTTGCGTGTAAGTACTAATAGCAAAAATCCAATAATTAAATTTACTTGCAAGTCTGCTGGCAATGCATGAGCCAGAACAGAACGCATGAGCCAGAACAGAATTCATCTTACTACTCCTTTCTTACCTGTATTGACCACAGTGCTAAAAATTACTAAGAAAATCTTATTTGTGTTAGCGAATGAAAAATACATGTTGAATGAAGTGACTCTTGTTTTCCTGAACAAGATGACACTTACATATTTTTAGCATTAACTGGTTGACTGGATAGACTTAGCCCCACATTCCATCTACAAGGACTTTTGAAACAATGATCTTACACTTGGTAACTTCTTAATCTCCTTGAAGTCACTATAAGCTTCTGTGAATAAATTTAGAACTTCTGTAAATTGTGTATATTTATGAAGCAGGATAACAGGACTGCCTTCTCAATGGATGCTATATATTAAATGATTTTAACTGAACCTGCAAGTTGCAAGGAGCACATAAAGAAAAAATTGCCAGCATGTCTGGCAGGCTAGGATTGAAAACCAAAATCAAAACAGGTCCCCACAAATAATCAGTGTGAATGGTCACATAACTCCTTTTCAGAGGTGATCTTAAAACCCTGCAGAAACAGGAATTCTGCAGACAATACCGTCTCACTCAGAATCCTGGATTCTCTCAGTGCAAGCCGAATGAAAGCCTGCACGTGGCTTTTCCTCCATTTCTTAGTTTCCATAGCTATACAGTGGGAACAGTAACATTTGCCTTTGTGGTAAGAACAGTTATGTTCAAACAGTTAAATGTCTGAACAGTTTCTTAGAGTATATAAACAACATTCTAAGTATGGACTGAAATACACAAATGCTGATTTTTTAATTAATATATAGAACATTTACTGAATTGTAATAGTAAATGTTGTTACATATTTCTAAACACCTGCCAGTCAGTACACGAAGACATAAATCAAGGTAAAATTTACTAAACGTGTTTATAGGCAAAGCAAAAATCTTTGCAAATGGTAGCAAATTATTTTGCTCTCTTACCTAAGCTTATCCACATGAACTTTTTTTTTTTTAAAACATGCAACTGCAATGCAATATAAAAATCAACAGTATTACCATCACATGTTTCACTGCTTTAAAAATTCAGGTGCATTTTGTGATTGAATTTTTAAAAAGCCACAAATACAGATGAGATCAAATAAGATGAATGTAGACATTTCTGTTGCTGAACACTATATTTTCAGCAGCAGAAACATAACCAAGTGCATCAATGAAGAGAGTCTGACTGAATAAAAGGAATAAAATTCCTCCTTTTTCAGCTGGGATTTGGGATTTTTGTCAAAATGTCATTGTGAAAAGGTAAGCTCATCTGCTGCCTGCAATTCTACTTCCTTAGTTTTCATTACAGGACTCTAGATGGCAGATTCCTTGCACTTACTAATGATAGGTTTAGGATGTGCTTTTTTATCTACAGTGTCAATATTATGCTGCTATTGTTTGAAAAAAAGAAAAAAAAGTCCTAGTCTACCTGGGAAAATGCTATCACATACTATAGCAATTAGTAATATTAAACATAGAATGCCATGCAAATACAAAATATTGAACCAATAGTTACTTCACCTATTCTTGTTAGATGATATTTTGACAGAAGTGTTTAATGATATTTTTGTCATACTGCTAATTTACTCCCTGTTCCTTCCCATTCAAATAATGGCTCCAGAAAGGTCATACATATTTATATAGTACTAATTATATTAAATTCAGTAGAGGTTTTTGGCTAGACGGTTTATCTGAGCATATAAGCAGAATGCTAATCTTTTTTCTTCTGGAAACAGCTGCAGAAAAGCAGACTTGCTGGTACACAGATGGTATCTAGTCTGCTTATCTACTCAGTGTTATTAAGTCTAGAACCCAAGATGGGTTGCCAGGTTTTATTAAAAAGAGCCCTTTCTATTAGACCACTACTTCGTGAGAAGCTGAGTTTTCAAAAGATATGGTGATAACTGAAATAAAAAAACCTTTTTAATAAATTTTTAATCTCTCTGCAAATATTGGAATTTTTGTGCAATAGATATAAAGATGTTTTTTAATCTCTTATCGAGAGACTCGCAAATGACATACACCTACCTGGGCATCTGTATTAGTGCCATGAATACCATCATCAGTACCAAATGTTCTTTTGCAGTCTTCTAGCCACTGCAAAATAAATATAAACAAGATTAAATATCTTCTGAAACAGAGCAAACTGAAGGCTGTGTTAAAATTGCATAAAACACCTCATCAAGTCTTGCACATTCTCAGATTCTGTTTACCAATGTTGTTTCCACTAATAATTTCCACTCTAATATTCACTTTATATTTTTAGGTTTTATTGCATCCCTTCCATTGTAAACTTCCTGTAGCCTTCATTACCCCAGATGGGGATAGTACACTTCAGCATAAATATTAATCTGTGGTTGAATTTGAGTACCGTTATAGTGAGACGTGAGAGGGTGGAGGCAGGAAATTCCCTTTCATTAAACAAGATCATATTTTCTCTTTCCTTGCTGCACAAGGTTTACACAAAGTGCAGGTTTACTGGATGAGAAGGAAAATAATCTATTGTTCAACAGAAGTTTAGCATCACCTCCAGTTCATACATCAGGGAGACAAAGTGTTCTCACATTACACAATGCAAACGTGCAGATTCCACTCTCTCTCATGAATATAGGGCTGTATTTAACCCCAGTTCCTATAGCAGACAACAAGTTCATTAATTTCAGTGGGTAATCTCTTCTGTCTTTAACTGATATCAAATTTAGAAGTGTTCATGTAAAGCATTTGCAGAATCAAATATGCTCTTATTGGACAATACAACCTGATCATCTCATCAACACAGTGCCCAGCATATTTTTCTGTACAGTGCAAACAACTGCAAGCATGAGGTAATTTGGGTATTACTGAAATGGGAATGCGTCACATTCAGATGAAGTGCAGATTATCCTCTGAAGAACAGGCTCTATACATCCAAGGAAGAATAATTTAGCATACTGTGTGCTTGATATCTTGAGTCTCACAGGAAATCTTAGTGACCTTTTTCTAACCTTTGTCTGATGCAAGAAAAAAAATGTGATTTCCCATCTGCTCAATTTAATAATGGTTACTTAGTGAATTAACTAGGCCTGTGTGCTTATCAAGAGGAGAAATGGAATTCTCTAAACACTGCAGTGTCAGTTTCAATTAGTGACATGGATACCAATGTACGCAGCAAATCTCATTTTTCTTTATCTGACAGCATCCATCAGTAACAATGGAATAGGTCTGCACTGGAACAAACAGCATCAGCAATTGGGAAGCTAGTATTTATTTTCCCACACTGTCCTTTTAAGATCTTTTTAAAATCTTAAAACCATTCTGGATAAAGGCTGTGTCTAGAATGTTATGATATACATATAACCTTGTATTTCCTATCACATTTATCTGATTGAGTATCTCTGTGCCTAATACACACATGAAGTCAACACAGTTTCCTTGCAAGGAAATAGAACAGTAGCTCTAAAAAGGTGACAAAATTAATTTGCTAAAAATTTTTAGAGAATGTATGTTCAGCATGGTAGAATGACCTCAGTTTCCTATTGGGAACAGCAATAGATTGTGTGACAAAATAATCTTCTTTATATGTTTACTTTACATCAATTTATGTTTTTCCCATATATCTCTTACAAAGATACAGGATGAAGAGCGTTCCTGAAAGCGTAATATAGGGAAGTCTGTGGTTGATCTTGGTTATAGCACAGGTTGGTTTGCCAGATTAACCCCAAAACAGACATTCCGAACCACTCCCTATACTACTGGTACCCTTCTCTTATCTCAGTGTGTACATAGGTAAGAGTTTCAAGCAATTTTTAAAATTTGCTTCATGTGAATGCGAGTACAACACACAGCACTGATAGTGACAAACATCATCTCAACAATTTTTCATTAAAGATGTTAATGTACAGATTTTGCCAGTGGTTGGTTCTAGAGGATACCAGATTAATATTGAGATTATATTTATTTAAATATCTGTTAATTTATATTTACTTTATTATACAAGAGCCCAACCAGTTTAGATCATCTTTCTGCATGTTTCTATGAAAAAAGCAAGGATCTACAATACACTCATTTTGTGTTCTGCCTTAATACTTTCAGATTGAATAGGATACATAGCACAATTGCCTGCAATAACCGAAATTCAGATTTGACTTGAGGAAGTCTCTTTCAGTCATTCCCTATACTCTGTAAATAGGACAATAAAACATATCTCAGAAGTAGCTTTGGAAGATTCTTAGTCTACATATACTATATAATACACACCCCAAAAAACCTGAGGACCAACATCTGAAGAAATGCTTTTAAGAAAGTTTTAGAAAAATGAATTATATGATATAATTAGTCATTACTTCTAAATTAACATGCTAAATAAATAAAGAATGCACTAAATTAGCTAAATGACATGCTATCAAGAGTCAGAAATGATTGGTCAAAGCTATAAATTTCTTCCTCCTCAATACTGCTTCTTTCTATTTATAAATCATTAAATAAAAATAAAACCCTGGCAAAATGCCCTTAGTTATTTCATAGAAATTCCTTTCATCCTATGAACCTTTTTCTTGATCCAGTCACTCACAAATCCTGTGGCAGAAGACAGGCTGACCACAGAAACATGTTACTGGACACCCTTTTGACAGCTGCACTACAGAAAAACACCACTCTCTCACTATGGTATAATGACAGAGGCCATCAAACTGATATCCATATTCCTTTATCAAGTAAATAAAATACAAACAAGCTCTTAATATCCAGCATGGATTTATGTCGATATGATATGTGGGAGTGCAAAATTAGCTAAAAACATATTAAGTGAACTCATGACCATCTGAAAGGGACACAATTTCAACTCATCATACATTGACAAATCAGCCAAACAATACCATTTCTTATTGCTATGATAAGCTGTAGGCTAAATAAAGAGTTTATAAACACAGAATTCCCTGATATTTGCATAGTCAACATTCTATGCACACACACAAGCTCCTCTCTACCTTGCCACAAACCTTCCTGTCTGGCCCTGGGGTAAACCAGGTAGCTGCTCTGTGCCTCTGTGTTGCTCTCTAAAATGATGAATAAAATACATTATTTTCTCATAGGAGCGATGACAGAATTATGCATTGGAGATTGTCAGACATTAAATATTACATCAGGTAAGGTAATCTTAGTCATTAGATGAGAACTTTGTTTCTGATTAAGCCTAAATGGCAAAACGTAGCTTATTATATTAAGCCTCATGAGTTAGTTTACAAATAAATTATCACAGAGCAGGGCAAAAAATGCAGCAACTCTTTAGCAGAAATGCTGGCTTGGATCCTAGAAACAGTTTATCTACATCAACAGTGCTGTGTGGCATACTTCAGCATTGGTTTTGAGAAAACTGTGTTCGAGATCCTTTCCACAAAAAAGTGGATGTCTATTCTATTCAACAGATGAATTGTCCTCAATCTTTGCAAGGCAGAGGCCATCATTTCCTAATAAACTCAGCATGCTCAAGAAACATGGAGCCACTTGTGCTGCAAAACATAGTTCTGCCAAGATATCATGGCTTGAATTCTGGTTCTGTTTCACATCACTCAAGGTTGCCTATACGGTCATTGTCATGATCTCACAGGCTGATGAAATCAGTAAAAAGTTCCTTTAACTGCATCTTAAATATTCCTATGAATCACCTTCTCTCTACAACAAAAGCCCCGTATATTCACTCTCTCTGTACCTGGAAAACTGGTTGTAGATTCATGTTTTCTTTTGACTCTTGAAATAGAAATCTTACCTGTTTCAGTTTTCTGAAGTTAGTATCTTCCTTTCTGAACTTCATAGAAAGGTTCACAAAAACAAGTGTACAGACACTCGCTACAGAAATTTTCAACTTTTAAACTTCGTGTTTCATTGCAAAAAAAGGATGTAACCACTAACATATACCTTGAACTGTATTATTCTAAATAACTGACAGAAATGTCAGCCTCAGTGGGATCTAGTTACAGGATGAGAGATCTAAATTATGTGTCTATGTATGACACAGCTGTTTACGCCCCCATTTAAGCCAGTCAACAAAAAGAAGTCTGAAGACCTATTCAGCTGAGCAGCAAGTCAGTATCTGTATTAGGATAAAATATATTGCTTTCTTGACTACTTCTATTATATTGATTTGATTGTTGTTGAATACTATGGGTGTTAAGGCACTTAATTCACACACAAATAGTTATCTGTAAATGTCTTCATCTGGAGGTGAATCTCATCCTTCTAGTCTAATAAATAAGCCAGAACATTCATAAAGAAAAAAGTTACCATAATTTATTGATATTCATGTTAAAAATACTTGAATATTGAAGAGGATTTTTAAATTTTCCCAATGCTTGTACATTTGTGCGAAATTATATATTCGAAGTTGATTTCAAAAATAAATTTCATATAAGAAAAACCTCAGATTCAGATTATACACATACAATAGTAGTAAGAAAACAAAACAAGATTTTATTTCAGATTTTTTTTTCCCCACATTTTACTTTACTTTTAAATACCCATGTTGAGAAATAAAGACCTGCAACATTTTCTTGATGAGTAGGTTCTAATAAAATTTTTGGTTTTGAAATATAAGACTCACCTGTTCTGCTGCCTCTCTTTTGACATTATAGGTATCCAAGTGTTCCTGGAGCTCTAGAACACTGAACTTCAATGTTTCTAGCAGGCCACAAGACATTAGCTGGAAGATAAAAGCAATCACCTCTGTAGTCATGTAACATCTGGCTATATTCCATATAGTCTAATATAAAAATTGTATAATTTGAAATTCCAAGTCCATATTTGGAAAAACAATCAAATTAGAATTAGTTGGGTACAGATCACTTGTGACACCTCTGAGTTAGTAAAGTAACACATGTAGCTATATCAGTTGAATGAGCAAACAACTGTTTTGATTCCAAAATTAGAAGGGTAGTACCTAGTTAGCACCTGAAAGATATTTCAAAGGGGTTTTTAGATCTTTCAGAAAAAATAATAATATTTGATATGCTCACGGCTAGTGTAAATAGAATAGCCTGCAGCAAGAAAAAAAGGTACTGCTGGATTGCTCCTGTAGCAACCTAAGGAGTGTCCGGTGAGGGTTACTTGCCCTTCTCAATATACAAACTATACCACCAGCAGAGGCTGCCGTCTAGGAACCAGGAACTGTCAAAACAGGAACTATTTGAAGAATTTTCTACCGTTAACGCCTGTCTTTTTTAACATAAATCAGAATCTCTTCTTACCTCAGGGGCTGCTACCTTAGCTTTGCTCCACACCATTTCTCCCTGTAATTTTATTTCCACTTAGGTTTTTCTTATTAATCCTTCTCCTGTCGCTTCCTGTAATAATCATGCCTCTAACAGGATGCTTCCTCCTACACACTGGTCATCCCTTGCACACATGAAGAGCTCTGTACTCTTCTCCAGTCTCTGTTACCTGGCACCTCTTGGTCAGTTTGAAAGTGCAAGCGCAAAGACTGTGATCACAAAATTGTGGCACGGAGAGTCACAGTATCCCACATTCCTCAGGCAGGGGTGGGAATGATGCTTACATGTTTTTTCAAATTAAGACAGGGCTACTCCCAACGTCTATGTCCACATCAACTAAGCAGCAAGTCATGGCTCTCTGACATGATGCCACTCTGCACTCAACATGTGCAATAACGTCAGTGGGCATCTTGTATCAGCACTAGGCTATGAGCCATTTCCAAATCACCCATGAACCTGTGCTTTGATGGAAGGGGGCATCTTTCTGCTGAAAACTACTTTCTGAATGAATCAAAGGCCCAATCTGAATCAAGTGCCAATCCTGTACACACCAGTAGATATCACAAAACCAAGATTTGTCCATGAATGTTATTTTGGATTAGCCATTCTTTCTTAGTGAAACGTAATCTGATAAACAAGTAGGTTCCTTTCAGTTAAATTATTTGGAGAGGAAAGATTTATCTACACAGTATTTGTCAATGTAACAACACTAATCCATGTATGTGCATACATATGCATATATGTATACTTGTGTGCATATATATATTTATTATTCCTTCTATATATGTGTGTGTGTGTGTATAATATATATGTATTTGCTTATTTTTTAAAACACACATGCTGTAACTCTTCTTGTGGCTTCTCATCCTAAAGAAATTTCTTCTTTTGACTAATTCTTACTACCTGGAAAGAAGCATAAGTTAAACAAAAAACAGTACACATGGTTCCCTTGAAATGCACTATTTGCTTCATGCTTTTTTAGTCCCCATATTCTAAAGTGAGAGCATAAGAACAAAGTTGCCCCTTTAGCACCAAGGGAAAAAAACAGGTCAGGAGAAGGGTCTCACACTGGGTCAAGGCCAAAGATCCATCTACCTCAGTCCTCCACCTGACAATGTCTAATAGCAGTTGCTTAAGGAAGGGCAGAACGGGGCAAGCATGTGGTGACCCACTTGCTCCAGAATGCTTTCTTTGTCAACATGTTGTTCTGCATATTAAAAAAAACTATCCAGGGCTATTTCTTTCATGAATCTCTTTAGCTGCTTTTTGAAAACATGAGCAGACACTGTAAAAAAGGACAGGGTTTCACAGTTTGATTAGGTATCACATGAAGCATCACCTATATTTGGTTCTGTATGTTTTGTAAATCACTGCTAGTTTAATTTGATCATCCTTAACATCAAATAAGACAACACCACAATAATTTCAATCACTTTTCTGTGATAATGAAGACATATATGGACAGATTTCTCTCCTAAAGAGCTAAAAATATCCCAGCCTGCATACTCATATCCTATATGGAAGTCTTTCCACCTATTTCACATACATGTTGTGGTCTTTCTTGGAACCCTTTTTAGTTCAACTGTATTTTCTCTGAGCAGGGGATCAGAACTGCCCCCAAAATTCAGGTTGTAGATATATTGGGGATATGTACATTAGCTCAATTCTAGCATAACTTTTTTTGACTGCTGCTGAACATTGAGCTGACTTCTCACATTAATATTTATTATGACCCAAGATTTCAAGTTGCATAACAACAAACCTTCATTGTATATTTGTAGCTAGAATGTTTTTCTCATGCATCGCTGAATATATACATAAACAATACAATCTAAAAAGGCAGAGTTGCTGCTAGATAAGTAGTCCTCTTTCTTCTCCTCTGTGGGAATAAACAGGGAAGGTAAAGAATAGCAAGGGAATTTAAGTGATACCTAGTATCAGTAAATTCCCTCACTGTTCATTGTTACAGCTGGAGGTTACTTTTGGAGAAAATGCACTTCTACCTTGTGTTTTTAAATGTTAATGATACACAGCGGCCACCTAATATTTTAATTTCTTTCTGATTTCAATTACAAAAAGAATATTTTTTTTCATCCCAGAATTATTCAGATGATTCCATTAGTGATGTCAGAGAGCAACCTTTTAAAAGGCAAAAATATAATTAACATATTTTATTCAAACCTTTAAAAATCTTCCCAAGCATTGCTATTTTCCAAATATTAAAGCTTCATTTTGTATGTTACATAAAAATGTTTAAACAGACAGATATTTCAGTGTGTAAGTTTATGAAATTTTTACCGTTTCCGCATCCACAAAGACTGTTGGACATTCTGAACATATCATCATCACTTCCAGAGAACTTTTAAATTTTGTTCCAATGCGCTGTAGACTTTCGCCAAGAAAGCTGACTGAATCATTTGTTATAGATACAAACTTTCTTTGAATGGTCTAGGAATCAAATCAGAAAAAGATTTATTTTACATTGTATTTTACTAGCCCTCCCTCTGGCTTTTTAGATTAAGAATTTCAGGGCTAATTGCCATTATGACAGCATATATTTTTGTCAATAAATTACAAAGTAATATATAATTCACTCCAAATATTCATGTAAAACTAGCTCCAGAAAATGCAATCAGTCAATACACAAAACCAGCCTGTATCTATAAAGACGATTACTCCTTTCACGTCTAGGCCTTTAGCATCAGTAGAGCTGGGTGACTATTTATCTTCATGCAGCATAGACAGTAGTTCAATTCATTTTCAAGTGTTTATGTTGCAGAAAATTATACACAGAGTTTTACAAGTCAGAATATGACCTCTGTAGCACAATCTCCAAAACTGCCACCTGCAGGGTTTCTACCTTCTTCAAAAATTAGTTCTATGTATATCATGTTTGATTATGTAGACTGTCAGGTCGAACTAATACAACACTGTGCTTTGCTATATATTACTTCATAAATCCTAGAAAGTTACATGTAGAATAAAAATATGCAAAGATATTTACAGCTGCAAAGTGTAGGAGCCAGAAGGCAAAATGAAAAGTCCAGTCAAACAGGGCATCCAGGCTCTCATTTAATCATTTTAACCCTCCTCTGTACCCAGTAGCAATTCCTCAGGAATGCTTCCTTGCCCAGGCTCAAGCCCTGGATTGCTATTGCCCCTTTTCCCAGAATATCCATCTTTCCAGCTGACTGAGGGATATCCTGTCAAGCCACAGAAAGTTGCCTTTGTTTCTAGCTCCCTCTTTAGTGAGCACAAGAGAATATGAACCCCCGTTTCACCATTTCAGGACACGAATGAATGTGTGAAAAGCAACTGCAGCTAAGCTTTTGTATAATACAGAGAAACTAAACTCCTGATGCCTAGATGAAGCAAAAAGACAAAAATCTAGAACGTAACAGGAATTTCATAATGCTGTGGCAAAATACTTATTTCAACTGAAAATGGAAAATAGGTATAGATTAGCAAACAAGTTATTCCATGGATAAGGTGGAGCATGAATTATTCACATGTAAATGACTTCATGGTGCTAACCCTAAACCTGCCCATATATATAGGATAAAATGCATGCTAGCATGGTAAAACAAAGTGCAGCTTTCACTGAGAAATTTATTATGATATACCAAACATCAGGTAAAATTAATGCTGGTGATATTAGAAAGGGTTGGAGTCGTAAGAACTTGGTTTGTAGTACTAAATCTGCTCCTAGCTCGCTTGGCACGTTGCCTATAAATAAAATGGATTAATTGTGCTTCTCCTATCACATAAAAAGTTGCAAAGAATAATGTACATCCAAGTGGCACCACTTTGAAAATGTAAAAACCCATCCCCTACATATAGGGAGGAGGAAGTGAGAAAAATTAAACCATAGGCATTTTGTGTTGGATATCAGATCTATGAGGTAAATGTAGTGAAACAGAGGTGTTTCCAGCTTTAGTGGATCTCCTGATGTTTCAATTATTTCTCTTCAGAAAAATACTTTTTCCCACATGACAGATGCAAGAGAAATTTCTCGTTTGACATGCTGCGATCCTGTAATAATGAATCCCGCAGAAAACACAGGAGGAAGACATTAATTCTGTAATCACCACAGAACATGGGTGATGTTAAAAAAAATGAAAGAAGGGACACAGCCTGAACTAAGAGCATACAAGAAACAACTGGGTTTTTTGAGCTGTTTGTTGTTGTTTTTTTTTCCTGAGGAGAATCACACCTAGACAATGAATACAGCAGACATCCTGTGCAAAAATAGTGTATAACCATATAACATTCTTTTAGGAACGTGTTGTGGGTTTTTTGTTTGCTTTTAATTTGCTTCCTTCCTAAGGCTTCTTGCTACCATAATCTTGAGGCTGTTGCAGTTATAGAGAGGAAGAACAGTTCTGAAATCAGGAGGAAAAGATTTCAAACAACCAACCATGCAATGGCAATTCACTGACCTGAAACAATCTTGAGAAGACATGAAATGTATAAACAGCAGAAGATCCATCTGTATCTGACAGCATTTGATTGACGTGGCAGCGCCATGCTTGCTCCTCATCATCATATGACACTGGTTGGAAAGCTGCCAATATGGCAGAAAGAAATGGTGAAGGAGGTGGGGATGTTTGTACTTCTGGGAAACCATCCTGTTCCTCTTCATCTTGGCTACGAATAACAAACAACAGAAATTAATTCCTCAGTAATTTTTTTAAGGAAAACAACCCCTTCATTTTGGTATGAAGAAAAAATAAGAATTTATAATTCAGGATAGTGTTTTGTAAAATAAATAATCAATCAATCAAGGTAACTATGAACCAAGAAAAGAGTAAAAAACAAACAATCAAAAACTTCTTCTACTGCAATATAAAAAAATTGCCTATACTCTCAAATACCTCCAAAGCTTATTAAAACATGTTATTTCTATGCATATCTACAGACAAAGGTCTATTTGCAGGTTATATATAGCTACTTACTGCACTATATATATATATATACATATATATACACACACACACACACACACACACACACTACTCAGAAACTGGTATTTTTTTCTTGCCCCCAACAACAGAATTAACATTCAATTCTTCAAATTTTTATTCATCTAAACATATGGTCCACCAATATCTGTAACAAATTTTAGCTTTCCTGAAAAGAAACACAGGAGCTCATTTAGCAGTGTATCACTATAACTGTCTTAAGTAACATCGTAAGTGAATGGATATAGATTGGAACACTTTAATTTTTACGGGCAATCAATTTAATGGGCCTTTGTTCAAAGAGCATTCTGCAGCCATACTTTCCATTAGACACCTAATATCCAATAAAAATATCAAACTATAAATTAACCAATGCTACTACTTACAATCATTAGCTTGATTGTTAAAATTTTCTGTATTACAAGGAATGATACATTTTGACAGTTCTTCTTCTATGACTGTACTTACACAGCAAAAATATGCATGGGAAGATTCCAAGTACAGATAATTTATTAAAATAATATTTTTAATACATAACATTTTTCTCTATAACAACCGCCTCATTCACACCAGCATCAAGCATGTCTTAAACATGTTGTAAACAAGAAGCTGGGGTGCTGTTTTTAAATACATTAATTTTGGTAGCACAAAGCTCAAAAGCTAAGATGCAATTCTTTTGAGTAGTATCTGTAAGAAAAGCTTCAAAAAGATTTTCAGGTATTTTCTAACTAGTGTATCAACCCTATATATCAACACCCCTGTTGCTCTTTAAACTAGAGCTATGGGGTTTTTTTGTTTGTTTGCTTAGTGTAAATAAACTAAAACCTTAAGAGATTTTTATTCAGTTGCACATTAGGAAATAAACTGCTGGTACCAGCCTTTAATTCTTCAAGGCATATTGCAGTAGGCTGTGTGTGGGATTACAGAAGTCAATTTCTCTGTCTCAGTCCCAGTAGAACCTTCTCAAACGACTTGGTCTTTAACAGCTCCTGTTGGGTCCTTTTCTGCAAAAGGCTCCTTAAATGATCTCCCTGACAGAATATACACTATGTTCCTATATACGCTGAGTCTATGTACTATTCAGTCTAAGCTTCTGAACCAATTTTTACTATGAACAATTTGGAAATTTTTTTTGTTTTAGTTTGGCGTTTTTTGTTTGTTTTCCCTCCTTCTTAGACTGTTACCTTCCAGGGACTAAGGGTTTCACTTTAAATATGACTCAACCAGCTAGGACTAACTATAACTTTTCCTCTCAATAGTTGTTTTTGTTCTCCATATTAAAAAAATGGGAAAAAGTTATTCTACTTTAAAATGCCTTAGAAATATGCAAGAGACTGATTACTGTTAACACCAAAAATAAACCTTGGGCAAATTCAAAGACAAACTGGCCTGACTCCTACAGAAGCTTTAATGAAAAAGAGTAATTTTTTTTTTCCCTGTCTCTTCCTGTCTTTGAGTGCCAAGATAGGTTCCTGCCATAACTCAGAGCAGTTCAAGCCCTTTTCTATGTTGTACTGTTTGCAGCTGGTGGCTGCTGAGAAGATGCTCCAAAACATCCTGTGAACATTTTTCACATTTCTGTCCTATTGATGATGATGAAATGTGCTAGATTTCTTTTTTTCAAGAGTTCTTATCTTTTCCTGAATGGCTGTTTTCCCTGTACCAGAAACAACTGCTGAGCAAACTATTGAGTATATTTGTTATATCAGATATGCAAAACATCACTTCAGATACTTGTATTATGGGATTCATGGAAAACCCCAGACCATAAGAAAGTTTACTTTGATTCATGCACTGGTAACATGTAATTTCTGTTACTTAGAAGCAATATTAATCTTACCTAGACAAACCAGAGAAGTCAGCTTCTTCTTCTTCACATCTCTCATCCAACTCTTTCAAAGCAAGAGTGACATCCTCTTCACAGATAGACTCAGAGTAGCTCTCGGGAGCTGCTGCCTCTGCTAGTTCTGGGGTCTCTTCCAACTCAAGAGAATCATGACAGACCAGGCAGTCTTGTTGTTCCTGTAGTAGATATGACCCAGTGTCTTCACTAGCAGTGCTAACCTGCTCATCCCTTACTGCTGAACTGCCTTCCTGTAAATCAAACATACTTTTATTACTTTTATGGTCAGGGCTTATGTGTTCTTATCAGTTTTTATTATGGTAATTTTATAAAAAAATGTTTACAAATACCCATTTATACTTTAAGCATTCATCTCTCTGAATTGCTCAATTTTACGTGAGCAAAGACAGGCAGTCTACTTGTAAAGTTTGTAACTTCTGGTTAACATTAATATCCTAGATTATGACATAACAAATACCATTTTTCAAATACACTCAATTAAATCTGTTAAGAGAATACTTCCAGAAAAGTATCTGCAAATAGCCTCAAACATATATAGATCACAACACACACATTCAAGACTTTGGTATTTTACTTTTCTAGGTAAGGACCAAAACAACTGCATCATGCTTGCCTTTGGGGTCTGGAACCAGTATAGAACATTTCTTCTGAGCAACTGAGCAACAGTGTGATGAACAGATGAACATCGGAAAAGGCACATTCCACTGTTTTTATTATTTTGCCATTACTGTTAATATGGGGAGCTTTAAGGGTTTAACCCCAAATCTCTAAATGTGGGCTTTAATTCACTGGCAATCATAAAGATACAGTAATTATACTCAGGTAGGTAATATTAGAATGACCCTTTCTCCGTTCCCTCTTCCTCCATTAGCATTATTATTAACGTCTCTATACTGAACAGAGCAATTCAAATTTACTAAATTTACGATGAATCCATTTGAAACCTTTTACTGGATTTCTGTGGAATAAAACCAACACTTTCTATCTGCTATTTCCTAAAGGCACAAATCATCACACATTTTCATTATTAGTGTGCTGGTCTTCCTCTGCTGGCATATCCAAGACTAGTCAACAAACCTTTAGACAGCCTCTAAGCATACACATCACTCATGGCTTTCATCAGTCTAAACAGGCCCTCTGACTGATAAATAACTGTACACATATTGGAAAAGACAATTCAGCTTTAAACAGAACTATATAATTTTGTTTCATAGTGATCCTAACATCTCACTTTGACTACGGTACTCCTCAATGTGAGATTGCTGTCATTTGACACAGCTGGTGACCTCACTTCTAATGCCTCTGTTGTAAAAGTTAAATCAGGAATTTTATGGCACAGAACAGCCACTTTGTCACACTGAGCAACCAAGGCACATGGAAATGCAGGACATCTTTATGATACTTCAGCAAAATAATTTGGACTAAAACCAATCTTCTTCTATTATAGATGTTAACATATGATACAGAGCTGCACTGATCATATATGGTAGATGTACACGAGGAATACACTTTAAGAAAATATTAAATTTACAGCTAAGTTAGTCTTCATAGTGCCATGACTCCTGATTTCTGAAGTTTTCTGCATGACATTTGACATGTCTTTACTACCAACAGGAATGTTCTTTAAGTGTCTTTAAAATGTGATTTATATAGTTGACAACTCCACGGAACCTAAGGAAAATTACTTCTAGTAAACCATTCCTTCATAAATCCACAGTGCAAATGAGTAAAATAGACAATCATTTTAGTCAGAAAATTTCATATACTTAAGCTTGTAAAGCTTATTGTATAAAACTGAAAATATTCTTGTAGCTAGACTGTAAATTCCCAACTGGAATATGAAATGTCCTTTTTTGCAAAGATACATGCTATTACTGGAAATCAGACAAATACATTTAAGTAAACTATTTACTTAAATCTTCAGCATCTCTACAAGAGAAACAAGGAACGTAACTGCATCTAACCAGCACACACACTTGTTTTTTAAATAAGAGCTGCATTTTTTTTAACCTTAGATACATTTTTATACATATTTATTTATGTTAAAAACATTTTGATAACTGACACTTGGCATAAAATGCTTGTGTTGAGTTACATATAAAGCATAGGAAAAAACAAGTGCACTATGCTGCAAGTTGTGCAGTATAAGAATTCAGAAAAAAGTTAGTTTTACTGGCTTCACACATTTTTCAAAGTGAGTTGACAGTGTGCATATTTTCAAGCTCATTATGTTAAGAGGCATAAAGCCAGCTCTCCCTTTTAGCAACAAAATCCAACTAGATAGCTAACTCTTGTAGAGAGATAACTTTGAGTGTTTGAACTGTGCTTGAAGAAAACATATGTATATGATTGATTCCCATGTTTTAACAAGCACAAAATAAACCTGGAACACATCATATTTAGTGACTGCATTTATATGCACTTGTAGTCTTTTTTTTTTTTTTTGTGATATAGCATTTTTTTCTGGATGTTGCTTAATCATTAAATTACTTTACAGCCCAGTTTAAGTGTTTTCATTATTTTGAGTGACATTTGTGTGCTTTTTTGTGTGAATGTTTTCACCTGGATTTTCAGAAGTATAGTGATTTTATAAAAGAAGCTTCAGGAGAACAATGAATCCAAGTATAAAGGCATTCTTGGAAAGAACGATGAAAACATAAAAATGAGTTACAGCCGAAAATGTATCACAAGTGAACAATGGAGAAGACAAAAGTTCTACTGTGGTGAATTTCAGTCTATAAAATCCCATCTTATATATTGCTTTTCCTTTTTGAAATTGTAACATAAAACATTTATCCTATGTGGAGAAAAAAAAAAATCCAGATTAAGTGTTCCTTCTCATCCAAAATCCTGTTGGAACAAAAATACTTGTAGATGAGCAGCTGAAGCACTCACAGAACAATTTGTATGATAATCTAAGCACAAATGCTGTACAAAAGTTGAGACAATTTACCAACTGCAATGTAACCAAACACTTAAAAAAAATGTAGATAATCATAATGGATAAATATGAAAAATGTGGGGAAATGATACTTTATAAAAGTCACAATACTACAGTTTTTCAAGGTGAGGGTTTTATCACAGGAAAGCAGTCACCCACACTTTCCCTTTGTTGTACTCTGTCCTCTGTTCTGACAGTTATCTTTATTAAATGTTAGCTAGGTGGATGGTTTGCCTGTTAGCAAGAGTGATTTTCTAGGTAGCAAACAGGTAGACTACAGCCTTTGTTCAGAAATCCCAGGCACCTGAACCAGTCAGTTGACTGTTTAAAACACGTTGGCTGAAGACTCATTCTTAAGTGTAAACTGAGCACTGGTTATTCAAAATATAGGAATAGCTTAATTTTCTGGAAAACTCAATAAAAGTGTATGTTCTGTTAAAGATGGGATTAGCAATGCTTATCCAAATAAAAATAATTTTGCCAGTAGAATCAATAATTTTAACTGAAAAGATAAAAAGTCCACCTAAACCAAGCCACTTCAAGAAAAAACCCAACATATTGAGGTTTTAGCTACAACTGCTAAAAATTGTAGGAATTGTAGCAGATGAGAGTTTTATTTTAAATAAGAGTTTTTAATTTTAAATTATTCAAAAGATTTTAAAAACCAAGAAACTGAAGTACTCACAGATTTGCAGGCAGCCATTAGCTTGAAATATGTCTCAGTCCACACAGGCCTTTCCAAAAAAAGTGTACCACTAGTATCTGGTCCTTTTAAAGGACTATTTAATGGAACCAACTGCTAACACAGCTGGCCTGAGGTTTTACTCCCACATAGCACCAATCACATTAACCCAAAGAAAGGAAAAAAAAAAACAAAACAAACAAACAAAAAACCAAAAAAAAGGAAAAACGGGGGAAATAAAAAAAAGTATTTGAAAGAAAATGAGAAAATGTTGCTCAAGAAGGATTTCAACCATATCAAGGTAAAAGCATCTTGAATATTAGCCTATTTTCATTCTGCACCATGAAATGATCATTATCAGCCCTTCAAGAATATTTTTAACCTGTGGTAAATTCCCTCAGTCCATCCCAACTAGTTCTCATACTGAGGGAACATTTTGTAAGAACATTCCAACAGGTTAGAAATATTAAAAGCAAATCAAATGATCAGTGTAACAGATGAAATTTCAGTTGAAAAGAAAGCCAAAGTTGCTACTAAAACACTAGAAGGAGCCCAAATCAGCCATGCACCAGCCCACATTTCTCCCCACCTCAGGCAGCTGGTTGCTAGAGTTATCTAGAGGAGAAGCCTCCAAACTTGGGGTCTCAGTTCTGATTTGCAGCACCTCTTCTGTTCCCACACTGCTAGTGGAATCTTGAGACTGAAGCGATAAACCAGCATGATCTAATATTGTTTCGTCTATGGCAGAATCACTGTTTAACTAAGAGATAAAAGAAAGAAACATTAAATTCTTCATAGTTTATCAAATGCATAAATTACAGGAAAAACACACATTAGTTTTGAAATAGGCTGTTTCAGTATGGTCAGCTATTTGAAATTACTTACATATTACGAGTTTAACAGCTTTACACTAAAGCCATTACAAGCATCACATGCATTTCTGTAACGTTTAACTTTGAAGAGAAGTTCAAAGTTATCCTTGGGATAAAGAAAATTATTTCCTTTCTTGTTCTTAAAGGTCTTTGGCACTAGTGAAATGCTAGACCAAAAACACCGAAGAGCAGAGCTCTTTGTTATAGGCAACATTAATATGAACTTTGCCTGAAGTCTGAAAAGCAGTATACTATCCCTGCTGCTCTCCATCCAGTCATTTTTTTTCCTAATTTCATTTAGGTAGTACAGACATATTTCCAAGCAACCACTATTCCTGATTTTCTTCAGTTATATGTAAACATGCTTCAAAATCCATAATTAAATTGCAATTTCAATGGTTAAACACAACTGAGGCTCCCATGGGATCACTTAGTGCTCTTGTTCTTATTTAGTATTTTTGGAGTTTTTTGAAGCTAGGAATCCAGAGACACACACTTTACATGTAACACATGTAATTTTGCACTTAGATTTAAACAAGCATAGTGGGTATAAGGACACCAAAAAAACATGAATGCTATACTGGAATTATAACCCTGTTATGCACCACCACTTTCCCTTCATTGATGTTGTTATGAAAAAGAAGCTTAGCCACATTAATTTAGGTCCTCTTTAGTTCACTTACACTGAAACTGTGAGCCATACTTATCCATTAAAAGTGCAAATGAAAGCTTAAGTTAAGAAAGAAAGATTCCTTTCATAGAAAAACAACTTACCATCTGTGAACGAGATAGTATCTGACTTGCAGTCAGGGCTGCTTCTTCTTCTGAAGACTCATCAGTATCTTCCTGATTCGTCAAGTTCAAGCTGGGTGTGCTACCAGAGTACTGACATTCTTGAAGAGATGGTGTGTCTCCTTTGTCAATACTGTCAAGAGAGCGCCTACGAACACCCCAGTTGAAGTTGTCCATGCTTTCACCCTGTAATAAAAGAAGTTTGCACACATATGTATAAACAAATTTCAACATAATAACATTAATACACAAATGCAACACAGAAAACACAAGTACTCAACACATTACAAACAGAGTTTCAATCAGCCCTTTAATTTTATTAAAATTTTAAATACCTTGTTAAATGATGTTTGTAGATAAAGTATATGGCAAATGAAGTAGAAGTCTTTTGAATATCTTCTTGCAAAGCGACTCAATATATAATCTATAACTATATCAGTATTAATTTTATATATCTGACCAGAAAGTACAACACGACAGACAACAACAGATGAACAAGCCACGGCACCAGGCTGCAACTTACCTGCAGCTCCTGGTTAGCAAAAAGGAAAACACATATAATTAGAAAGAACGAGGACAAACACTTAAAGATACTCTAGAACCAGGGAAAAATGTTTTATTACATAAGATTTGCCAACAGTAAAAGACTGATTCAAGCTCTGAAAAAAAGCTTTAGTCAAAAAGCTAGTATTTAAAATAATTTATCTTTCTAATGGGAGATTGATTTAAAAAAAATAAACTGACGACAAAACACTAAAACCAGCATGCTTATGATACATTTTCTCTAGCGTAACATGTAAAGCAACTGTTTCAACAAACATTAGATGAAATTCTTTAACTAACACACATGAATCTAAACTGACCACATCCAACTGACAAGGCACCATCAACATTAATTATATACAGGTTGTAGAAAAAACAATATCTTCATTAACTGTTTTACCAGCTACTTTGCGTCAGTTTCTTGAAATGCACCCTAAACACCAATAGCTGGATCCTTTCTGTTTGCACATTTTAAAGCTGGGATGCTTGGTTTTCAGACATCCAACATACTACGTGAAATTCGTATCTTAAAAACACTATTGTTTTAATTCACAAGTACAATAACCATCTTTGATTTTCTCAAGCACTTTGCCAACCTTCAACAATTCATCTAGGTAAGATGCAAAACCTTATCAGTTCACTTCACCAGTCTACAGACAGTTACTAAAATACCACATCTAGCCCAAAATGAGCAAGTATGAGTTCCAAAACTACTCTAACAGAGAGAGCATCTCTTGTAGAGACTTAAATGAGATCTCATGATGCATTAAATGTGCAAAGCAAAGTAAACATATTGTAGTCTCTTTTAGTGATTTTTTTTTCTCCAAAAAAGGTGAAAGTGTGTAAAGTTGTGGCAAAGCAAAAGAATCCCAATGACTACTGTGGGCTGAAGCACTTAAATTTAATCTGAATATTACTCAGACTTTAATGGAAAAGCCCCAGTTCATGCTGTTGACACTTAATTACTAGCAACAAAGAACATTCTATATTTGTGGTGTAAAACTAGGCAGCTCATATCAAGTGCACAATCTACGTGTAATGCCTTAAATTTGTATAATCTGTGCTTTAGCTTTTTTTTTTTTCTTTTTCTCAAGTATAGCATTACATGTTGCATACAGGCAAGTAATGAGAAATAAACTGCCTTTTCTTCATTATGATCTGCTATTAAAATAATATAGAAAATGAAGTTAAAGATTGACTTGGTTTGGCAAAGTTTTCAACTTTTGGCATTCTACCTGCAAAGCCCCATCTAGTGTCGAAATAATGTTTTAGTGCTGCTGAGCCTTGATTCTAAACTACTTGCATTCACTATGGGAAATTATATCTGTATAGTGTGTGGCCACATATATTCAATAGAATATAATGCGCCTGTACTTTTCCTAGAAGGTTCAAGTGAAGCAATATACAGGAAGAATGAAGAAACTGACATAAACCCAAGATATTAGGGAGGTAAAAAGCAAGATTTTGTGAAAAAGGCTAGATTAATCAGGGGAAGAAAAATCTTGTTGTTTAGATAGGCAGATATTCTTAGTAGCTTGTTGACTCATGACCTGCAAGGGTCTCCATTACTAATTCAGTATTTTGTATAGACTGTAACAAAAGTACCAAAAGAAACTTTAAAAAAATTTGATTTCTTCTTCCCAGTCCTTTTACAGTCATACTTTTAAGCTTCAGCAAATTCTGATCTGAAGCCTTTTATTTTATCCCAAACAAGTAACAACTGTTAACAGAATCTTTACTATTTCTCAATATTTAGTTTTGGTTTACCTCCCCTCTCTCTTTTTTGACAGGAAAAGTAGAGTAAATGTAAGAACTGCAACAAGCCCCAAATATAATGTAGAAGTCAATGCAAGCAATTATGGCGACCAAGTCAATCATATATAATGAGATAGTATATCATACAGTTTGTAACTATGAAAGCTATTCTCTTCATGTTTTCAAAATGCAGAAACATATCAGGAAAAAAGATTATGCCATTTTCTTAACATATTGTTCCATAAATAAGTTTCCTACTGCATGATACCCAGGTGTTCATTCTGTCAGTCTTATACTGTCATATCACTTCACTTTCAGATTTAAGTCACTTGACTCCTCCCTGCCTCCCCAATCCCAACTTTCTCCCCAGAAAACACCCAACAATTTGCAACAACTTAACACTTCAAAGTTTGTGACACAGGTTTCTTTATCATGCAAGTTCAATCACGTCATAAATTCTTCCCAACAGGATTAGTTAGAAGAGATGCCAATTCTTTAGAACTGCACCAACATAACCTAATTTTTAAAACGTTCTCAAATGGAAATACACAGAAGAAATCCCAAGGTCTCACCTCTGCATCTTCCAATTCAACATCTAAAAAGTCAAAGTCTTTAAAAACTCCAAATTGTTGCTCACTGGTATTGTCTTCTACAGCCACTTCCTCCTCTTGAATTACTTCTTCTGTTGCTGAAATAAGACTAGTTTGTTGATCTCCAACTTCCAAGTCTTCATTAGAAGAAAACACAACCTGCAGATATGGGTAAACATAGAAATAAAAACTTACAAGTTGCATAACTCCAGAGGACAGCTATCCTGCTTCCTGCAATTTAATGGCATAAGTGGCAGTTCACATACCACTATAATGATAATACTAGTGCAATTGCAGACTGCAATTGCTTTCAACACTAGTCGGATTTTAAACTACATCTTTAAATGAGTGATATTCTTGCCTTAATGTAACTGAGAATTGCAAAGCTACAAATAAAGAGAAAAATACATCCCCAAATTTTCATTTTCAGAACCACAATATTAGTCAAAATTAAGAGCAAAAAACCAATCATAATATTCATCCACATGACACACACCATATTATTTTCACCTTCCAATTTTTGTGGAAGGACTGTATACCTAATCTTTACAGATTAAAATCTGCTGTTTATTTCCATTTGAACTTTAAAAATCTCTTCAGTTTCATCTTTTAGGCACTTAATTTCAATTATTTTAACCTCATCCACTAGATTTAAGATCCACCTCCCATCAATATTTTTCCCCAGTTAAGAACCACAGAATCAATCATAGAAAGGTTTCAGTTGGAAGGGGCCTTAAAGACCATCTAGTTCCACCCCCCCCGCCATGGGCAGGGACACCTTCCACTAGACCAGGTTTCTCAAAGCCCCGTCCAACCTGGCCTTGAACGCTGCCAGTGAGGGGGCAGCCACAGCTTCTCTGGGCAACCTGTGCCAGTGCCTCACCACCCTCACAGTAAAGAATTTCTTCCTTAGATCTAATCTAAATCTACTCTCTTTTAGTTTAAAACCATTACCCATATCGTATCACTACACTCCCTGATCAAGATTCCCTCCCCATCTCTCCCGTAGCCCCCTTTAAGTACTGGAAGGCCACTATAAGGTCTCCCTGGAGCCTCCTCCAGGCTGAACAACCCCAACTCTCTCTGCCTCTCACAAGGGAGGTGCTCCAGCCCACTGATCACCCTCATGGCCTCCTCTGGACCTGCTCAAGCAGCTCCATGTCCTTCCTATGTTGGGGGCCCCAGAGCTGGACACAGTGCTGCAGGTGGGGTCCCATGAGAGCAGAGTAGAGGGGCAGAATCACCTCCCTCGACCTGCTGGTCACACCTCTCAATGCAGCCTATGATACAGTTGGCTTTCTGGGCTGTGAGTGCACATTGCTGGCTCACAGTCAGTTTTCCATCCATTAATACCCCCAAGTCCTTCTCCTTAGGGCTGCTCTCAATCCACTCATCACCCAGCCTGTATTTGTGCTTGGGATTGCCCTGACCCATGGGCAGAACCTTGCACTTGGCCTTGTGGAACTTCATGAGGTTTACACAGGCCCACCTCTCCAGCCTGTTCAGGTCCCTCTGGATGACATCCCTTCCCTCCAGCATGTCAACCACACCACACAGCTTGGTGTCATTGGCAAACCTGCTGAGGGTGCACTCAATCCCTCAGGAACTTCTATGTCACTATAAAAGCCAATATTCTAGATGACAACCAAGGTAGGCTACTCACTTTATTTTAAAAGCTCTTAACGTCATCACCACCATTAAGCTTAGTATGCCTATGGGGTTCTTTTCTATGCCGTACACAGAAGTAACACCATTGGCCTACTTTTACTCAACAGTTAAGACTATTGTTCCTACTGATATCCATGCTAATTTGAAGGCATGTGATCTACTGGTCATTTTCAATGGATTTTATGGTATTTTCAATACAGCATCAACATTGTTGCAGTCCTCAGCCATTGCTGCCCCTTCTCTCTAAAGTACATCTTATTTATAATAGACTAGATAGAGATTTACTCAGAACAGGGGAGACCTACTTCAATCCCTGCTTCTAGCCAAGACAATTAAAATTATTATGTGCAATCTCAGACATACAACACACTATCCTGGAGTGGCAGTGTAGTTCCGCTCTTCTGTGAGGAAGTATTAAGGATTAGTCTGATAAATGGAGCTCCTTAGTAGTTAACTAATTTAATTTGGAGAGGAAATATTTGAGTCCAGTCCAAAGACTTAAAAAAATATTGTTTTGATAACCATATAAGATAAAAATTTATAATTAATCCTAGTAGTTTATATTTGCTTTAGAACATATAATCCTCCCCCTGTAAGACTGACCTAAATTCACTGAGGTGGCAACATTGGTTTTGGCTGAATGTAAATACTGTTTTGAAACCTGTCTAGTAAAGAACAGTGCCCACTGGACTTCTTGGTACTTCATTACTTATGATTCTAAATATTTTTAGTTCTTTAACTGGAATTGTTGAACAAAAAATAGTTTGTCAAAAACAGCTGTTGTACCTTAGCCAATACCTGAAATGAAATAGCGTTCTCATTACTGGACTTTAAAAAACAAAATAAACCACCATCATTACTTACTGAAGGATTCTTGGGAAGACCAGATTCTGGACCACACAGAGAAAGCACATTCATTAGCTTCTCCCTAGTTCTTCTCTGAAAAATACAGCAAAGAAAATAACAGGGCATCTGCTGGAAGTCCAGGTAAAAATGTAAAATGCCTGCATTTCTAACTAGTCATCTTGCATGCTGACATCCTCTAAAAAGAATTTCACCATTTTTTCTTTTCACCAGTATTAGCTTTTAGTTTCTGCTACATTAATTTACTGTTTTGCTAAGGCACAACATAGGTTTCAAATTACACTTCAACAAATTTTTTTTAAAATATATTCATAAACACTGTCTATAATGTATATATAATGTGTTTGAGACACAAGGTACCTGAGATAGCTGTGGTCTCTTCCAACTGACAGGAACTAATGCATTTGAATTTGAGCCTGATGAAGTTGAAGAAGTGCTCCGGGTGACAGCAATGACTTTTGGCTTCCCGTTTCTACCAGCTGCACTGTGTTGATCACCATACTTATTCCCAATAATTGGTGTCTAAAACAAATAACAATTACCTACTTAAAATTCAAATCTATATTAGTAAAGACTACACCTTTGGTTTCAGAATTTAGTATTATATAAAACATAGGGGGGTTGGTCTGTTTTTAAGCAATCTGTGAAGCCCATGCCTAATCCACTGAGTATCGGTATACTGGGAAATACAAAGATGAATACTTCTACCCTACGCAGCAGGCTGCCATTTTGCCCACTTAAGGCTTTTTGAATTGTGCAAGTTTTAAGCTCACAATCCAGTTGTATTTTTTAAATACACTTTAAAAACAATTGTGTTCTAAGTTTAAAAGGTGCAAAGCTTCTTTTATAGAATCATTCACAGACATGAACAAATTGTTTTCACAAAAACTTCATTAACACACACACACTTCCGAAAACCAAAGATCAAATTCAGCCCTTCTGACAGAAAATGCTACTCCAATGAACTCTGTGAGAATTCATCTTCTCTCTCAATTATCTGCATGCACTGAAATTTCCAGTGAGGAATTCACTTACCAATTTAAGTAATGCTCCTAAGACATCTGTATCTCCAATCATTATCTAGGGTCAGCTTCAACCAGGAAACCTTACTTCTGAATACTTTTGAAGTTTCTACAATTTTCACATCTCTATATTACACTGCAGTCATTTGGCTACCCTCCTCTTTGTAGACATAGAGTAAGTATCAGCTGTATTAATATATTATTTTCAGTTCTAATGAAACCTAACTGGGGGGTAAGGGTGTTGGTTTTAACTACTAGAAATTTATCTCCAGTTGTGTCCATCTCACGACAAGGTTGCTATACTCTGTACCCTACTCTCTCTTCTAAATTTTATCTGCCTTCCAAAGTCACACCAAAACTGCAGTACAGGGTTTTAATCCTCTCAGCCCTTGAATGCACAACCCTTCATTTGATGAAAGTCTGCCATGTTCAGCTGCAAGCAGCAGCCAGCTGCATTAGCCTGGTCTCTGACACAGCTGAAATACCCTTGAGAATAATCCTACTGACTTTTAGTAAATAACTCTCCAGACATTCAAAGGAAAAAAAAAGGCAAAACCAAAAAAGAATACAAAGTTTATCTTTCAGTATGACTCTAATTACGTGTATGTAAAACTTCAACATCAGCCATTCTTTAAAATGATATTTATTTAAAAATATATAAATGTAGAAGGCTAACAGAAAACAAATCTGAGTTTGCCACAGAAAGTCATTACTGCACTGTAATTTAAATATAATAATTACCTCTGATATATCAAAATGAAAATCTAAGGTCTTCCCAGGTAGCTCTTTGGAGACATTATTAAAAATTTTTGTGAAAGAGATTTCAGGAGAACCTATGTCACCTCCATAAGACTTTGGAATATCATTAGGTACAACAAGGCTTGCTGACCGAGACACCACCAGTTTCAAAATATTAAGGGCTTCCTTCCAATATGGACTCTAAAAAGAACATACAGAAATCACAAAACAATCACTTCAAAAATGTCAGCCATTTTTAATGTACAGTGAGATTTTGCACTGATTCATTGCAAGATTCCCAAACCAGAAAGCTCTAATCTTCTACAGGTGGCTGCAAGGTGCTAACACAGGTGGGCAGCTTTGGACCTCAAAGTGCCAGGAATGCAGCACAGCAAGGTACCAGGTCATCCCACAGTAGGCAGTCGGGTGCAGCCAGGCAGGCTCAGTAGCTCTAGGTCACAGTGCCAACCATACCAGACTGTTCCATGTCTCTCACTCTCTGTATTCTCACTACATTTTTTACCACTGGAGTATCTGCCCTTCATGCCCCAGAAGATAAAAATCGATAGCATTTAAAAGCCAAACAACTTTCACCTCCTGGCATCTTTAATTATTTTACACTTCTGAGCAGAGTAAATTGAATTTGAAACAGACAAAACTGCTCTGTGCTTTGTACTTCCTCACACATTTCAAAGTTCTTAAAAAAAAAAAAAAAAAAAAGAGCAAGCAAAAACATTTACAAGGTTTTTATGCAGTATCAAACCAATGGAGTGCTTAAAAAAGCCAGGGCAAAAGTATGAGAACATAAGATGCAGAGCCCGACTTGAGTACACTCTCCTTAAAAAGATGATTAAGGTAATGTAAATAATTCAGCAGTTTCAACTACAGATTGCAGAGCAAATCACAGAAGAGACTTAAACCAAAAGCAGCACCTTGGGAGGTTTAAGATTTACACTCCTGAAAATGTTACATGTCTACCTGAAACTTAAATCTTCTAGTTTTTGAAGTTAGCGGGATATCTGCTTTTTTTTTTTTTTTTTTTTTTTTTTTTTTTTTTTTTTTTTTTTTATTAGGATGCCATGTTTGTTCAAATATTTTTTTAATGCATTAAGGCTTTTTGCATTAAGGTTTTCAAGGCTCTAAGTAGTATAAGCTTCTTAAGGGTAATGAGAGTCCAACAATCTCCTGAATTTCTATGCATCATAAACATAAATTAGTCTCAAACTTGAATCTCCCTATAGCAACTTAAACTTATTAAGATCATTGTGATTGCAGAGGACTAAAAAAAAAATCAGCTTAGTTGCATCACATTTAAACAAGACACGTTCAATTATGGTCTTTTCTTCTGTTATTTATAGTAACATGTTTTATTGTATCAAAAATATATAGGCTTGTCTGCAATAGTTTTTTTGATAGTACCATTATTTTGATGGCTAGTATCTTCTAATTAAAATTATATTCCATAGTAGTGTGGGCTTATATAGAAACCTCAGATAAAGGTTAGAGGCAAAGCAAGCAGCTGTCAGGCCATGAAAACTATAGTTATGCTAATCATTTCATTTTGCCTAATGCACTCTGACAGGAACACAATATCTAAAGTACATATCCATCAATAACAAAACATCCAGGGAACACTACTTTTCTTGGTTAATTATGATTGAACCATTTGACTGAACTAGATTTGGCAATAATGGAATTCAGGAAAAAAGAAAAGGGGAAGGTGGGGGGAGGCTGTTGTGCACTGAAATGGTTTTATGCTCCAGGCATTTTTACAAAATCTTTCAGTAAGATGATAGAGCTTCTTCCCTGAAATAGGTTTTCAGTAAATTGTGTTCCAAGTACAAAGGATCAAATTACCTAAGGCAAAACACGGTTGTTCACCTTTAGGGGACTTTAATAAAAAGCGTACTCAAATTTGTTAAGATGCACCTTAATGTTCCTCACAGATATATTAGTGAAAGTGATTTAAATACGCGTTTAACTGTGAAACTTCCTTTTGAAAATATATATACTTAAATAAAACATTTGTGCTGTATTTAGCAGTAAAGATTTCCTTCTATTTTAATAGCTGAAGGACCGTCTTCTCTAACTACATATGTGGAGTTGCCTGTATCTGTAAATAGATGTACATTCACCCAGCTAACTTGACCCACATGATGTAAATCAAACTGGATAAATACATAAGCATAGAATGAATTAAGTACATAGGACAAAAAATATACTATGGAATCTGACTTCGAACAACTATTTTTATATCTGAAATAAATTAATTCCCGCAAAAAATCAAGGTAATTTCAGAGTACATACCTGAACATATTTACCAATGACTTTTATGATTTCCAAATTAAACTGCTTCACTGGTGCTGTGGATAGGTCAATATGGCTCAGAAGACTATAGATGATCTGCAGTAAGGACTGTTGCATACTGGATAATCCTTTCTCTAAAAGCTAAAAAAAAAAAAAAATTTTAAAAATACATAATTTAATTAGGGCCTTTAATGGTAGCAAAAAGTGAAAACAAATATTAAAATATAGCTACATACATATTTATTTTCCTCTTTAAGAAACTTAAGTGTACCACTTTGTTTTTAAAAAATTTGTTTTAGCATTAAAAAAAAAAGTAATGCAATAGAACAATGTTCTCTGTCCTAATTAATTTTTTCCCGAATTCTGACATATTTGTTAGCACAGATCTAGAACACTTCCCACTGGAGTTGTTAATACAAATTCAAAATCTCAAAGCTGTATGAAAACCAATTACGTCTACACCTTAAAGAAAGCTGATAAATTAAATTTTATGGGAAAAAATGAGTACATATAAAGTCATTCATGAGAATGTACAAATATTTTTTTAAAATACATTCATCAGTTTGAAGTGATATACTTCAAGGACAAGGTCTACAAGCTCTTCACACAAGGTACTATTTTAAAGGCAGTTTTCCTGTATGAATGGCTGGCAGAATCATATACTGAATTCTATAATGATTTTTGATTATATCCTATGCAATACTTACAATTGAACTTTGAAATTATTTTTGAAGTTGTGATAAGGACATCTTAAAATGTGTACTTGGCTAAAAAAAAGTCTCTTAAAATTTGCAGTAAGCACATTTTGCTAATTCCAAGGCAGTATGTGCATTTTATGCATTGTGGTACAGAATATAAATATCTACTGCAAAACTACTACCATAACAAGGGATCTTTTATTAGAGGAATTATCATTTCAAGGTACATTTAAATTGCTGCACTCCACAATGGCAGTAGTCATCCCTTTTCTATAACCTAGAACATTTTAATATTATTCTCCCATTATGGAAGATGTGCTCTCCCCCCCCATTAGAATCACAAAAAATAAGGAATTGGCAATGAGTAAATGTGATGTTGATCAAGACTGTTAACATGAGACACACTTTTATTAAAAATTTACCTCTGCAAGATAAGTTACGAGGTTAAATGTAGCATCTGAGAAAGAGTCATGCAAATATCTACACACTACGTTAATCCAGTTAGAACAGTCTCTGGAATAACTGTGTGTACTGTATAAACTCATCATATGAGCCAGATTGGCAAGAGTTGGTGATTTCTCCTCTGCACAAACCTGAAAAGCAAAAGAGTATTTAATTATATTAGAAATGACAAATTTTTAACCTAAGCATTCACAAGTCATTATGCACTTTTCCCAGATTTCACTCTATTTTCTAATAACTGAAATTGAACTAATCACACAAGCAACGCGTACAGTTTCTGTTGAAATTTGTCTGTCAACATTCTGTTGAATGATGGTGGCATCCATGCTCCAAGGTCATTTACTACTTACAGCAAGCTTACCTCAGCTAGTGTCCCTAGGTAGTAGTGCAAGTATTTAAGGGACAGCAGTAATTTTTGGATTTGCATCAGGCATGTACTCCTTTGAGATGGCCTGCACACAGTTAAGTGATTTGTGTATCACAGTCTGGGCAACCTGAGGGCTATGACTGCACCTTCTATGACAGGCAGCACCTTCTCATTCCCCTTTCCACATTCTTCCTTAAAATGCAGAGGCCAGCATACCACTAAGTCTGGCTAGAGATTGTTGGTGTGTACCTTGTCCGGCTTTAACAGGTACTACAGTTCAGAAATATTCCAAGGTTAATCACTGTGTGCAAGTAACAGAAAAAACATACTACCTTCTCTTCTCTACCTACCAGTCCAAAGGGTAAGGATCACTTCCTTCTCATAAGTAAATTAGGAAGTGTGCTTAAAAATTTTTAAAGTTTTCCTTTAAAAATATAAATGAAAAATCACGACAAATAGGAAATGTAGCTGATATCATTAATAAGGAAATTTGTTCTTTACATCAAAATTTCATTGAACAAGCTAAACATGTCTTTTCATTGACAAAGAAAAAAATGAGGCATTGATACGAGGTCCAACTATATAAATTAGGACTGGATCACATCTTTAAAATACAACCTTTTATAGTTATTTCTATATTACTATTAGAATCACATAAAAGTATTATGTAAGGAAGCAGAAAAACACAGAAACAATGCTGGTATAAACTCCTGGATACCTCTCCAAGCATCACTTTACATACCTTTGCTATCTTGTCAGCTGTTTCTTTACAAAACTGCGTTGGGTTATCAAAATGTTGGATCAGATGAGGAAGCAGGCACAAGATGTTTAGAGGAAATCCTAAACACATACATAAACACAGTTATATGAGCCCTAAAGATTCTTAATATAACTTAATTTAATATGGAGTTATCCGGTATTTAAGAACCTTTACAACATGACATATACATCCACACAGATAAAAAAATTATATATACACATACATGTAACTAACTGTGTATGTATGCAAAATCTATATAAATGTGTCTGTGCTGGGTATAAATATGCATAAGATGAAAAAATCATCACCAGACCAATTAAGCAAAACTCATGAAGCTGGACAGCTTTAGGCAGTACAGTCACATTGTTTCTAAAATGTGTAAATGTTTGAAATACTACTAATTGAGCTAGTTAGCATAAAAATGAAAAATAATATATGTGCTTTTAAAACTCACTTGTAAGCAACTTTAAAGTAAGTTAATAGTCAACAGATACAGTTTACATGCAGTATTTCCTGGCAGATAATCATAGACTGTAATGTATTCCCACTATATAACACTATAATATCGACAACTGCAAAAAGCATTTAACTGAAGGTTGGGGGGGGGTTTAAGACAAATGCATGACTATTACTGATTTTGATTACACATAATTTGAAGAAAAAATGTTTTCATACACATACTTTTAATAAAAATACCTGCTAACTGAGAAGGATCCACCAAAGCATGCCTGGAAATTGTGATGAGTTTACTGAGGAGATGAACTGTCATTTCTTGAGTAGATGCTGAAGTAAAGCCTTTTAGGAAGAGCTGCTGAAGGCCTGGAAAGTTATTCCATTTCAGTTTATTCTGCACCTTTTCTATCTTTTCCCGACTCTCTGATTTATCCAGAGGCAAGTGAATAAGAAGCTTGTTGAGTAACTTGAGAGCCAAAAGGTATTCATACTCATAATCTGACTCTAGCAACGAAGCTGCAATCCAAAATATGGTGGCCATCAAGTTGACAGGGTCAGTAGTGGGCTGCACATCATACACTCCTCCCTCTCTCAGGGAGGAAAGGCTTCTAGTCCTGGCCAAACTTCCACTGTGATTTATTCTTCCATCCATTATATCCAGTGTGTTGCTTCGTCGACGGTCACCTCTCCGTTCATTGACTAAATTCAGTCTCAAAGAATTACTCCTTGTATTACTGCTGTAGTACCCCAAACAACTGCCACTATTAATGGGACTTGTGCTTAGATTTATCTGTCCAGTGCTTTTCCTATTAGCTGCATACTTGTTTCCCATTACAGAATCATGGTATGAGGTTCTAAAATAAAGATCAATATTACATATTACTACATGCAAAATACTTTAATAATATACAGTTTAGAAAAAGGGAAGAAAGCAAAAAGGTGTTACACTAATCACATATATACACACACAGTGAGTATTCCACTTCCATCACTGTAAGAGTATTATAATACAAAAATAGAGAATTTCTACATATGAATAAAATATCCTTACAGCATAAGGACAAAACTGTGGTATTCCACTACCTCTGCTCCCAGATCTATTTGTTATAATCCCAGAACATCAAAATAGTTCCATAAGAATTCAGTAAAATTAGCCTACAGCACGTAAAAGATTATCTGTAAATGAAGATCTAGCATTCCAACTTACTTATAGATGTGATAAAGGTAGAGAAATTAATGAATTAATAAATGAAATTATTTAGTTATTACTATATATTTCTCTGAAACATCTGGCCTAGTAAAACTAACACCTTCCAGTTCTGATACTGAAAAATTGAATGTATTCCTAGAAATCTCAACATTTTCAAAAACTTTGCCATTAAGTCAAATAAATAACGACGTCTGTACATTCAGGCATTTTTTCTGTTTGATAAAAAGTCATTGAGCTAACCACTCAGACTGTAATGGGACACAAATGACTCAAGACTGTTCAGTTACACTTCTCTCATACATGGACAACAAATCTGAGGCCTAAGACAGACTAATATTTGCTGTAACTGAAGAAATTTTTTCTGTATTAATATTGGATTAAAAATATTTGTTGCAATACAGGAGTTTTCATCTGTGAACCTTAAATTATTTTAGATTAGCTTTTACCTTCATTATACATGAAATAAGATGTAAAAACAAGACACCCCCCCTCCAAAATTACTTTATTGTTCAAGGTCAGTAGAACCTGATTAAAAAAGTTGTAGATGTACTCAGTGCCTTTATTTTTGAGAAGTTTCAGAAGAACTGACAACGTTTCAGAATTGAGCCACAAGGAACACCTTGAACACCTTTTTTGTTTTTTAAATTGGACCCAAGAAGGTAAGTTGAAATGTTAGCAGAGATCTTTTTCAGAAATCTAGATTCTTATAAGTTTTGCTTGACATAGAACGATAAACATAAAAGAGCAAGCAATTTTGCTATAAAGATACAACTATTCTGCAAAGACAACAAGAAATTATTTCACTGCCTTTTTAATACAGATATTTAATAATTCAAATGTATAAATACATGTAATGTAGCTTGACTCATAAAAGAACTTACTGAGAAAGGGCAGAAAGTAGATCATAATGCTTCATGGTTTCAGCCAATGTATCAATAGCAGACTCTAAGGTCAGAAGCAGTTCTATGACAAAACCCTGGGGAAAGACACAGGTCATTATAAATTATGCAGTAGGCACAAGGAAGATCACAGAAAATCTACTAATTAGTGATAAAAAATATAAAATCAGTATCAGTAAATGTATTATTATTTCATGCTTCAATTAGAACACAGTCCTAATGAGACAGCTCAAATTAGCAGCATAGCTTCAAGTCAGGGAAAACTTTAATTCATTTCTAAATATTCACAGAATTCATTCTGGTTTGCACTGTTTTTAAGAATGGACTGAAAGATGGAGTCATTTAGACTCTCATTTTGCAATATTAAAAGTTAGATCCATTTTTAGATGTATAATGACAGTAAGTCAGGTGGCTGTTAACACTTTATAAGATTAATAATAAAAGAACACCTAAATTATTTTTTACATGGCTGATCTCGGGATTCTCTACCTATGGAAGAGAAGGTGTTTTCAGGAAAGAGATATATCAAATTCTCTGGAAGTTGCTATTGCTGCAGAAGACAATGTGCACAGCTCACCTTTTCATCATTTCATTACATGAAAATTCAGAAAGTATCACGATTTTTTGTTTTGAAATTTGAAGTATCTTTATTTAAAAATAAAAAAACACTGAATAAGAAATGTTTTTAAGTCTTACTGTCATTAAAATAATAACGCAACTACGTTATTTAGACAAACTTAGCTTTCTTGTAAAGTGAGGGGAAAAGTTCAAATACCTGAGCTTCTTCTCCTGCATCTCCCACAGTTTCTACTAGTCTGGAGAGAACATCAGAAAGTGTAGATGCAGTAAGAGGCTGCTTCAGAGCTCTGAAAATCTGAAAGGACCTCCCAGCATAATGTCGAGAGGAGCATGAAAGCGCAGTTTGCAAAGCAACTTCACTGAGACGATGTTCCAATTGAAGTCCTCCTATAAGAGCAAATAAATACTCAAGCAACATAATGCTTCATAAAAACCAAAACCATGTGAATTCAATGAAGAGTAAATTGCCAAAGTCGTCATTAACTTTAAAATACTCTCAACTTCTACATTTTTCTCAAAGGACTATTCTCTTAAAAATCTTTCCAGGCATATAGACTTGTATTCCATAATTCCATATTCCACTGGAGAGACTTGCAGAGTATAAAAGATTTATGATTTGACTAGTAAGTGTCCACAATAATTTAATTATATATCTTATCTCATTCCTAAAAGATTGTATTTAAGTCTGTCATAATAGAAACATGAACTGAAGTGTGCAATACACAAGAAAAATCCATTATTTAGAAGCAGTAAGTGATCACCTAGAGTTATTTTATAGATAACCTGCAAATCTACAGGCTTTCAAAAAAATTACTTTAGTTTGCAGACTTGGACATTCCATCATGCACTGACTGTTTTCTAACCTACCTGAGCTAGACTGTTTAAATATAGACACCACATGCTTTAAAAACACAGTTAACTGTTCAGCACTTTTTATATTAGGGTTCTTGGCCGAAACATCTTCATGATTCCAAAGTGGGCCTCTTTTCCTAAAAATATAAAGATAGAGTAAACAAAATATAAAAGTCTTTTTCATCAATATTACCTAAATGTTATTTTAACTTTAAGGTTAACTGCAAAAGAATCTATTTACTGCAGGAAAGAAACCATTTAGAACTGTAGACACCAATGCAAAGTAAGTTTGACAACTTCCCAGTATTGTACAAAAATATACAAGACAAGGTGAAAAGCAATATATCAGATCCAACTGAAATAACAGCATAACTAACAGAGAATTCTGTTAGATATTATTTATTTATCTAATAAAGAACCAGTACAACTTAAAACAACCTCCTTTCTTCCTATCAATACATCGTGCTACTCTACATTTAGGCTCATGTAAAGCATAAGTAATCACAAGCCTTGAGAAACGTGGGATTTCAGATTTACACAATCTCGAGAGCTTTATATAAACTACCAAACAAATGGCATAAGTGTTGATGGTTTTAGAAATGTTCTTTGCCACAAATCTTTAGTTTTTGAATAGCCAGGTCTCTACTACTAGGTAATCCATAAACTCCAAACCAATCCTGCAGATCCCTTATCATATTTATGTATTCCAGCTTTAATTCTTTAGATGGAAAAGGGAATTCTATAAAACTGTGTGCCAAGCAAAAATAACAGACCTGTGTAGAACATGGCAAGGACTTTTAAACAGGACGTGAAAGGGTGGCCAAAATTCTCTGAAACTGTTAGAAAGTCAGAGTTGTTTATAGGCTGTATCATATAAAATCACTTCAGTATTAAACTATCTCTTACTGGTGATAATGCAGAGACAAAAATCAGACAACGTGATGCTAAATAGTAAGGGCTTTGACATATTTCCACAAAAATATGTCTTGATAAAAATGAAAATTGAAATCTTACCTTGAGGTAATAAATTCTATGAGGGTTTTCACTTTTTCATCCTGCTCTACTGAAATGTCAACCTCATTGAGGATTGTGGTGTGCAGATGAGAAATGGCAGCACTTGTGTTTCCTAAACTGATGCTAGAAGAGGTAGAACTTGAACTAAGCCCTGAGTCTGTCATTGGGGAGGGCTGGTAATCAGGTATAAAATCATGAACACCTGCTGAAATTAAAATAAGATGATTATGCACTCTTAAGTTGACAGTTAATATTAAATACATAAAAATTGGTAACTTAGCAAATGTAATGAGAATAATTTAATGGATGTAATCATTTCAATGAAATCAACAAGTCTGATATATGCGAAGTCTTCACATGACTGTACCCTTAATAAGGAACTGACAGATCCCTTTTTAAAACCACTGTATTATATTTGATTTTGTATTGGTAGTATGACAGATCAGCAGCCTCTGAGGCATCTCATCTTATTGAGATAAATGTTATAAACTACTTCCTAATAATGCGCAGATAGCTTTTTTTGTAAAAACTCAGTCCCAGCATAACTCACAGCACTTCAAATCAGTGAATGCTAACTATTAGCTAGTGAATCAGTACTAAGCAGAGCCCCTCTGGCTGCACAAATTTTCTCTGAACTTAGCTTAATCTTGCTGCTGCCACATTTTTCACTCCATGTAAAGAACCACGTGGCAATAAAATACAACTGCACTATCTATGAGGTGCTGGGAGAAAATAAATTGGCAAGGAAGGTGGGTCACAAATATCTGACTGTAACAACTGTGAATAAGCTTAAGACTCACTGACATCCACCACAAATTTTCACTCTGCAAAGCCACAGGGTATTAGCAGGTTCAAATAAAATTTAACATCCGTTCATCTGACCTTGTGCTAGGCATGCATACCTGTAATCACCTTCTCTTAATCAGCAGCTAGAAATGTTTGATTCTGATCTTATTCTAGTTTCTATCAGACATTTTTGTTTTAATAATAGCAAAATACTGTGTCCAATTTAGACAGACCTGTAAATAGTCACCATATAGGTGCATCGGTACAGTTCTGCAAACAGGTTTACATAATTCTTTCACTATACTCACTTTTTAATTCCTCATTGCTTTGAGTATCAAATTCACAAAACAGATGAATATTTCTGTTAGTGACAAAACCACTTTTGATGTGATCAAAACAAAACAGATTGTATAGCAATATGCTGCCACCTACTGAAGTAATATGAAATACTAGGTTTTAAAAAAATGAACTATTTCGCACTTCTTTAGAAACGACAATAGGCTCACACCATCAAAATATTCCTTTATAAACTGTATAATTACAATATTGCAATGTTAAGGAGAATATTAAAAGGTAATATCTCAAAAGAGTATTCTGATAGCCTATTGAACAATGCAATTACAGCTGACAAAAGTCAGAAATTTAGTTGCTATAAACACATAAGAGATGTATCTTCTTGGGTTTTGATTTCGAGGGCATCATAAAGACTTCTGTATTACAGATCTGAAACACAGAGCTCCCTCTGTGCTTTCTGCTACTATTTTCTACTTTCATTCAACTGGGCTCCCTACTCCAACTGAGCACAAAGTGCCAAGTGAACCATATTCATTCTGACTTAATTAAAATCTGAAGAAATACATTTTAATGCCAAGGCCTCAGAAAAATATTACAAATAACAGAAATTTTAATAATGTCTGGAAGAAAAGATAATTTTCCATGTCATTTTAACAAGCAACACTTTTCAATCTAAAGCATACCTGTGAAAGTATAATCTAAATGGGTTGTTTGCTTGACAGTTAGCACCCTGGACTCATTGAACTCTTTGTTTCTGAGCAGGACAGAAGCAACAGACTGAACATTACTGCCAGATCCCATCACTATCAGTAGATGTAAAAGCAGTCGTTTACAATGCTCATAGACTTCAGCATGACAGTGGTCAAAACCTAACACAAAAAGAAAACAGAAAAGCTTTATTACATTCTCACTGAGTTAAATTATTTTTAAAGAATCGGTATTCAAACATCTGTTACACTTTACCGAATAATAGATACCTAATTCACTAAACAGTGGTTTTTCAGTGTTTCAATATAAAAACAGAAGCATACAGTTTAAACATGAATATATCCTCTTGTTTCTCACACAGCAGTAAGAATTTAATCTGTGCTCTGGAGGAAAATTACTACACAGAGAAACAGAAAGAAAAAATTTGAATTTTACTGTGTCTTCTACAAGGAGAAAGATGTAAAAGTGGCTCCAACAAAGTGCATTTAAACAACTCCAAACCCCCTTTTAATTATATTAATATTAATCAAGCTGAAAGACATTTAATTGATTCTTTAAAATATTGTAAATATTAACAAACTAATGAGATTTCAATACTATGGCAAACATTAATTGACATGTGAAAAAGAACAGCTACATAATTAGCTACAATTTCTAAGTTACTAGACATATTCCTGTAAGAATTTATTTACCTATAAAAATTGCATGAAGCAAAAGATGCAAGTATCCTCCCCATTCCACCTTTACACTGTGGTCAACTATCAAGTCAGTCAAAAGGATCACTGCTATATTGCATCTAAAACCAAAAAAATCATTTTTTAGAAGAACATAACATGAACTTTATGAAGAGCTGCAAAGAACTTAACATACTACTAATCAGATTTCTTTCTTAAATCTATATACATCCACAAAGTTTTATTATAAGGGAAAAGATGAATGCTCATAATGAAGATGGAAAAACTTCAGTCTTCCAAATTAAAAGGCTGAGAAATCTTAAACTGCTAGACCTGTAAATAGAACTGCAGAAAACAAAGGTACTATCTACTTTCTTTAAATCTATTGTCTTTAATTTACTATATTTGTGCAATACAAATTAAAATGTCAGGAGTTGCCATCAGCACTGTTAACAGAGTTACCTGTGAAGTGACATGCACGGAGGAGAAGTTTCAGGCAAGTAATCCACCAGTGGTGACCAGCAACCTCCAGTAGGTGGAAAAGGTAAAGGCTCTCCTTGATTGTGCTCCATTACCTTCAACCGCCAGTTTGAATACAGAGGCATTGAATCATCTAACACAATAGATAATTAAACCAGAAAAAAAAATCTGTATTATATAGTCTTCTAAAGAAATATTTTTAAATTCTGAGAAAAGCTGAGCTGAAAAGCTGAGATCTGAGAGTGGGGAGGAGGGGGAACCAGACATAAACAGCAGTAGTTGTGACACAAAGTTTAATTAAAAAAATTAGTGGTTATTTATTTTAGCATAAGGATGATTCTACAGAAGCCACACACATAACAGAGTAAGATTTAGATGAACAGTTTCCTAAAAACAATGGATTCACATAGGGAACATGTGCACACACAAGGAAAATAAAAGGCAAAGTGATCTAATATAATTTCCTTGAATTTTAACCTCATGTCAGACTGGGAGTTAAGGCTGGGTCCCAGGATCAATCTGAACTCATTTTGAAGAGCTGCATTTCATTATATGATAATTCTCAAGAGCAAGCTATTTCTCAAGAGCACCACTGTACAGGTCCTGCTAGCAAAAATCCACCAGTTCTACATGTCAGATGACACTGACCCGAATCAGATACATGGGCTAACTCAGAACTTGCCACCTTTACAACAGCATAGCCCAATTCCACTGCTTGACAAAAGTAACTGCTCAGAAAATCAGTAAATTTGCCAAGAAAACACAGAAAGACATTTAGCTTTTGATTAAGCAAGCTTCAAAAGTGGAAGAAACACATCAGCTATTTGGTATGAGAATATACTGTGTTACAGATACAAAATATTTTTCTGGTTTTAAATGAGATGTCTTGGACTTCAGAATGATCAGTTAAGGCTAGAAACAAGAAGACTGCCTCAACAGTTCAGTGTTGCAGTGATTCTACCAGTTGTCCTTCTGAAAATGTATCTGTAAAAGTTTCAGAAGTTCACACATGTATCAGCTCATTATCACCTTCCTGACTGGAAGTGACAAACTTCTTACTGATGGAACATGTGAATTATCATCTGTTTCAGGATACTCAGTGTTGCTATCATGAATAGCACACAAAGATGAAAATGACCACGACTATAATATTGGATATCACCCTTCCAAGCAGTAATAAACACACCGGCTGCCCAGAAGGTCTACCAACCTGTTACTGACCCAAAGTTTAACAGATATGCATCAGAATGCCCAGCCTTTATGACAAACTCTGTAGAACACATTATGTTCCACTGTCTTGAAAAAGGCAATATGAACCACATATTCACTCTAACCATTATGGTCTGCACAGAGTAAGTCATTAAGGAGTGCAGAAGGAGATTCTAATGGATTCTGTTGCTTCAGTACATCATTGGACACACTGAGTTCCATACTGACAACATAATGCTCAAAATGCAGAAATTTATATCCTGTTGTTCAGTAGTACAAGAAAGGTAAGGAAAAGGCAGTACTGTATCATGTGCTGTACCATATCCAAACAACTTAACTGATCACAAAATCAACTGTCAAAAAAATTGAGTTAAACCTAAGAAGGCAGTCTATGGGAGCACTATGATGATCTGGATCAGACTGAAATATATCTGATAATCCCATGCAGGGTTAAACTATGAAGTAATTTTAATTACTAACAGGTTGTTAGCTGAAATAAGAGTTTCAGTCAAATGAGTACTCCAACAAAGCACACCGAACCCACTAATGTAACACATTATTTACTGTCTGACCACTGTCCTCATTTCTGACTGATTACATGACCTGTTTAGCTTTCCGTAGCATTGTCATGATGATTTTCTATCTTAGGCACTGGTAAAAAAGTAGCCACAGTTAATAAGCCTCCATTAAAGGAAAGTCTCCAAAAGCATATGGAGTTTCAGGAGAAATTTCTACCTCTTTACTTACCTCTGCACCTCAGAAAAAAGAGACCATAGATCACAAAAAATAAAACCAAACCCAAACCACATTTTCAAAGCAAACTTAAAAATTAGAGGTACACAACAAGATCTTCTTTCACCCACTATAGTTTCCTTTGCTATGGCTTCTTAAAAAGTTTTGTGCCATTTTTTTAAACAGGCCAAGGACTGCTATCATTTAAAAGCACAAGTACTTCTAAAGTTTTGGGGTTTTTTAAACTTGATTTTCTGTCATCTTTTTCTTCATTCATCTCATCTTCCTCCTGTTTCTTCTGCCTATCTATGGTGTTGGTACTGGCAAAGAAAACAGAGTAAACCCACTTCATTTTGGAAAATGTTCACAACTCATTCCAGAGGACAAGGTAAGGCAAGAATGTGTATTATCTTCTTTGGACATTCTATTGTAATCAAATATATGCTAGACTTCAATAGCAGTACTAAGACCAAGGAATGTGAAAAACTGTATTTTTGATAGGCTCATGTAAAAACCACTGATAATGTCTATTTTCTCATGTTCCACAACCCTTACCAAAACTTATGAAAATTTTGTTTTCTATATGTATAAATACTTTTAAATAAAAATATTACTTTTTTCCTCTTCGTATGATCCTCCAGAGCTGCTGCTGTAGCGAGATTCTAGTCTGTGGTGCTGGCGGTTTAAGTTACTGTTCAACCCGCTGTAGATGTCTAGATGCACATAACTGTAAGAACAAATAAAGCAGCACTAGTAACTGACATTCTGTGACAAAAATTAAACAGGGTCTCTCAGTAAAACTGTATGTCAATAAAACTGTTAAGCAAAAATATTTCATCTTACAAAGACAATCAATATGATGCCAAAGCATCTCAGCTGTGTAAGACACACCTCCCATAGCAATGCCACATAAGGGGATTCAAGGAGATAATCCACTACAAATTATACTTCTGTTTGATCATTTCATTAACATTTAAGCACATGAAAATACTTGTTACCATTATACATAAGTAAGTTCTTCTCACTCCTGAGCAAAATAATGAAATCTCTATTTGATCTGGCACAAACATATACACACACAGAGTCCAAGACTCTACCTTGCTAACCTGATAAACTATAAAGAAATCAGAAAAATGAGAGTGCTAAAAGCACAATTTCCAAGCTGTTTCTACAGAAGTTTCTAAAATTCTCTCCTCCTGGCAAGTCCAAGATATACATGGTATAGCTTATCAGAAAGCATATACCCTGGGGAGGTGTTAGACAACTCTACAGCACATGCCAAAAATTGCACACTTTCAAAACTGTCTTCATTACTTTACAAGTTTCTTTAACACCCAGCCCCCATAGAAGTCAAATACTTGTCTGTGTCTTCTTAGGCTGAATTCTGAATGACACCTCAGATTCCACAGTTCAGTGGTTTATTTCCACACAGCACCCACCCCACCCCTCAATTTAACTGAAGTACTGGGCTTGTCTCTAGTAATGTATTTACTAATCTAACTGTATTGACATCATTATCCTAGGGAAGAAAAATAAGTGTTCAACTGGGAAATTATATTGGAAATATAATCACTAGGCTCTCAAACAAGACATCACAAAATAGATTGGTTTGTGAATTTACCACACAGTAGATACTCTACAGTAATGGCATGTGTGCATTTTTTTGATGTGCACACTTTTTCTCATGCTAATTATAGAATCCCTACTTTCTTTTCACTTTAAAGTTAGCTATCTCATATTTAACACAAAATGAGAGTATGCCCACAGTCAGCTACTGCTGAGCTCTGAGTCCACAGGCTGACTAAGTCTATGTTTGCTTTCCACCACCCTCACACCAGTACCACTGTCTGTCAAATTTCTCCAAAAGACTGTACTTAAGCAACTCAAAAACTGGGGAGGGAGGCATCTATTTTAAAGCTAGCTGGAAAGGATCAGATACCAGGCATGCCAATACCCTAACTGGGAGCACAAACTAGATTTCAACACATGGGTACTGTTGATTTCTGGTGAGCTAGGAAACCAATTTGCAAATTGGCTACATTACTAAAGTAATATCATCTGCCCTTGATGTATCCATATCCTTCTGCAGTATATTTTTTCTTACATAAACATATACAATCCAGTATAATAGGAAGCTAATTCAGGCATCAATAACAACACAGCTATAGCAATACAAAGCCTGATCTGAATTGGTCCCTTAGTTTACTCAGCTTCCTCTACAGCTTTTTGAGTTCAAATTACAATTGAGGCTGCTACTGTTAATCCCAAATAGTATTCCAGTTCTGTTGTTTAAAACTTATAAAATTTACTGTCACGTATTTCCTGCAATGTAGAAATACCTGGAGCCACTGAGATGCAAGTATTTATGGTACCTACCAGGAATGCCTGTAATTCAACTAGTAACTGCTCTTTGAGGAGATACTTACTTCTCTTCAATATTGTCTTTTATATGTTTACTGTCAGGGTTGCTGTCTGTGGGAGCTACCATTGTATTGCTACTAGAAGTGGTACCTGTGAATTGTGAATAAATAAAAGGATTAGTCAACAAAAAAGAAAAGCAGTCTTAAGCACTACACGATGAGCCTTATTTATTGTTCATGCCAAAAGCCCTAACCAGGTTTAAACTACAGCAACTTGCACAAATACAAACTGAGCCACAGAAATTACTTTCACATGCAAAAGAAAACCGTTGTTTAGACTAGAATATTCTGAGCTGCTACCATAATTTCACTAACTGGAAAAACAAAAATCCTGTCCAGGAATTTCTGAGTCTTTAAGGTAAATTAAGCAGAAAGGCCCATTTTTGAAGGAGGATTTAGAGACCCATTTTTTTTTCTTTCCTGGATGCTATACATCATAGTAATGCGTAAAATGTAGTTGGACTTCGGTATACAGTTAATTCAAATGACAAAGAGATTAGAGATTAAAATCTAACAGCCTGGAGCAAAGCTTGTATCTACTTCTTTTTAAGAGAAACCTCCAAGCATCACACTGAATAGATAAACACAATCAGAAATAGTTTCTCACCTTCCCCACATATTTTGCTACTCTCAACTACACTTAAGTGCAAGATGACCATAGGGTTTTTTCATACTTTTTAAACACTTCCATGAACAAGTGTCAATGCATCCAGCTTGTGATCCACATAATCCCTCTGTGATAGGCCCAGGCTGCTTCATAACACTGACAGCTCTGCAGCACAAAAGTTAAGTCCTTGCTTAGATACTCTCCCATCCATGTCTTCTGTGGCTCACTTCAAAAGATGCTTCATGAGGACCAGACAGCTTTTCCCCACGTTTTTCAGCACTTCTTTTTTTTCAGTGGGGGGTTCACTTTCATCAGTGATGACTGATCTATTGTTATTTGTTAATTATTTCTAAATAAATTCTACTAAGTGTACTTGAATAAATTCCTACAGATGCAGCTTGCATCTGTAACAGAACTTAAAATATAACAACTTACATGGATTTAAAACTATGTACGTTTTCCCAGCTGTTTGACTGAATTGACATAAGAGTGATACGGTGAAGGTAAACAGTGGAAGATCTGAACATATACGAAGTCTAACACATATTAATACAAACCTGCTCCTTGTGAACCTATCAGATGTTCTTTAATAAGGACTCTGGGTACATAAAAAACCTGCAAATCTTGTAAAACAAACTTTGTACATGAATTTATTTTTAGAAACAGTACATCATAATCCTATTGAGAATTTACAGATGAACTCCAACGTTACAACTGATTGCTAATAGCATGTTTATCATCGGCAATAATAAAAGTTTAAGTTAATAAAATCTCACCTGAAGTGACAGAGGGGATTTTGTAACTGGAAGTAATGCGGTAATATGGTGGATTATCCATATGTGTGACTCCTGAACTGACAGGATCTGTAAGCTGAAGTTCACTCACCAGCTCTTCTAGCAGTTGCATTGTTTTATCTCTACCCAAGTAAACAATAACTTTTTTTACCTGCCATCCAAAACACAAAGTATATTTATATAAGATAGTATGTACATAAATTTCTTATTGCAGTGACTTGATTTAAAAAAAAGGAAAAGAGATTTGAATACTGCAACTTGTAAGAATCAATATCTACCTGTACTACAAGTGAGCATACCTGAAACTTACTGTAGTTCTCAAAGCAAACAAAATTGCTTTCACAGCTGGCAATAGAAGCAAGCACCAGAAACATATCACAGGAGTAAGAAAATAAGTCTTCTGAGCTCAATGACAGTTATTCAAGCAGGAAAAGATTTTCTTACAAAGGTTTTAGCAACATCTGTGATCAACACTGGAGCAAATGTATACTGATACCATTTATTTTTGATTCTTCACAGTTGTGTTCTACACTCCTTCTTTTCCAGCAGGCATCACATTTTTCCTCATGCTATTCTGCAGTGTTCTCACATGCTTTGATAAAAAGTAAAATTGGTTTTGAGGTGGCTTGGGGTGGAGGTTTTTTTTATCTTGGTCATGTGAAAATAATCACACTGCCCCTACGTGGCATGACAGGTGCTTTATTTTACTGTATTATCTGTCTGCTTTTTAGGACTATCCTAAATTATAGCACGAGGGGAAAAAAAAAAATCCATATATACTCTGGTAAGAATAAACACCTTACTACAGCAATATTTTATTAAGCATATAGCTATTAAGGATTCTCCACTACATCTTACATCAGCAAACTAATATTCGTCACTGCTAAGCAGCAGCAGATGGCTCCTACTCAAGTGATTACTCTAGATATCCGTAAATTCGTATTTTTTCTGACATCTTATTGAGTCATTACTGCTCAATGATTTATTTCCATCCTTCTGATAGAACTCAAAGATGAATGGTAAGCAAGTGATCTAGGGCATCTGACTTGTGGAATTCCTTTGTCACCTTTTTCAAAACATATACATAAAGATTTTGGGCTGAAACATTAGGCTAGATTTCCTGATTTGCAATGACAACTACTGCCAATCAGCGAAGAACTTAAGCTGTCCTTAGCAAGAACTTAATAATATTATAGGTGTTGATTGTTTACTTCATAGCAAACAGGTTAGCAAAACCTGTAATGATTTTCTAATAAAAATATTACTTGTAGAACTATCTTAATTCTTCCTAATAACAGAGACCAACTGCTGTAGTAGATTTGTGTTTTATGATGTGTGTATACTCCTAATAAAATTAATCTAAATTTAGCAATCAAGCTCTTAAGTTTCCTTTTTATGACAAAGGAACAAAAAAATGCTAAGACAGATGTAGACATTTTAATAAGTCGCTTCCATTTTTTATGATTTACACACTAAATAAGGTCTATGCTCCACATAGGTTAACCTGAATTTTGACACCTCGTAACTGATAAGGTGGCTAGTGGATTGTTTCAGACTTATCACCCCGACTAAATTGCAATAATCAGGAAGGCTATCCTTTCTGGTCTATCTCCTTTCTCAACTCCATTCCGTGAATGCCAGGTTTAACTGAAACCGATACCTAAATTTCAGTGCAGATGACCAAAGTAACTTAAACAAAAGAACTGAATTTGATCAGTTCATAGTATTTAGTGGTCATAAAATAGGGGGTTAGAGATTTTGATACTAGAAATCCTACCTCACATTTTTGTTGGGTTGTCTTTGCTGCTAAACACACAACTAATTTTTAAACTATCAATAGCACTAAGGAGAGACATATCATATACTCACATAAGGCAAAAGGCTGGGTTCACTGTTCACTCCACAGATACTGATCAAGAAGTGCAAAATTATTTTCAGATTCTTTGGCCAGCTGTCTGCCAAAGTAGTCCAGACATTTTCTATCTCTGACCAAGCCACTTCATCACCATACTAGAAAACAAAATAAATATATCTCCTGAAAACTCCAGTAAAACCCACTATATTTGAAAGTGATCTATATTAACTAAGTAGGACAGGCTCTAGAAAAAGGAGACATAAATTGTGTAAGAAGCCGTTGCCTTTTTAACATTCCAGAATTCTGGAATTATTCCACATTCTAGAAGTATTTTCCTTTATAGCTATGAATATATAAAAATATATCTAAAACTTATTTGTGCATATTATATATTTTATTTATATATTCATAACTCTATACATTACATAAGTATACAAATATTGATTTACATGTGAATTTATTTCTATTTTACTATATTTATTTACATATAAATTTTAAAAACTATCTAAATTTAGCAGACATTCTCGCAGTTGCTGACAATGCTAATAAAATTCCACAAACCACAGACTTCCAAGACTTTTTAATTTGTAGCTTAAAACGTGATCTCTCAGCAGCAGGATTCAAAGATACCAAGAACTGGCAGGAGCACCGCATGTGACCAATACTTTTCCTCTGCTGGAAGTGACTGTCACAGGAAGGAGAAGGCTCTATCAGCCTCTGGCAACAAGACTGGATCCAAAACTCCACTTTGAGATCATAGGTATACAGGTGACTTGGTATTATCTATCCAGTTAGACATGTATATTGCAAAACAACAGTTATAACTGTTATTATATATAATAATTAACATTTATATTATGTATTTTCATAATACCTCATAACTATATGGTGTAGTTTGGTGTAGTAAGTGACTCAACAAATATGAACAAGAAGTCTTGAAAGTTTGGTAGCACAGTATCTCTGAACAGTACTTTCTCATGCAACACAACATTTCACTGGAACAAGAGAGAGCATTTAATTAATTAGTTTTACCTTTGCAGTCATATACATCAGATTGTTCAGAACCATAGCTGTAGCCTGTGGTGATCCCCAGCCTTCTCCTCGTAGCCATCGTCTACTGTTCACCATTATTTCTCTGTCTTTCAAAGAATCTTCTTCATCTTCATCTTGCCGACGAATGGTTGGCAAAGGTTTCAAGTCTACCAACTCAATATTGTTCATCCATGGCAGCAGGTAATGCAGCATCACCTGTCTCCCAGCTGGGTGAGCTGTTTGGATTCTCTGACTTACTTCTGTCATTCAAAAATTAGGTACATACATGAATTGCAAAACAATAATGAGAATTGTTTTGGTAATAAAAACAACAACTGTAAGTCCAGTAGACCATACTGATATAAAGTAGTGCTGATACAGACATAATTTTTGTCCGACCAGTGCCATTTCATAACAACTAAGTGCGCAGTCTTCAGTAGAGCTAACTGAAAACATTGTTGACAAACAGTATGTTGAAGAAACCAATTTGTGTACGCATACACACATATTCCTCTAATTGGAAGAGGGAACTGAAAACCTTGAGCATGAAAAAATGTACCGACTTTGTCAAAGAAGTACTTAAAATTATTTCTTCCTCATACTAGCCCTAGTACATTTTTTGAACTGATGTGAGAGGTTACTATTTTGGAATTGTTTAAAAATTCTATGGAATCATATTTTTAAGCAATCTACAGTAAATAAGAAAATGCTAGAAAGGACAACAGAATAGTTTTTACAAACAGTTGCAAATTATTTCTCTAATGTGATTTTTCATGGCTATTAGAAAGTCAGGAAAGTATCCTTGATTCATGTTGCTTCCTCTTGAATATATTTCAAATACAAGTCAACAAAAACTGCCACTCAGGAAATTCCATTTTCTACATTATGATGTTATTCTTTAGGGAATTACATATAAATAAATTATTGACAAATAAGAGTTACACATTTTGTACAATGCTTTTGACCAAATTAAGGTGTTTTTTTTTTCTTTTGTTTGTATACCATACCTGAGAAGATAGCAAGTGTAAGTTCAGGATAAGTCCTTGCTAATTCTTCAGACAGTTGATAATATGACACAGAATACAGATGTGGTAAAGGAGAAGGCTGACCCAAAACTCCATCCGTCCGATGAACTTCCAGTTTGTGAGCATAACGGAACATCTTTGGTTCCAAGATCTACAACAGTAATGTTCAAAATTTGAACTGAAGTATAGAGCTACAATGGAAATCATCTTTTAAATCCATGTATCTACTATTATGTAATGTTTCCTATCCATGCAGTTCTCCATACATATACATCGAAACTGTGGTAATTTCATAGAAGACTAGAATCGCTACCCTTAATGAGTTTCCAGCAATAAATTTCAAAAATCTGCTTTCATAAAATACTGTTTTAAAAATAAATTTATCTATAACAAAATGTCAATTACTATTGAACAATGGTATTTTCAAATATCATGCTCATCTGTGAAACATAGACAGGAGCAACAAAATCTTTACTGTGGCAGAGATGTAGCAGGCAACTAAAGCAGTTTGATAATTTAGAAGTCAGTTTTGGCTGACCTTAAGCAGCGGTGTTCATCTGAGAAGAAAGATGGGGATGACAGGGAAGGTGGTGTGAGCACTGACATATCGTGACTTTGGTGGGGACTTTACTGTTGATTTTAGCCAACCCTCCAAGACTTGCGGTCTGAGCCACAAGAGCACAGATTCATTTATTTATTCTAAAAAAACACTAATGTTGCTTGTAACATCAAGTTTACCCCTACATGATCTTGGAAATTAATATACAAAAGTAAATTAAACAGCTAACAAGACCTTCACTATCATCTCTCCATAGAGGTAGATAACAAAATGTTTGGCATTAATGCAAGAATCAGAAAACCGACTGCTACCCCAGCAATAAAGGGAGAGGAAGCAATATACTTCTCTCTGAGGTGCTTTTGGACAAATGGAGCTATATAACCCTCTGTTTCAAGGCTAAACCAGAAGAATCTTGATTTAAGTTCTGTCTCTTGAAGAAAGAGAATATTATGAAAATACAAGTCTTGAGTGCTTAGTTCATGAAAACAGACACGTTTCCACTGAAGTCTATTTGTGCCAGGAAAGGATCTGGCCTAACTATATACTAAAATAAAGGAAAGAAAAGGTATGTTGTATTTCATTACTGAAGGGACAACTCAATAGTAACAGATTTTTTTTTCAAATGCACAAGACAATTCTATATTTAAAAGAAAAATAAAAAATAACCAAAATTGGCTTACAGACCTGTAATAGTTGCATAGCAACTTCATAAATAGCCCTAGTAGAATCAGCTGCTTTAAATAGTATCAGATTCAGAAGGGTCACTGTATCACACTGGTAATCCCTAGGGAAAAAATTGTAATTGTGAAATAAGTGAAATTACATTTGGCTTTTAAAAATTTGAATTCATTAAGGTTTATTTTACAGGGGATATGGCATGGGTAACATAAAATTTTTAAAAGTTTCTCTAGTAACACATACACTCAGACAGGGGTGATCTTTTCTCTTCAGGGGAGGAAAACCACCAGTTCTACACTAAAACACATTTTGAAAATTAGTTTGAAGTTCTGAAAAATGCTGTAGTACCTGTTTTGGAACACACTGGCTATGGCTTTAAAACAGCCAGCTGCTACCCGCTTGGAACCTGTGTAACACCGGTCTACAGCCCAGTACATGAGGTTACTCTGGTCAGGGTTGAGTTCCAAGAGCAGCATGACTGCCTCACAGCCTAGCTGGTGAACCTGTATTCCAGAAAAGAACCAATTTATATATAGAAATAAATTTTCAAAAGACCAACTTACAAAAATGGCATAAAATAGGGAAATAGATATTAAATTTTAAAAATCCAAACAACTGCAATACACAAAATTTGTTCCATCTAAAACCAATGAGACCACAGCTTAAAATAACAGGTAATTCTATCAAACTGTTTAATGTTCAACTTGCACACACAGTCATAAATTACTGAAGCAAATAACTAGATAGCTCTACTGACTTTTTTCTCCCCCTCAGTTCCAAGGCTACCTTGAGCTATTTACTATTTTTACTTGTCTGACTACAACCTGAACACTGACCTGAAAGCATCGGATACAGAAAAACACTTAAACATAGGCAGGAATTCCTATGGGATACAAGGGACAGATCTACATGTTGACTTGCACATTCTCTTGAATCAAAGTAGCTCACTGGAACCGTATTTTTATGTAGTCATAGTATTAGTGCAATGGAGGCCTTATTTTTTAAACCAAAAGGTTGCCTGACAGTTTAGATGTAAAGGTTAATCTTTGTAACTCCACATGACCCCCAATGGATTCACCACTCTCACAAGAGTTCATGTTCAAAATCTCGTCTCCTTCAAATTTCCAAAAGATCTGTTTGCTACTACAACTTAACCTACATGATTGATTTAAGAATGATACACAGTGTTTCACTCCTTGACCTTTCCTCTTCCATTCTGTTTTAACTATTCTTATACTGTGATTAGGGACTGTCTTCCTCAACAAGGTGAATATGCATACTAAGGACAGTGCAAAAATACACACAGCTAAAACAGATTTGATCTTAAGCCACTCTAAAGCATTTAGGCCAATCTGACAGTAGAACTCATTAAAGCTTACGTGGAAGGCACTGACAGTTGCAAACCAATGTTGATATTGCCTGTATTACCTTTTTATCTTGTGAATCCAAAATATTATCCAGCCATTTGTATAAATAGCCATCAGATGAGAGCCCGACGTTATCTGCAACAGGGCCACAACACAGCACAGCAGACATTGCCTTTAGGAAGTAATTGAAAAACGCCACATTTTAATAACTCAGATACAAGAAGTACTTTTACCAAGTCCATTAAAATATCAGAAAACTAACTTCTATTCAGTCGAGGGAGGAAAACCAAGACTAATAAAAAACTTTTAACATCTTACTTAAAAAACAAACAAAGCCATTTTTCTCAACTCCCAAATACAAGGAACTGTCAATACTTAAATGCTGATATATGTAAGAGTTAATATGTCAGTTTGATTGTTAATGTACTTTTACATGAAAGCCTTTCTCCTTAAGGATGTGAAGACTAAAGTCATGGGAAGTGAACACTGAGTAGTAATTTTAAGAAATTCCTATAGCAAGTGCAATAGTTTACGGTATTGAAAAAGTCAAACTGTCATAAATACACATGTAGGCCAAAGTAAATATGAACTAAGTCATGAATGGCAACAAGGATGTGAAAAGCACAACCAAAAAGCCCAAATGTTAAATCTGTATTAGAAAAGTCAACATTACAATCTATTTCCAAAATTCAAACAGTGATAAAATACCTTTAATGCACAGTATTGGTGTCTGTTTATTCTTGTGTTTCTGTCACTATATCTGTCCAGGGGAGTAAACATGATACTAAAAGGACCTGCCCAATGACTGAACAACATAAATAGACTGTGGCGTAGACTCTGCTGTGGAAAGACACTTCTTCTCTGGTGTACTGTAAGAAAAGCATGCAGTTAGATACACTCCTCTTGTCATTCCTTAAAATAAAGTACGTAAAACAGAAACAGACCCAAACAATGAATTTAAAGGAAAAAACAATGTAAAGACAGATTATTTCAACATCATAATAGCTAGATGTAGGTTTACTACTGTACAAGATTAGTCTACAGAATTTAAATGCACAGTCAACCAACAAGACTTTTGTTGAGTAAGAAAAATACTTGCATGCTTCTGAACGATACCAAAAATCCCTCTTAAAAACTCATGTTGCTTCAATTATTTTTATGAAAGTATTCTGAAGCTTCAGAGAAAAAGCGGATTTTTGTTTAGATTTTGGTTGGTTGGTTTTGGTTTTTTTAAATGTACTGCATATTAAATATAGTCATCAGAAGTTATTAAAGGTTTTTTACATACCTGGAACATTCTGAATGATATTTGCCACTAAGGCACTAAAATGGCATCGAATATCTTTCAAAGTATCAGAATCCTTTTCATTTTCTGCTTCTAAGAGTTGTCTTGTTAAATCGACATACTCAAGTAAAGTGTTGTTGAGGGAATGTGTTTCATTATCAAGGCCACCACTTGCACTTAAAAATAAAATTTAAAAAAATCAAATAGTATGATAAATACATACAACAATTTCTGAAAACAACTTTTTTTTTCTTCTTTAAAAAGAACCTTCAACCTCATCGCTGCAAATATTTAATTCAAAGTTATTTCTTTACCCAGCTTCTATTTTAGTGTTAAATAAGACGCTCCAGTGAAAGCAAACTAATATCAAGACTCACCACCAGAAGTCACCCACCATTTCACAGGATTAGCTCTTACACTGGGGACAAGTGTTAAAAATAATAATAAACAAGCCACTCTCCACCCCAAACATTCAAATTGTAAACCAGAAAAAATAATTACTACTACTTAACTATAGACATCAATATTACATATGGATTTTGGGGAGTTAGTCAAGATGTTTATGAACTATTAGCAGAGGAAAGCAATTTATTCATTTTGTATCTTTATTTCCCATCTTCCTTGCTTCAGCATCTGACTAGATGTCTGTACTAAACTAAACATGGAGATTAAAGACTGCATGATTCAAACCTGCCCTCCTTTGAAAAACAATTGTTAGAAGGGTGTTGCCTTTCCTCTCAGCTTCCTCCACCATCTTTCCACATTTGTATGGAAGACAACTAAAGAGCATGCCTTGCACACCAAAGGCAAGATAAGGAGGTTTATGGTAGCCCTTAATTGCTTGCTCGCTTCCACCACAGAGTCAGTCTGGCCTCAGAGAGAAAAGCTGACAAAGTTCCAGGGTGCAGACTGTGGTTACGAGATATTTTACATAAGCTAATTAAACACCAGCGAGTATCCTAAAAGATAAGAAGGAAGAGTATGATTTTAATGGCCACACTCTGAAAAATCAGCATGCTGAAAGGAAGAAAGGCATTTTAGCAATGCTTCTGAGGCAACATTCTCAAATATAATGTAGTAGATTGCTTAAAGATTGAGAATTTCACACTGATTGTATTAAGGTTTACAAATAAATGTTTAAGTATCATTGTCTAACAGAATAGGAGGAGCTAACCTAACCATATCCTAGCCTACTTGGTCTAACACAATTCCATCTGCATAGAAAAAAATTTCGAAGAGACCTATAGAACATATGCCAGAATTTTAAGTCTTCTTTCAAAGTGTCCCTACCAAGTAGGGCAAACTAAGGAAAAATGCAACCCGGTTAACCTTCTGCCCTCAGAAAGCAAAAGGTCCAATATTAATCAGCAGCAGACTTCTCTGCACAGGACACACTGACAAGCATCAGGAGGTCCAGGTGAGGAAGAATTCTAGACTGATTATAGAATAGTTTTAACTTGTGTTTTCTGATTTGCATAACTGGTGTATGTTTGAGCGCACACAAACAAGAAGGAACGAGACATACTGCCTGTTCAAAGCAATGTCCTGGGGAATAGCAGCATTTTAAATAAGAGACAGATCACAGTGATAAAGAGCATGGGCAAGGGAGGGATTAGAAAGTCAGCAAAATTCCCAGTTTTATAAAACCACATCTATTTATTTACTGGCATACTAAAACTCACTTAAGAATTCTGCACGCCTGTTATACTGGGTCATAAGAATACTAGTGACTTAAATCAGAAGCATGAACAACATCATCTTGTCAGTGCTGCCCCTACCTGTGACTAATGACACCAGCATCTGCCAACAGTTCAAATATTCGTACTAATTGTACTCGTAAAATATCTCGACGCCTGCGCCGTTTCATGTTCTATTCAACAAAGAAAACACAAAATTTAATGATGCAGAGGAAAAAGTATAAAACTAGCATGGTAAGTAAAAGCATTATTATAACTGTACTACAACTGGCATCAAATTATCAGGGGTGCCAACCTTTTAAAAGAAGTTACCAAAATTACTAGCAATTTTAATAAACCAAACAATGAATAAAGTTTTTCCCTGTTGCAACTCCAAAATATAGGTGTGCTGTTACATTTATTATCAAAATAATGGTTTTTATCAGTCTCCTGTTACAAAGCACAACATATAAACCAATGAAGTTATAAATGCCAGTCTTTTTACATATTTTGACGAGGTGATTCTGCCCCTCTATTCCACTCTTGTGAGACCCCACCTGGATTAATGCATCCACCTCAGGAGCCCCCAGCATAAGAAAGATGTGGAACTGCTCAAAAGGGTCCAGAGAAGGCCACAGAGATGATCAGGGTGCTGAAGCACCCCTCTTATGAGGACAGGCTGAGAGAGTTGGGCTCAAAGAAGACCCTATAGTGGCCTTCCAGTACTTAAAGGGGGCTATAGGAAAGATGGAGAGGGACTCCTGATCAGGGAGTGTAGTGATAGCATGAGAGGTAATGATTTTAAACTGAAAGAAGGTAGACTTAGACTAGGTAGAAGAACATTTTTTTACAATGATGGTGGTGAACCACTGGAACAGGCTGCCTAGAGATGTGGTAGATGCCCCTGGAAACATTCAAGGCCCGTTTAGATGGGAATTTGAGCAACATTGTCTAGTGGAAGGTGTCCCTGCTCACACCAGGGGCGCTGGACTAGATGACCTTTTAAAGGTCCTTTCCAACCCAAACTATTCTGTGATTCTATGATTTGCATATGCAAGACTGACAAAACAACTGTAACCCAGTAACCAGAGGTGATGTTCCTTCCCATCATCTGTATTGAATTACAAATTTACTACTAATAAGAATATGATAGTTACTACAAAAAATACTGAGTAATCATCTCCTAGTCTGTGTTTGCAGAGATCATTATTTCTATGAATACCTACTGAGGCTTCTAAACTTTGCTGTAAAACATGCTCTCCATCAGAAAATTTTTAATCAGAGCAGTCAGTCAGGTGAGCTTACAACCTTTTTCATTTGAAAAAAAAAAACCAACAAAACACAAAATAACAAAACTAACAAAGTTGGTAGACAGCAGAACTCAATTCAATGTCTTAGGTACAGTTGTGGGCATGCTACTGATGATATAAACAAAGTAACAACTGTGTAAAACTATGATTAGGTAAAAAGAATTAAAAGAATTTGGAAAAAGTTACTTTTCCATCACTGAACAGGAATAATATAAAGCTCAAAACAAACACAAAGCTCTTTAATGTAAGCATCCCACTATCATTTTAAAAAAGTAGTATCTTGCCTTTTATCTGGTATACTGACAGTTTTTAGGTGCAGAAATTAAAGAACATAACATTTGTTTACTACCATTTGTGAGAGGACAGTTAAAACTGTGTAGTGAATATAGTGAAAAATATCTAATTACCTCTGGCCTTCTTTCAAGTGCTTCCTTAATTATAGGATGTAATTCTTCTATTAGTTCCCTGAATTAAAATAAAATAATTAAAAGGATAAGAACAATCATCAAATTAACATCTCAATTGAAAGCTGTTGCACAGCAACTAGTGTTATGTTAAAACACTCCCAGGTTTTCCTTCTTTACTTGTAGCTTTCTGAATTAAATCAGCATTTAGAGATGTTTCATAGAAAGGTATCTTCCTAATTTAAAGACAGACTACCAAATGGATGTCTCAATAATTACCACCAAATTTGCATTTGCCAAGTATTATGGCATATTTCTATCACAGACTATTTTAGTTTATTTTCATATTCAATGTTTAACAAAGCCTTAAGGTGCAAATAGATAATATTAGGGAAAAAAATGTTGGCAGCTTATTATACAGTGCTCTTTCAGTTGTCGTGATGCATTTATTGTTAATAAAGATTGTTTCTTTAAGGCAAGTAAGTCTGACAGAAATTAGACTAGTGTCTGTGAAAACTGAAAAGCAACATGCTTTGATGCTGTGGTTACATTCCCTATTTGTCCTGAAGCTCCACAGTCTTTATTACTACTCTGTTCCTTCTGACAAACTAAGACTCTCTTATGAGTCTAAAAAGGGGACAGGGAAAGGGGAAGATCAGTAGCATGGATCTATGCAGACAAAATATTAATCTTTACTTTAATTTTGTTAATATATTAACTACCACCTCCACTTTAGATCTGTTGGAGTGTGACACATTTGTCTAGTTCCTGTGCTGCTGTAATTGAGACATATCAAAAGCATAAACTATTTCAAGTTTTCACGGTAAATGACTGACTCTGCTACCTCATTCAAAGGTTATCCTTCAGAGAATGGGTCCAGGTGTTCAGAAAGCTGCACAAACTTTTGCAGTGTGCTCAATTACAAGAGACTTAAGCATGGTTAGGGATTGTTTTACACTTTCTTTCAAACATAGAAAACACAGAAAATAATTTGGAAGAAGCTTTTTTTTTTGTACTAAAACATAACAATGGGTCAGCTTCCAATGGAGAGGAAGAGACACCTAAACAAGAGAAAAAGAATATTCTAGCGAGTTTAAGTGGACTTTAATCCATAATGAAAAAGATCCTGAGTAGAACATACCAAGTGGGGAGGAACAGTGCTTAAAAAACCAAAACAATAAAATCACTGCAGAGCTGAAATGGTGAAGGCTGGGCTACAGTTAGCATCTGGTGTAAGTACATACATCAGAGAGAGAAAAAAAGCTGGTCATCAGAAACAAAATATAATATCCATAATAAAGGAATCAGAAGCCTGATGAGAATCAGATTTTTTTTTTTTTTGAAAGTTTGCTGAATTAATTGCTTTGAATTTAAAAAACAAGGATTTCTGGTGCAATCCTTTCTGAACTAGACTTTTAGAGTTATGATTTAAACTAATCAGTACATCTTCAGGGTCATGGGACAAAGTCTTGTTTTACTCCTGGTAGGAGAGTAAAATCAAATACGATATAAAATTAGAAGATTGTCAAAGGAATAAACCAGAACGTTCTAACTGAGAATTTGGCATTACGATTTCAAATACATCCTTGGCTCCTCATCTGCCATAATATGGGACACATAATATGGGACACGATTTCAAATACATCCTTGGCTCCTCATCTGCCATAATATGGGAGAGAAGCAGCATCTCACTCAAAACCAAGACTGTTAGTGATCCCTGGTTTCAACTCCAGAAGCAGAGTTGGTTGCTATTGCATGGTACAACTTCATAACTTCCCACTGTAAGAAGTTGGCTGCTGTTAGAGAACATCTGATACTAAGCACTGGCCTTCCCACAAAGTTTTATTCCTCTCAGATGCTCTTGCTCTTTATCCATCCTCCATAAAGACAATTATCAGTTGAGGACAGTAGCACAGAGATGCATTTTAAAACTCATGGCTTCCTGGCATAGAGCTGTCTTTTCATCTCAGCAAATTTGTAACACACATTGACAGTACAGTACATTAGGTTTTGAAGAAAAGTAGATTTCACTTGAGGTAGGAATGCCACAATGGCTAGATAGTCTGTTTTGAATTCAACATTTATATAAAGATTTGTTACAATAGGGTAACCAAAAGTTTTGGATTATGAACTGAATACAAACATGTTACACATGATGTTTGAAATTAAATTTACAGAACAAGTGACTTGGCACTGATTTAATTCTGCAGTTACCAGCATCCAAACCACCCACATGGACTTGTCATCAGTATAACATATGAGAAAGGTGTATTAGTTATGAAGTTACAGGAACTTTACTCAGAGGAAAAAAAAAAAAAAGAGAAGGGGGGGAGAGGGATGAACCACAAATCTCATAATCTTCAACACTAGTCAGAAAACAGTTATAACTAGTATTTTATTCCACTTGATCCAAAAATATTTTATTAGAATACAGTTATCACAAAACTCCCAGGCATAGAGAGCTCAGAAACATGTTTGTTGGCAATAGCAATAAGGAGAGCTTAGTAACTCTTACAAACATGATCATAATTAACATTTCAAATGTTAATAGTCCACACACTACAAGGGCAGCCTTTAATATCAATACAAGTCAAATGTTTATTGATTCAATTAACTTCTTTTTCTTTATGCAGACATGACCACTACGTAAAATTATTACAACCTCTAACAATCTTTATCACACCACTAAATGCTAAAAAACGGTAATCAGTTTTCACAACTTTTTTAATTCTTAAAAGAAAATTAAAGCAAACCTTTTTTTCCTGAGCTCTGATTCCCCACCTTTCTAATCAATTAGCATAAAAACAGATAAAACACAACAGTTACCTAAAAGCTCCTGGGTTGGTCCTGCCAAGTCCCAGCACAAGGGATTCTGTAATTTCCATGCTCTCAGAGCGCATCATTGGAACTATGTGCTTAAAGAGGGACGAAGGGGATGGAATGCCAATGATCTAAGAAGAAAACCAGAACAAAACAGAATTAGTTACCAATCAGGTGTTGTGACATTAAAACATCTGCTGTAATTTTCCAGTCTTCTCACATTGATCAGTGACTTAAAATTATAAAAATTAAATTTTTGATCTTTGGCATGAAAAAAGACTTTCTGAAATAGTAAAGTAGTATTAACTACTTCTCCATTCCTTGTATAATTGAATTTTCATTGTCAGATGACAATTAATGCCTCAATATGATAAACATGTTTGGTGTATCTGCCCTCCTTAGGGAGAGGAAGCAGACTTCTGGTGTTCAACTTCTTAGACTCCATTGCAGCTCTCAAAGAGAACAAGGATTTCAGTCTATAGTTTCTCAGATTTAGAGAAAGGATCTTGGTAACAAACAAGTGGAATAGGCTGTTTCTGCCAAAAATATGCTGCATAGTCCATGAGTTATCTTCACCTCTACTGTACCTTCTACAGCAAGCCAAAAAGGAAAAGAACAAAACGAAGCAAAACAGTAGCAAAAAAAAAAACCAACCCCACAAAAAACCCCAAACAAAACCCAAACCCTAAAAAAGAAACCCAAAAAACAAAAAAAAACACCCAACTCTGCAGGTGAGATGAAGCAAGGCAGATAGAAAACTGTCCATGGTTGGGAAAAAAACTGCATCATGCCTGAAAGGTCACTGGTTCAGTTACTGAAGTGAGAGGTTATTTGCTCAGAATTGGAGAAGCCTACCGACAGAAAAAAAAACTAACAAACCCTTAATGGTAAACAAAACATTTCCTCATTACAACTAGATAAGACTTTGAAATCAGGTTAATGTTTTCATAATGTGATTAGATTTTGCCATAAAAAACAAGCGCAAAAAGCATGGACTGGGAGAAGCGAACTGAAACACTATATAGTAAAGAAATGAAAGACAAATGTTTTCAGACAAATAACATGAGTTTTGAAGAATCATGACAGTTATTATAACCCTCAGGTGTCTCTACTTCCAATAACACATAGACTTATTTACAGTAAGTATTAGAAGAACCTACTCTTGAATCAATGCTATAACCACTGTCAGGAGTAGACGCCAGCGTCTCGGGAGGGGAACATCTCACAGAGCCTGTGGAGGTGGAGGAGTTTGAAGAAGATGCTGCACTGCAGCAAAGAATCAGGTAGTTTCTCCAGAGCCCAATATAGGAGTCACTACTTGTAGTAGTATTCACTTTTTTTGCATTGATAGGGCTGCTGTAAAAAAAACAAAACAAAAACCAAACAACCCTCAGTACAGTAAATAAAGCTTACCAGGTCTCACTTGTTTTTATTATTGAATTTAGTTTTCAATTATGTATACGCCATTGCTTCCAAAATTGTTAACATGGTAAACTCTGAATAAATTGTTCAGAATAGACCTGTACATCAATAATGTATGCTTTTATACTCAAATCTGTTGAACTACAATATGGCCAAAGTTAATTTTTACAGTAGATAGCTTTTCTCCAGATGGAACTGCTTCAATTTTTTGTTATATAAAGCTGAATTCAACCTAGAGAAAATATTAACAGTCCATACATCACCTCACTGAACCATAATGATAGGATGATAAATAATGTCTCCTCACTGAAACAAAATGACATGATTATAAATCTGGAAAGTATATTCAATATGATAACACTGTAGTTACTTTAGAAATTAACTTACTTTATATCCACTTGTGGAGACAGCAGTTGGAGTCTGGTATAAGCAAACGTCCAAGCATAGCTTACAGCTGTTGGGCAGTGTTTTGGAAGATTTTCCTGTTTCATAAAACTTGAGAGGCTTATAATCCATGGATCTTGGCCTTGAGTCACATGTGCAAATATCCATATATGTGATGGACTGACCACATCAAACTGGTGGCTGATTGGAGAAGAATTCCAGTCAGCCAGAGTTTGTAAATCTATTGAACTGGGACAGTACAGTAAAGTAGTCTGTGTGCACAGAAAAAGAGAACAAGACAATATTTAATATCCATGTATATGAAGTAACAGTCTCTTCATTGTTAAATATCTAATAAATTATCCCTGTCAAAGCCACATTTGGAACAGATAAAACACATTGCTTGATTTATGGAGTCTTTACAGAAATTCCTAATGTGGACAGCTATATAAACATACTGTTTGGGGAGAAACTGGATATTAGGAAATAGTAAATTCTAGAAAAAAGTCCTTTCACTCATGATGACTTAATACTTCCACAAGATTCTGGACTCTAAAAGCCTTATTACTGAATCCCAACTTGTCTCCTATACCTAAAATCAGAAGAGCTTTTCCTTGATACTTAAAAGAGTTAATGCTAAATATATAAATATGAAATTCAGCTGCTATTCGTTGACAGTTACTATAGCTTTCATCATGGATGAAGGACACATTGACTGTTAGGGGGTGGTCTATGCTTCAAAGAAATTTTAATCTACAAGAAAATGAGAAAAAACAGATATAGACATAGCCGTCTGTGTGTATATGGTGATCATGACACACAATTGATCACAAATCATACAATGGTGGTGTTAGCCTCACAACATTCCTCAAGGTTTTGAGGTGTATTTTTTGTTCGGTTGGGTTTGTTGTTTGTTTTTGAAGTGGTAAATTGCTGATAAAGAATAGCATGAACACAGTGACACTATCATTTAAAATAGATATAATTTCTTTGGGACAATTTTGCAGAATTACCTCATCTTACATCCAACAACATAAAAACTCTCCTACCTGGTCAGCCCCAGTGAGATGTATGAAACTCTCCAGGATAGTAGCACTTAGTCTGTCCATTACATCTATAGCCAACTCATCATCACTCTACAGAAGACAAAACGCAAATCAGAAAAAGCTTAAAGGAAGTAAAAACAAAAGTAGTTTAATTAAACAGTCATAAGAATGGGTCCTCAGCTCTTACCTTAGAAATTTCTAGAAGTGTGAACAAGGCCCTTATTTCTCTGAGAACACTGACAGCTAATCTCCTGGTGGCAGGTCTGGTGCTGCAAAGGATGACCAAAGCAAAGCCTTCTACCACATGAAATACACTGGAATAAAGGGTCCTCTCCAGAGGAAGGGTATGGGCAGCCCCATTGGATACACCATGCTAAGGAAAAGATTGCAGAAGTCAAGCAAATTAAGAAAAAAGTAAAACACAACCAAGCTACAGTTCCATTACTGGTGATGGCAGAATTAATCATAAGGTATTTAGATCTTGTTTGGCTACTAGTCAAATTTTGCATTATGAGAATGGCATAATATCACCTACTTTGGTTTTTTTGTATCTCTCTGAATTCAGTCCAAATATGCATCACAAGAAAGTCTTTCTTATTTCACTTTCTCATCAGAATGATGAAGTGAGGGCAAAATTAAAAATAAGTAATACCATTATGTATCGTAGAAAATTAAATTATTTGAACCCTCTCTGTTTGCCAGTAAAAATGGTGCTTTTTACTAGTTCTACTGTTTAACCACTCCTACTTAATATATTTCCAGTTACACATGATGACTTTTGGTGTAAGCGAAAATGTAGCCTTATGAATTAGAATTTAGGTAATATTTAAAGTGTGGGGGCTTTTCGCAATTCAGATTTAAAATAATAGGTCTAAAAAATCTTCAAGCACTGTAAGAAATTAAGTTTTATTACTCAACCAATAAAGTCTACTAATAAAATCGTATGTAGATTCAAACAATGTTTTAACATCAAAGGACCTTATATAGAAATACCTGAGAATCTTGGTTTTTATTGTGCATTTGGGCTGCTTGTTTCCACTGATTTATGAGCTGCACTAACATTTTTACTGCATTGTCAAGAAGTGTTGGGTGGACATCAGTCACTTCACGCACAATAAAATACACAAATCCTGAAAGAACATCTTCCCGCCAATCTGGAAAATCAAGCATTAATGCTTGGAGAGTATTGAAAGCCAAGGCACGAAGTTCTTCATCCATATGAATTGTCAGCCTGTTTAGAAAAAATACCAGTATCATCACCCTATATTGGCATACACTTAACCAGCCCTTACAAACTGAACTTTGGTGTTAACTCTTCCTTCTTTACTATACAGTGTAGAACATTTCCATGGAGATGCATTTTCTGCACTGCACACATCTGAAATTGACTACTAGAAGGTGCTATTACTATAGCAAAATAATGCAAAACTTCATAAAGCTTAGTATAAAAAAATATTTTTCAAGAGAGATGGTCAAGTCTTTCATACAGGCACATCTTTGCATGCATCTGAGCAACCACCTTAGAGCTCAGTAGCCAGGCACTCTGTGATGTACAGGTTATTTTCTTCAAATTAAAATTTAAAAGAACACATTCGCAGCATATTTTGCAGATAAATTAGCTTTACTTTGGATATGAGAAAAAAACTTGCAAAAAAACCCTTTGCATATATACTTAAAATATGTCTGAGCCCACTATGATAGAAGAAACTTATGCAGTACTGTATTATTATTTAATATTTCATGCCTTTTATGTGATTTTTGATAATGAAGAAAAAGTGCTAGAAAAAGTTATTCTCCCACATTATTACTAACTTTTTAATATATGTAACTCAATACATATTCAAATGAACTCATAATTTCAAAGCTAAAAGCTATCCTGTATTTCTGCACCATGACCCTTCTTGTATTAAAAATCAAAATATTATAAGAGGAAGGTTTATCAATCTAACAATACATAGAGACTGTTTGCATATACAACTACATATTCTCACTGAATGCTCAGTTTACTACTATCAGTATTGATAAGGCACATTCAAATGAAATTGTCATGGAAGAATATGGGTAGTGTTGGATAAAAAAAAATGGGAAAAGGAAGCAGGTTTAGTAGAGAATAAGAAAAATTCTTTCCTGTAAGTGCCTGTCTCACATCTTGCTCAAACAAGAATGCCTTTCTGATAATTTACAGTATTAGCGATAGGAGGAGAAAGAAAAGAGTGTGGGGGGAGAGAACATGCCAATATTAATAAAAAGACAAGATACAATTAAAAAACAAAGCAACATTCTTTTAAAAAAAAAAATTCTCTAAAAATAAGTGCAAGATCTCCAGGATAAATTTACCTCCTGCTACCCGGCCAGTAACACTTGACCAACTGCAGGAGGTAGGCAGGAAGAGGAATAATAGATTCTGTATGCAGTGGACTCACACCACCTAACCTAGTGCACTTACAAATTCTTATACACACAGCATTTGAAAAGGAACATCCACTAAGAATTTCATTTCCCTTACCTTGCAAGCAATTCAATGAGGTCAGTTCTGCTCATGCCATCTGGAATCAGTCTTGGGATAGCAGCAATACAAGTTCTGAACAAATCTATCTTAGGTTTTCTCTCACCCCTAGAAAAACAGTTTATAATCAACAAAACAACATGAAAATTTACTTCAGTACACCACAAATATTTACAATTTCATGTCAAAACTAAGGAGCTAACAAAATTTTTTATCATTAATGAAATTAGTGTTCATTTAATAGTCAAGTAAAAAACCAATTGTTGTAATTCATTAATGAAGGCATCTGCAACATTACAGCATAAAAACAGTATGATGTAACTGTGACAGTAAAAATATTTTAATTCATTACATACGTAATCATGTCTTCAGGTTCTTTATTGGACATCTGTACACTAGTCATGCACATGGGTCTTCCAACTTCTTTGTCCAGATGCCTAAGAATGCTATCTAGAGCTTTTCTGACTTGAGGGTAGTATATGGACATACCTGCAAAGCCAAAGAGTTCCCATCACCTCTTTCATTTGTTCTCATTTAACTTTCACATTTTTTTATTAAAATATTTGCCATTTATTCAACTTAGGACAAATTTCTTCTTGTACAAAAGATGACATGAAATACACATTTTAAATGTCAAAAGAAATGCATGTTAAATGAGTAGTAGGAGGTATTATATGAAAGTAGAAGTTTCCCTCAGAAAGAAAGTAAACAAGGAAACAACCGTTATTTGCTTTTTCATCTTCTTAGTTCCAAGCATTTTAGTTCTAGTTTAAATTTTACGTGTTGAATCAGCCCTTTAGTGATGACTACCTCATCTGCAGAAGATCAATACGTCAGAGGGATCAAAACTGTCTTACTCCACTTCAGCTGTGGGAAGTGGGACATTTGGGACTTTCTAGTGACATCAAGGGAAAAAAAACTGCCATGCTTCTTTGTGCTAATTCAGCAGTGCAAAACACTTCAAAAAAAGTCATTAATTCAGTCTCGAACACCAGAAGATCAATACTGTCTAGCAAATCTCTCTAAAGAATCAAAGCCATTCTGTTAAAACAGACTATCATTAGATTCTCACTAACAAAATAAATACAGAATTAAAGTTACACAAAAGTACTACTCGAGAATAATTAAGAACATATATGCACATTTTGGAATGCCAACTTACAAACAAATACAACATACCTATAAGTTTTGCTTCCTCATCTGTCAGCGTTTTATTAAGAAAAATTTTCTTCACACGCAGAGTATTTCCTGAGGGAAGAACAACTCCTGTTGTTGGCATTGGTGGTTCACCATCTTTCTGCTGCAAGCTATCTGCTATGACAAGAAAGACTCTAAGGCCGATATTCATCCTCTTCAACAGTAAAAAGGGGAAGAAAGAGAAAACAGAAGAAATTGTAACGTTGAAGTAACACAATGAGGCAAAACAAGCATTGTATTTTTCTTCTCTTTCAAACAGACATCAGCACGGTTCCAGCAGGACAGGCATTATTTAAATGTTACCTATTAGGGTAATGAAAATAACAAGAATAAAGTTTAAAGCTTTAGTGTAACCCCACAGCTCTGATTCTAGTTAGCTGACTTGGCACAGGCTAATATACCAAATATTTCATAGTACAGAGCACTGAAGGACTTAATATGAATCTTGAGAATGCCATACTGAAGACAGACATTGCTTAAACATCTCATCTGTTAAATGGGGTCTTGAACCGTAAAAGCTAGGTACAACTTCCCTGAAAAAAGGCTTTACAGTGCTACTGTAACAAAAAATCACACATACTTACTGAAATTGTTGTTGAAATTAGTCTAAACTGTAGTACTGGTGCTAGCTTACTCACCAGAAATGAAACAGCAATTGTGCACGAATACAACTGCTACTTCACTTTTAGAAGAACACCCCTTCAGATAGATATTCACTAACTAGTTTTCACTCTGGCTCAAAAACAGTTAATCACTTTCCCCCAAAAATATCCCCCAGTGCTCTGTTCTCGCTACATGTAAACAAGCTTTTTTTACCTCTGGATTAATAGTGAAGGTTTTAGGTGATTTTCCAACACTAAGAAGATCAAATATTATTTCTTTCATTGCAAAATCCAAACGTTCCTATAAAGGAAAACAGTTCAATATGATTATCTCTTTTCTGTTAATATGCATAGTTTAATTTCTTAGCTTTGCAAAGGTGCTGGATATGATGTCTTAAAATTAAAAAAAAAAAAAAATATCGAAAAATGTTCCTTTGTCCCAATTTATTCTTATAACTTAATGTTCTTTTTAAAATATAGTACAATTCAACACAGCTCTTCCCCTGATACGGTTGAATAAATTCCCAGACAATTCTGCTCAGGTCGAACACATTTCTACAAATGAGCTAAACTGTTTTAGATAACAAAAAATTAGTGATAAAAAGAAGAGCCCTAGGAAACAAATATAAACAGTGAAGGGTTGTGTGTCCTGCTTCATCCCAGTGTGATTAGAAGGAAATAATTTTGGAAGCTGAAGCACAGACATCTAAGACAGAAAAACACATCTCTAATCTATAAGGTTATAGATAAATGAGAGTTTAGCTTGTGAGATCATATCCTGCATTTTGATATTATGACAACAGAAGCACATAATGCAATACTAAATACATACTACTGCATGCATTGCATATTTCCTCTGTCTACAGAGGCCAGTCTCCAGGCTAAATTAAGTGGATACTATTGTTTGAATGTGTTGTCCCTTATAAAAATGTTATAATGGATATGCTAATTATATTACTGTATTTTTATATATATATATATATATACACACACACACACACACACACACATCCACAACAGTGCAACATAAATGTAAATATTAACCATCATAATATTCATCCATAACAGTTTCTGAAGTTTAAGTAAAATAATTTTGCCACTGGTAGAAACAGAATTAGTAATTTATTTTATGTATTTGGGGAAATTCTATTCAAGATCTAAGACCATTAATTAAGCATAAATATTTCAAAAACTAACCTTAAATTTACATTTCTTCCATTAATGTTCACCCTATTCTTTTAGCTCTGCATAGATGTATTCTTACCTGAGCAATGAACTGAATAATCTTCACAAATATATTCAGAGGTGTGTCTCGTGGGACCACACTACGTGATCCTTTTGGAAAAAGTGCTGATACAATGCTCATGAGACGGCTACAAGAATTTAGAAACAAAAAGAAATAAAAAACCTTTTTAAAATAGCATAGATGTTACAGTTCAAATCCACAAGAGTGTGGGAGGGATACTACTAAATAATACAGAAGCTTGGGACCGGTAGGACCAACTACAGAAGTACAGCGCTCTGCTGTCACAGGCAACAGTATCATGGGTTCATTTATAAAGTGACCAAGATCCTGCTTTAAACTACTTAGTAACAGTCAGGAGGAAGAGCAAAATCCAAATGACACTTCCAAATACTCATGATGTTAATTTATATAGAAAACCTTTTAATTTCTAGCCCATACTTTGTGATGGCCACTTCATACCCTATTTGTTCTAGTACCGTTAGTGCCTTTCAACATTAATAAATATCCTGCTGCTTATCTCTTTGTCCTCTTCTATCCCTGCAAAGACAAATGTAGTCTCTATTGTTTCTCTTCATCAAAGTAATCAAGTTCTTTCTTTTGGTTTTCTCTATTAAGACGAAGTCTTTGTTCCCCTGTTTACCTGACTAGACCATCCCCGAGCTGGTTTCAAGATCTCTTCTGAAATCACTAGAAGAAAAAAAACCCCACCAATCAATAGTTTAAAATCCTCTGCATAATGGACTTACCTCTGAGTTACAGTGTTGCTTTCACATTTTATTCTAATAACATAAACCCACAATAACCTATACAAAGATTCCAGTGCAACTCGGGACATTTTGGGATCTTTATTCTGTAAAATAAATGAAAAATACAGTTACTGTTGCATATGAGACACTCAGAAAATTCTATTATTACTCTTTTGACTTTTAAGAATGCTTTCAATTTTTTAACAATGAAAACTGATGTGTTTAATAATGAATACAAGCTTTTAATGTTTTCATAAAAACAACCCTATAGTGCATATTTCCAATACTACCTGAATATTTAACTAGTAATTCCAGACTATTTTACACATCTTTCAGTCTGAGAGCAAAGGAATAACTAGAAAGCAGATATTCCTCTTGAGATGAACACCAAGAGTATATTGCTTCCAAGAACTTTTCTCAGAAAGCCATTGGTAATGAATACCTACTTTATAGCAAATCGACTTATAGTTTGTCTAAAACATTGGAATAGCTGCTTTGGATCAGGCACAAAGTCCATCATTCAGTTTATGACAGCAGACAGTAGCAGGTGCAGAAGAATGCAAAACAGGGCAGGCACACAAGGATCATCTGTGGGTAAGCACTCCAGGCTTCACCCAACATAGTCATTTCCTGTGGGCTGTATTAGTGGTTACTCCCAATGGATTTTTATTGTAAAAACTAAGCTAGCTTTTTCCTGAATTAATATAAAATCTTGTGGCATAAATCAGTTTATTCACTGTATGAAAAAAATTTTTTGGGGTCTTAAAGATGCTATTAGGAGTCTAGCTTTGCTACTCCTAGCTCTTAAAGTGTGTAAAAAACAGTAAGTAACTAACATTCTTCATACTAACTCCAGCAAACCCTTTTCCAACGCTTGGTGTACTTATTATTTTGAAGTGCCCAGAGAAAATCTTGGAATTGCCCATAACTATGAATTTATGAACAGAATTAAACGATTCCCAGTTGTCTTTTCAGACATTCTCTCAATTAAAAACAACAAAAAAACCCCACCAAACCTAAACAAAACCAACAAAAAACAACAACAGAACCTCCAAACCACACCTTTCCCCATCTCTAGTCATGTCCCTCTGTTTCAAGACATACCTATATAATGTCTTGAGCCTAACTAATTTCACATTTTGTGGCCTCTACCACAAACCAATGAGTCAGAATAGCAGACTACTATGTCCTCTCGGGACAAGTGGAGTGCAATTTCACAAGAGGTGTAAGTGGATCTAAGACAACACTGTTGGAAAAGTGATGGTCTCATCCTTGGTTCCCTCCTCAGTCTCACTTCTCCCTTTGCATTGACTCTAGCAGTAAGAAAGTCCAATTCACACCAGTAAATTTATCCAAATAATTTTATGGCCATATCTGTGTGATAGACTATACACAGGAAAATAATTTGGATCGCTTTAACACTGGGGGGTCAGGACTATTGATTTTGGCAGCAGCTCACTTTAAGAAAGGCTAAAAGCCTACCACAAAATCAAAGGCAAAAGTGGTAATTCACAAATAACACACATTTATCCGAATATTTAGAGGGAATAACTTAACCCGTCTATATCAGTGATAATGCTGTTCTATCCTCCCTTCACACTCATAAATGTGTTCCTACCATCACCTCTGAATTAGCACATCTGCAACTAGGCAGTGGGTAAATTTTGGAAGGTGATCCAGACAAAATCTAACCAGTAAAAAGTTACATCTGTCCCTGCTTAGTATTCAGACAGATAACTGTCCCACTGTCCAGTTAATTTACCAACAATGCTTCTATGAGGAAGAAACAAACACTAATAATTGTACAAGAAGGCGAAACTGTGAGTGTTTCGATTTTAATCAACAGCAGTAAACCATATTATTGCTCATCATATTTAATCTACAGGCTAACAGTTCTTGATGTTCAAAGTAGGCTGGTGAATTCACTGGTACATGCATTATCAAAGTCTTTCTGAAATGGGACATCTAGAATTGAGTAATGTTTCAATTTTCTTATTTCTGATATTCCAAAGGGGAGTTTAATTTATAGGTCCAAAAGAAAACCAAATATTTACTACTGGCTTTAAATCATCTATTCAAATAATGGCATAGCTAGCAGATATTTTATAATGTGTTAAACAACATTTCATTCGTTAGGAGGTTTATCATCCAATACAGCTACTTCTGATTAGTTATGACAAAGCTTGCTTTTTTGTTTAAAAAAAAAAATGTATAACGAGGCATTCACCTTTAAATATGGGTTACAAAATAAAATAAATACAGTACTTCTAATTTCTTAATCATTGAAAATTTTCATTATCTCTTCCTATGACTAGGAACTAAATAAATATGCTAGAATAAAATGGCTTTTTGTGTCTATTTTATGGCATACTTCTTGTATACTTGGTATTAATATGTCAGTACTTCCTTTTCTCTTTGAGATTACTGCAACTAGAATACAGTATGTATGGCTATGTAATTCACCAACCTGGTTGAATTTCAGTCTTTTTAGCTGATGCCTGTCAGCTTTTAAAGCATTCTACCTGTCATTTTTTCCAAACACAGTTTTGTTTAAAATCCTAAAACTTTCAACATAAATTTTATCAGCAGACTATGGAATACGCTGCCAAGAACTGTATCTGTGTTACAAACCCAAAAAAGTAAGAGCAAATCTACAGTGGTCATACATGACACATTGAAATGAGTCAACAAAACATATCTCAATGAAGGCAAGAAACAAAATAGCATATTTTTTCCATGTTAGTCAAATGTAGTCACTTACTGAAGAAAGTACTTTTTAATACTGACGTTAAACTTTTCTTCTGTTCTGAACTAAAACAATTTCTACTTTTTAAAACCTGCAAAACCAACAGTGTAAAAGTCTTTCAAGTTAGTGCACTGCAAGTTGTTACAGTAAATCAGTTTCATATTTTTTTACTGTGAAAAAGGTTTTCAAGTTTGCTCGCATGCAAGACACTTCTTGGAATGAATTAACAGATAAAAACATACAACTGAATAGGTAGTTTACTTCCAGTGGAAACATGCAACCACTGTTCAGGGAAAACAGCTGTAATCTTGATACTCAATCTCACAAAGCCACATTTTTACCCCCCAAACAAAAGCTGGTATTAGATAATTTTCTAATCTTTCTCCTTTACTCCCTGGCAAGAAAAAAGATCTTTGAAACATTAGCTATTCTTAGTCCTGCTGCTTCTTAACAGTACTACCTGCAATTTTGCAAAGAAAGGAAAGCACAAAATACAACAATTAACATAAAACCAAAACAAAGTATTTACATGAGACAAAGCAACGTTTCACTGAGTTACAACAACATATTAACTCACCTGCAGTGTTTCTATTTGTTTTCTGATACTGTTGTTAGATGGCATCTAAATAAAGCAATGTGAGACAGCAAAACATAACAAACATGAGAATGGAAGGCACATGCATGTTAGATGAAAAAAAAAGCACAAAACCAAGAGATAGCTGTCTAGTAAGGACTCTATTCAGTAGAAATACAGATTTTGCTATAGTGACAGAAAACGCTCCTCCAACTTTCAGGGTTTTGTGGTAACAGACACTAAGGTTAAACTGTGAAGAAAAAATATAATTTTTTTCACCAACAGTGGTGCAAAATGACACTTTTCTCCTATTTCAGCAGCTTTCTTAAATGCCTCGTCCTCTCTCCAGAGAGGTGGTAAGGATACCACAACAACTCAGCTTTATCCAAGAATCTATCAGATTTCTTGACAAACCTGCTAGAATTAGTCAATCTAAATACTGGTCAAAAAAGTAAGCAAAATATTTTACAATACTGACCCAGTGTTATTGTCTGCTGAACAAATTCAGGATTTTGCCTACAGAACAGCGTGTAAAGAAATGCCCTGCTGGGCTCAATGTTGAAGCAACCGCTTTGTGGGACAAGGCCAGCTGTACACATATAAAGAAACATCCTTTGGTGCACTCCTGGTCTAAACTGACTCCTACAACTCAGTTATCTGCTATTTGCATCAGTTCACATCCCTAGACTTCCACCTTTCAAGAAAGCCTGGGATGGTTTTCCCATACAATAAGCCTGCTTTCAGGATAACCAAAGGTAATGTGCACTGAAATCCAGTACAAAGAGTTTACAAGGGGAATAAATATTTCTAGTACTGGATTAGGATTCAGAGCACTCTGAGGAGCATTATCAAGTACAGCATAGCACCAAAATACTACAGGGTAAGGTAGGGTATGAATGCACTATGCATCAGGTACTCTGGAGCAACTGCGAAGATGTGAACTTTCACAGCATGGTGAAAGGGAAATTGCTTATTTCTGTCACCAAAGTGTAACCAATGGTGTTCATTGCTAGGTTAAAAGTTTGCACTGGGCAGTCACCAAGGAATAAAGTGAGCACCATGAATCCATGACCTACATTACCTCTTGACAACTTGTTAATGGGAGTGTACTCTTCACAGAATATCTCTATGACAGAGTTTAAGTCTTGTTATTTCAATCATAAATTTGTTAATTTTAATTAATACAGCAAGGGTGGATGAACCTTTTTTGGTACTCTTCCAGTTACTCTCAAAATTACTCTCAAGATTACTTTATTAAACAACAATGACACTAGGGATGACGGATTTTGAATTCTTATTGCGTTTTATGTATTAAGGTAATTGAAAATAAAATAATTTTGGTCATTAAGAAATCAGGAAATAAAATGGGGAAGGGGAAATCTAAAAGATTAAACTGCTGTGAAGTTCAGATTTATAAATTAATGAGATTACTTACTACAGAGTGCATGCATTTAATTAGCTTCAGAAACAAAGCAACACATTAATTCATAAGACACATGAGGACGGTGGGGGTGTATTTTTTCAAGATTAAACTCAACAAAGTTTCTGAACAAGGTAGGCACCCAAAAAAACAATATAGCATTTGGTGGGCCAAATTAAACCGAGCCATAAAATATCCTAAAATTACTCACTGATGGCACAGCATCGTAACACTACAAATTCTGAATTGCAGAAATTCCTGTGTAGAATTTCTGCTGAATAGAGCCTTACAGTAAATGTGTTAAGCTGTTAGTGGTTAACAAAACTAAGTGAAATATAAAATGCATGCTCAGCAACTACCAGTTAAACTCATTGGCATTTATGGTTTTAATACATCCATTATCAGCAATGGACATTATGCCAGAAAAATACAACTCCTAGATTGTAAGAATTTTTTTAAAAGCTTTAAAAACAAAAGCAGCCTCCATAAGCAAAAAACAACAAAACAAAAATTAAGACAAATATTGCAAAAGAACTGCAATGTTAGATGAAAAATATACAAAACCCCAACAAGCAACAGAAAAGTGTGAAAGATGTCATGAAAACAAAATGACCCTTAAAAAACAATCCAAGCAGCTAAACCTGTTTCCTTTCCACTTCATGCTGGTTTACGTATGTTACTAATAAGCTCTGGAATTGTCACTCATACCTAACCAGAATGAATATTGTGAAGATGGATCAAAGAATTTATTAAAATTATCAAGACCAATACATTAGGCAAAATCATGAACTATGCTAATCAAAATTAAGGAAAAGAACATGTACAACAACTAATGCTACAAGTAAGTCACTAAAACAAATCCCTACTTTCTAAGTATCTTGATCTCTTTATCAACCGACTCATGTTTACAATGCTATTATCAACTGAAGCCATGAGTTAAAGAGACACTGTAATTTTTATTAGGAAAATATACATCACGGCCTGTAGATATCTCTTTTCTGGACTCCCAATTCATTTTCTATTCCTTCAATAAGTGAACAAGAGAGAGAAATTTTGCATTTACTATACTATACTTCTGCAGATTTTACTCAATAAAACTAACAGTCCCGAAGGGGGCCCCATCTATTTCTAGCATTATACAGCATCACAAAACTTACTACTAAGTTTAATATTAGTGGAGACTTAAGACATTTAATTAAAAAAAAATATATTTCACAGTGTCCTTTTAAACAGCCAAATATTCATCTTTTAATTTGGCACAAGAATGCTAAGAACATATCTGAATAAATGCTATTGATTTGCAACAGTTCCTGAATTTGAAAGGATTCTTACCTTTAGATGTGACAAACAGTTCTGCAGGAAAACGTGCCAGTTATTTAAAAAAAACTGTTTCTGACTGACACACAACAGGCAGGTGATCAATGGATACAAAGCCTACGAGTAGGGGGGAAAAAGAATTGATCAAATTTTTCTTTGCACACCTCCCAAGTCTTGTACATTGTGAATGAGACACATAGTCAGTTCTCGTCTCTCAGTCCTGCAGTTTTAGCATTGCATAGCAGCCTTTCCCCTGCACTAGGACATGCGTGCCAGGAATGGTGTCCGGGATATAACCTAAGTGCTGTAAGAGCTGTAAGACCAGGGCAGTGGGACCATGGTGAAATTCATCTACTAGCAAGGCCTGATCTCAAAGACCAAGAGCAGATCTCACCCTTCATACAATGTTCACTCTTCCCCTGCAACCACATGATTCAGTTCATCCCACATGCTGGGAGAGGGAACTGTGTCTAAGAAGAATATTTAGGAAAAACATCATCAACTCAGTAAAAACCGAGACAGACTAAGTTGTCAAAAATGTTACTTCTACTCAAGATCTACTTTTAGTAAGGAATTAAGTATGATTTCATAAAGTCTGTGAATATGGAGACTAGCATGACTTTGCTTTGCTTTAGTAACATAAGATTTGTTTAAACATCACATACTTGAACAGAATACATAACTGTGACAAATAAAAAATCTGACTGCAATTATCTTGTTATGGAGCAAAATTAAAGAATGAAGATGAATAGGTAAATTGTAATCTTGATGTAACAATGTTTCTGACTTCATAAATAAAACGACATTGTGAATACTAACATCAACCACTTTATGTTAGTCTTACACAAGGAGTTTAACCATGTACAATGACATATGCTTTATATGCTCAGAATACCATGGCTGCCATGGTCATCAAGAATTACCAAATACTGCATTAGTAAATTATTTAAATCCTTGCTAAGATGCAGTCTTAGGGAAAAAAACCCCACAGATATTTATATCTGAAAGAGGTAATAAAAAATACTAGGAAAAAAACACAAAGTGGATGAGGAGAGGAGAAAACAGGCTATTAAGAGGCTGCTATTTTGCTAGAAAAGTCTTGTCTGACACTACCATCTTTTAATTAAACATAATTTAAATACACAGGCTCCCTGAATGCAAGTTCTTTTTAAAAGAGACATTAGATTAAAGAACTCTGTGCTAAAACCCACTAAAATAATCAAAAACAAGCATTAACTTCAAGACAATCTCACAAGCGAGCTAACAGAGCACATATCTTGCACAAAGAAACAAATGAAAATTAGAGCAAATGCACATACACAGCATGAATTTAATTATACTTGAATTGAGGAGTTGATTTAAATTAACACAGCTGTTAGCTTTTTGTCATATAATGTACTAGCTTAAAAGTCTAAGATAAGCAAAATGGAGAAGTTGAAATATTTCTTTAAAATACCAGCGAATGCTTCTTTCTTGAACTCAATTCAAAGGTAGTCTGATAAAGCATCTCCACAAAATTTTTCAAACATGGCACATTCACTTCATTTTTAACAGCCTATTAAAAAAATACACACATAAATGGATTTAAAAGTTTATACATAAGGCAATTTAAATATACATTAAGATGTCCATGAATGCAAGAACATTCAAAAATTAAATCTCACATTAGGTAAGTATTTGAGTGCATTTATCTGAAATATAAACAGAAGCATAAGAAATCAGGTCATACACTACAACAATACAGTTAAAAAAAGCCAAAAGCCCAACAAAACAAACCCAAAATCCATTAAAACCCCACTATTTTAAGAATGTGGACTGCATTCTATACTTAAAGAAGAAAAAATATTAAGACACCAACAAACAAAAGCTACAGTGAAACTCTTAATATTTTTAAAAATATATGAAATAATGCTTATAATCTATAACTTTTTCACTGTTGCCCTCTTCAATGCTCCCCCCTTTTTTTACATACTCCAGTTCTGAAAATTTAGGAGATGACACACAGGATTACTAGCCCATCAACTATGTAAGTTGTCTGTTCAGCTTTCAGAATTAGTGAAACAGATATATGGAGCCCTACACCTCTTTTACCCACTTTGTCCTTCCACAAACTAGGCAGCTACCTGCTTTATAAAAACCTCTGCAAGTCTCTTAGGCTTCTCTCTGGATACCTGTGATGATCCATTTAAATGTTATTCTCAACCTGCTGTTTTGTACTGTGTTTCTGCTTTATTTATCAAATTGAGGGGTGGGTGTTGGAGAGGAGCTTGGATTTCCTGGAAGAGATCCTCTATACTCATAATTTCCCTATAATTTCTGATAGTTTTTATTATTCAAAGTTATTAAAAGATACATCACGTCCACCTTGCTAAGAACACTCTGAAAACATGGGGAAGCATAAAAACGAGTGTGTAACATCTCTGTAACATATACAAATCCAAAAAGAACAAACTGAGATAGTACTTATGTTTTAAAATAATTTTCCACATACGCCCAGTTATTTATGTTTTGCTATTCTTAAGCTATAAATTGATCAGTAGCCTGCTAGCTCCACATAAGAAATTAGTTGTTGCCAGAACCACACTGTTGCTTTGGGATATAATCTTAGGCTTATAGATCAGCCTTAACTTCCCTGCTGTAAAATATGTTGTCATCCATCATACCTCCAGGGTCCAAACCAGGTCCTATTTTTTTAAAATGCCTGAATGACTAATGACAGTATAGAAATCACAATGCAAAAACCCAAGAGCTTCCTCACTTAAACAATTTTCTATAACCAAGTTACAGAAAATCTAGTTTCAGTTCCTTCAGCTCTTCAAGAAGATTCAAACTTGCATTTCACATCTTCCAAGAAAATGACTAACCCTCTCAACTGCATCTCAATCTGGGATAGGGCTCTCCCCTTTTATTCAAGAAGCTCCATTTATATGAAGTGATTAGAGACTCAATGAGTCAGAAGGAAAGATCAAGCCTCCCTCACCAAGCATTTAAAGTGCTGCTTCAGGATATGTTTGTAGGAAGTGATCCACAAAACACACACGTTCTTTACAGGCAGTGAGAGTGCCTCCGCAGTTACCACCGGATAGTCCCAATTCCCAAATGCTGCTTCAGCCTCATTACTGTACATGCAGTTTTCACTATATTTGAAGTATGATTTTGCAAACTAATATCAGTATTAGCCTAAATGCTAAGTGCTTTCACTATGCACCCCTACTTCAACTACTATGCAACTATGGAGTTCAAAACAACAAATGCGTTCACTTTTTAACCTGACAAGAAATACTTCTCTAGAAGAATACAGTAAGTCTGACCAGGTAAGATCAAGACTTTGGTCAATAAACAGCTACTATTGACACCACCTCTTTGTCGTCATGCCTTAAGAAGAAAGATTGTCTCCTTTCTAAAATTCTTTTTTAAAAAATTCAAAGGTTGAGACCAATGAAGGGACAGAAGCATTTCCCCATGGCTCAGGGCAAGACCACTTGAAAGAGGACACAGACTTCAGAGAGATTTATCTTTCTTTTCCTTCAAGATTCCTTACAATCCCCACCTGGCATGCTAGTCTTTGTAGATTCCATTCTACAAAACAGGATCTACAAGTCCCAGTTCTCCATATATATAGCAATATATGCCCTGATAACTGGTCATAACATGGAGCCATGACCTGCCATTTTTCGGGCCAGTGTGTTGAACGCACTGTGGTCTAACATTTACTAATACAACTATTAGTTTAGACAACAGTTACAGCAAGTATCCATCTACTACAATAAACTTTTTGAGCTTGTGGTAAATGGTCAACTCAAAATATACTCAGCTGCCATAACTTCTCATTGACCTGTGGACCAAGCTTTACACAACCGAGCAAAGCGGCCTGAGAGGATGGGGGAGAACCTGTCCTGACCAAAAGCATTCTCACAGTTACAGGCACTATACATCCAACACTGTGATGACATCAAGGTGTTTTCCTTGTTTATGGCTGCTGAGTAAAACTTCTGGCTTTAGATTTAAAACACATACAGGAAATGACTGACTGTTCTTCCACTTGAAGGATTACATCTAGTGAACACACCTGTACAAACAATTTTTATTTAATTAGCCAAAACCTACGTTCTTTCTTCTTACATAGGAGTTCATACTCTCTCTATCAGACTGTAAAAATGTTACATATCTCGGTTTATTCTAGAAAATCTTAACAGGTTTTGGCTAATAAAGTCAGTGGGACTCTTGAATAAATATTAAGCCATTAAATATTAAATATTGAACAAATATTAAACTAAGGAAATTTCAAATTTGTAGAGCAAGTATAAGATGACACAGTGCTCTAGTGATAAAAGAGTCTAGAAAACAGACAATTTTAAGCAGTTTTGAAAAAAAGACTGAAACTAGCTAATACACGAATCATGCTGACACATTTCCCTTTAAAAGATTATGTAGGTGCTTGTAATTTACTTAAAAGTCTTTCTGAATCTCTGAAAATGTAATATTTGTGAGGATTAATGGAAGCAATTTTAACAAAGAGAGCCTAATTGAAAGTGAGGGGAATAGTGGGGGAAAAAAAAAAATACTTACAGCAGCCACAGGGATGAGAATTTCCACAAACAAACCAGCAAGTGCATGTTTTATATCTTTATCTTTTACTTCTAGGAAGTATTGAGCACATTCCTTAGTGAAATATTTAGAAAAAGGAAGACAAATATCACTATGCCATAAAAACCACTAGCTGTATCACATGAACTGCCAGTTTGAATTTAAAACATGCAATATGTTTAAGTCAGTCAAATCTGATAATATCAAATTTACAAAACATTGGAAACTTTAAAACCTGTTTTCCCAGGAATTAAAAAGAAATTGAAAGAGTATTTGTAATACCAGATAGCTATTTACTTTCTACTCAGAATATAAGGAGTACTCAGAAAATAAATAGGTACTTTTTTCCTCAGATTATTCTGAAGTTTTAAAAAACAAATGCTTATCTCTATTGAAATTATTAGAAAATAATATTTTAATTTTCATTTTCAAGACGAATTTTATGCAAAGTAAATTTTACAGCAATAGTCCATAATAATTCATACACATTTGCACACTCCACTATACCAAACTGATCACTCTGGACACAATCTAAAGCACCTATGTGTGTGTTAGTTTTTCAGGATTGAGATCAGTGTCAATGGGCTCTAATAAAATCTATGACCAAGTTGCAATAACTTCAGTTACTGTGGAATGGACGAGTTATTCATTAGAATTTTTAATCCACAATCAAGAAAAGCAAACAAAAAAATTTTAAGTTTCTGAAAATTAACTGTTTTTTAAACAAAAGTGCGTCTTTGACATCTCAGCTGTCCAGAAAAGATACATTAAGCAACTTTTCTTCTTTAACTCACTGCTTTCATAAAGAAAATTATTTGATTGCTACCCATTTTCATTTATTATTGAATAAATTAATATATTACAGGTTTGCCACATTACTGAGACAACTGAGATTGGGTTCTCATTATGCTAGGTACTCATGAACTGCAGAGAAACAAATGATTCATACCTTTAAAAACTTACAAACTAACCAGAAAAGGATCATGGACAACATACAACCAGAGTGAGCAACTGATCACAGCAAGCATCATTGTAGCTTCATGACTTAAACTATCAAAGTCATGCAGATTTCAGTTTTCTGTAATAATTTACCTGCATGAACTGAAATGAGGCTTCAAAATCCTCAACAGGATACATCTTTACTCGAAAAAACTTCATTCCCATAATCAAACTGATGATACTTTGTACTACATGAGGACTCTGTTCTTTTTGTCGCAGTTCCTTTAATTCAGTGACAAACTTCTTCCTAACAGCTTGAAACCTGAAGAAGGGATATAGACCGCAATTATTTACATTCTCAGTTACTTTTACATGATGTCTATACTTTTGAACCAATTTATTTAGTCTGTTGATAACAGCACCTACAGTAAAAAAAACATAAGCAAGATGAACCCTGATACTTAAAATCTAGGCATTTAAGAATATACTCATTAACTGAACAACTGTTGACTGATACCAGGCGTCCTTTCCCTGCACCTACAACAAAGCAACTATTGTACTAAAGATTACTTCCCGATTTGTTCAAATTGATTGTGCTGGAATATGAGACTGACAAGCCAGACTACACCTGACTAGACTAGACACTTAAGGGATTAGTTACTGGGGTCATTAATAAATGTTGCTATATTAAATAGTCTTTAAGTCTAGAGTGATCTTTCCCCAAACACAAGAAGAGTCAGAGACTGAGCTTACTTTGATTGAGCAAGAACCCCTGTCACTTCTGCATATAAATCTGCAATAATATGCACATTCCCAGTGTTGGTTCCTGAATACCTAAAGAGGGAAAGAAAAAAAAAAGGTGTTAAATACAGCTTTGTTCTTTGAAACCCCAAGCGTGTTGTCAATTACAAGCAAAAAGTCTGTTCCACAGCAAGACAGGTTATTACCAAAAAAACAATGAAAATCAAGCATAAAATTCATGAGTGGGGTTTAAATTGACACAGTTTCATTGAGTGGACATAAGAATCATACTCTGCATGGGAAATTTACTATAGTTATCCAAACTCGGGCTTTTCTTACGCTGGCTGGCTGTGCAAATGGTTCTGTATATTCTAGGCAAAATAAACTCAGCATTATACCAAACACAGCTATATTCTTTCAAGGTACATTTTCAGTTAAAAGATATGAGTGTTTACAGTACAGTCACCAACATGTTACAGGTGAGGCAAAGGAAAACAATCACAACAACCAAGCACAGGATGGTAACACACATAAAATATTTTGAAGTACACAAGTGAAACTTACCCTTCCTTATGTTTAAAGTGCTTAAAAGCCAAGTTTAAAACTTCATGTACTAAAGGATCTGGCACTGGATGAACAGGTATCTGAAATGCGGATACAATTTATATGAGTATAACTAGGTATATACACACATATGTATGTATGAAGTAAATAAACAGTACTGTGAGATGCCCTGTAGCAATCTCTCCCACTAGCGTCATAGGAGACATCCTTTGTGGGCGTATATACAGTATCAAGTTAATTCAGTAATATATGAACACTTACACAACCTGTACTGACTAGCAATATCAAGAATTTGGTAAGAAACTAAAACCAAGCATTGATTAGAAGGCGTTTATTTCTGAGGTCCTCCTAGACATCACCACTTTTCTCAGGTTTAAAAGAAAACATTTGCATAAAAACACAATGTATTATTTTAAAAAGAAATATATATGTATCTATGAAGTCATAATGTCTTTAAAATTTCAAAGCAATTTAGGTAGGTACTAGGATAACCCTACTAAGCATTACTGCTTACAAGTGATTAAGATTTTTAATAAAATATATTAGAAGAAAAGATTATTGTCTTGTCTACAGAAAATCATACTGTTCTGCCTCAAGAAAGCTATTTGTCCAAGAACTTCCAGTTACTGGAACTGGTTATCTACATGCATATTCACACACTGAGTAAGGTGTAGTCATTTAAACAAAAGATTTTTGTTCCTACATAGGTCATGTCTGCCATCCTCTCTCCAGTTGCTCTGTGCATATTACAGGAAGGGCTGGATCATACCCTTTGCATCCTTTAAAATCAGTTTCTAAGAATTAAACAATGACAGGGCTCCCAGGAAGAAACAAAGAAGTAAAGTGAATGTAAATATGTTTACTGATAAAAAAACATCTTTTCTGTGCTTTGCTTGCCTAATTGCAAATTCACGTTACAGGCAGAACATACAAATCCTCCTTTAGATAACTTCTAATACCAAATTGGCTGGAGGATTCTCTTAAGTGGTGTATCTATGTTTAGCAGCCCATTGCAGGCCTTTAGCAGAGGAAAATACTTTTATCAGAAAATTATCTATCTTGTCTGGAGTACAGGCATGAGAGGCTCCCCAAGCACTACAGGAGTCACCACAGACTCTTCAAGACCAAAACTTTGGCACCTCTCCTGACAACTGAATCACTGGCAACATGTGCTCCACTCAACAAAAAAACCTAGTACTAGTTCAAAATACAGAAGCTACCCATACAACCCTGCAATCCTAAACAATCTATTCCATTTCCCTTTTTCTTTCTCACTGAAAGAAAATTTAGGCAGGGAGAGAGCATGAACTAAAGATTTTCTGTGAAACACTAACACATAGGAGTTTGATGGCTTTAATATTGTTCTCTGCATTTCTGTGCATACAGTATAGGAGTATCGCTTTGCCTGATTGGTCAGTGTCTCAGAAGGATAGGCAGCTCTTTTGTTTCACGTTTTCATTTCTCCCTGTATCACAAACATGCCATACACAACCACAAAAACATAAATCGCCTACAAATTATTTGCAAATTAAACCATACTTCTTGCTTTACTTAGTACAGAAAGCCATTTAATTTTCATGTACCTGTACACAAAAGACACAAATACTTATTTGAAATGTGAAATTTGCACAAGTCTGCCCCATGTTTCAAAACGTTAATCTTTTTCTCTTCCCAAAAAATGTGAGAACAAAATGATGCTACTTGAAGCCAAACTCTATCCTCTTGTCCATATACCAATGCAACTTTATATTAACAGAAACTGTGTGTAACAACATCTAGCACTACACTGTAAAGCCAAGCAAAATTACATACCCTTTCTAATTTTTTTAAAGAGTGACATTTTAATCTGGTCATTCAATGATTTCACATCATATTTCAAAAATGTTTAAGCAGACAAAAGGTACTCAAATAAAATGCTCTTTTTTATGCTTTTGCTTTTTGCAATACATCAGCAGCTTTGACTTAGTGGATCCAAGATACGTGAACTGAAATAATGCAGGCACGTAAAGAAAAGACAAGAGAGGACAGACAAAGGCTTTATGCAACTGAGAGTATAATTACAGTCCTGTATATGCTCATCATATATATGCTACAGTTTTTAATTAAAAAATTTAAAGGAGATTATCAAAACTGACATTAAAAGCAAAAGATAAAAAGAAGTCTGCCAAAGGAAAAGAACTTACCTGTTTAAGAACCTCTATTAAAACTAAACAAAAAATGAAATCTACAGCTAAGTCCCTCCTTTCAAGTAGATAATCTCTTTCACGTTGTTGGTCATCCCTAAAATAGAAAACAAGAACACAAGTATCATACACAAGACCGAACACAAATGTTACAGAGAAGAGCTATACGTGTCTTCTATGCGATCATTGTTACACATGTATAGAAAAATGGATGGACTTTTGTGTCTGGTGCAGCATGACATCTTGCCCCCTCCTGAAAGGATTTGCCAACAACCAAAACAATTCAAAAATGGACAAACTAGCTGGGAATTATCAGCATCCAACTTCCTTCTGTATATCAACCCTAAAATCATCAAGTTACTTCATGCATTTCATCTATGCAAGTTAAATACACTACCTCAAAGAAGTCTGTGCTCTTTTTACACAGATTTAGGTAATGACAGATCCAAATACAAAATACTTGTCAAAAAAGCACACATTTTCTTACAAGAAAGCACACAAAAATCAAACAGACCTTTTTTGAGAAAAACTCTTACCCCTTTGATTTTGTGCTAGACCGAGGTCTATATTCGTAGGATTCATCTTCTGTTCCATTTTGACGCCTGTACCAGTCAAACAAGGTGCGTAATAAGGAGGGAAGACAGTGCTCTGCTACTGAGCTCATAGAGCTTATCAACTGAAAAGAAGTAAGAAAAATAGTTTAGCGTGATAAAACAATCTAAAAATCCTAGAACTATAATCATTCTTTCAAATTGGTTTTTAATGTTAAAAACCATCTATCATAATTTTACAAAGCAGCAACTTTATGTATAATTTTAATCTAGGACAATTAGCATAAATATGACGCACTGTCAATTATTATGACAAATTTAAGCAGAAAAAGTTTTCCAAAGCTCACGGGGATCACAGAATCATACATTTATACAGATAACCGATATAAAATAACTGTGAAAACAGCAGAGATTTTAAGATGTCCCCGAATGTTACCATATGTACCTGAAGTATACATACCTTTACATTACAAATGACAGATAAGAAGTAACCCTCCTAAAGTGAGCAAGTATATAACCTTCAAAAACATGTTTCTTTGGTTATTACACAAACAAAAATAAGAGCCTTTTACATATTCTACTCTACTTTTAACACATTTGACTGGTGTAGATCTCAAGCAATGTTTACTTTCAGCATAACTCCCCTATCTGCTACTCCGTTTCAGAAAATCCACATGAGTTGTAAACTTATTCATGCAACAGTAGAAACCATTACAGAAGGAAGACTTTAACATGTTACAAAAGGTAAATTCTCTAGGCTTCCTTTAACTTAAACTTTGAAGGAACACATCAGTGCCTGAGCTTGGAGAGAGAAGAATGTCTGAAGAAAGACAGTGTAAACCAGCTAAAAACTCTCTGCCAGGAAGGAGCATGGAGCAAGCCCATCCCTAAAACACTGTCTGGAAAAGGAGAGTTACCATGTTGCTCACTGATGTCATGTATTAATTACCTCTTGCATCTTTTAAATAATACGTTTCAATACAAGCTATCCTTATGCTATAGTTTACCTAATATTCACTATTCTGAAAACTAGGAAAACATCAATGCCATTATTTCTTTGTCCTCATTTGAAGCACCTTGGTTTTTCAGGTTTGGGGAAAGGATGGGGAAAGGTTATCCATATGGAAACCTCAGGAGGGTCTCTTTCAACCATCTGAATACTTTGCTCATCTTGTTCACTTGTCTACTATTCAAGACAGTAGTATTGACAGTAGTATTGAGTAGTATTCTTGATTCTCTGAAAAATCCTTTAATTATATAAACAAGTGGAGAAACTTCCTCAAAATAAGTAAAATCATATTCTTATTCTGTAAATTCATAAAATTTTAAATCCCAGTGTGCAATACAAACTACATATATTCCAAATCTGATCAGGAACTAGGTTTCATTAAGAAATTTTTACTAGAATAATGACATTACTTTTTTTTCCCCTTATAATCTGTCAATAGGACACTCACTAGAAAGGGATTAAATGGAAAAATTAGTCATGCCACTGCAGGAGAGGCATGCATGTTGACCTAACTGCACTAAAAGATGAAGGCAGTTATTGCAGGCAACACAAAACCATACAAAGCCTTTTTAACACTGAAAAGAAACAGATACTAGAAATACTCTCTGTAGGTTCACTATAATGCCTTGTATCTCAGAACAAAGGCTAAATTTTGAGAATATATTTGTTCTTATATTCACTGAAATCTTTATAACTTGCTTTGGAAACTAAGCACATTGTAAGTCTGTTCCCCGTACATCCGTACAAAATAAATATCCAGTCAATCAACCAACATACATCAGACTTCTGGAAGTGAACAGTAAAAAACAGCTCAATTTTACCACTTTAAAGTTACATTGTGACCTGAAGCATACATGATGAAAAGGAACACATACAAATTAAGGTGTTGCTCAAGAAAATTATCCGATGTGGCAGAGGTTTGACAAACTATTGGGTAAAAATGTAGCGAAAACTTGTTAAGAGAGAGAGGAGGAAAGAAAACCTGTGTGGAAATGAGACGTTTGTGGGGTACTATTAAAATTATTATCCTTCAGCAAGAGAAAGCATCAGAAAAAAAGAACTCAAAAGACTTGTTTGTATTGAAAAAGCTTCAAAAAATCTTCACCGAGATTTCGTGTGCAAGAAATGCCTGTTGCTTGCATCAGCTTGGGGCACTCAAATATCTCTATTGAACTCATTCCAGCCATGAGCATAAATTACAAGTTTAAAACATTAATATACTGTGGGGTGGGTGGAGGTGTTCAGAAAGCAGAAGGAACCAACCTTCCTCATGAGTTGCTAAATGAAAGATATTAGTGTAAAATCATCAATGTAACTGGAGTCCTTAGGATGAAAGCTAAAGATAGACTTGATGAAGGAGGGATCTATCACCAACCACAGCAATCCAAAATGTGTTTTGCCTTCAGAATTTACTGCCAATTCCCATACCCCAAATAACCTAAACACTGAGGAAATGCATTAATTCACTTTCTCTAAAACTAATGATACATCCAATACATTGCAGAGTTATATTCATACAGCAACTACACACACAACAGATCAAGAACAGATTAAGCAAACACTTAAGTTACCCCGTGCTGTCAATGTAAAACGACCCCACAAAGCACTTCTACTCCTCTGCCCTCCTTCTGAACTGAGAAGAAAAAGAAGAAAGCTGCATATTAAGCTTTACTAAACCTTTTCCTTAGGTTTTTCTGCAAGCTTACACAGTATATTAATGCCACTACCATTCATAAATGTTCCAACAGTTAGGCAATTTACATCATCTTCCACAGAAACAAGCTGTATCTCATGCATTAAAAAATTTGGAATTGGTAAAGTGCTAAACCCAAAAATGGCTAGCACTATAAAGCATTTTCCTCTTGAAGTGAAAAATGAGTTTTACATTATAATTATTTATTTCCTGCCACATTTTGCATCCTTAACATTCTAATGAAAAGGCACTGGAATTATCAGGAAGATTAAATCTTTGCTCATATTACATAGCTGCTAAGCAGAACACGAGCTATACACTTACTCTTTTTATTTAAAATAATTACCATACTGCTTGGATACTAAAATCAAGATCATTTTACATAAAAATTACAAAACCACCTTTTTATTTTAGCATTAAATTATGCCTAGATTGAAAGCAGCAATCTAGATGACGAAAGATCCGATAATGCCCAAGAGGACAGGGCTGCACTAGTCATCATGACGTGTACTTCTGTTCCTTGGAATGAAACAGCAAAGCATGCTCCAGTTATAAAGGCCTTAACATATTGCTAATTGCTGCACTTAACAGTACACGGAGAGGTAAGGAGAGAGAGAGAAGCAAAATCATACTAAGATGCTAGAGCCCAAATTTCAGCTCTGGCCAAAATCCCAATTCTGAAAACACTGCTCAAGTTGTGCCTCATCATGAACAAGCCTGAACCCCAGAGACACATCTGCTTTCGGTCACCGAGATGGCCAAGATATGCTTTTGCACGATCATAAAGTTTTGGTGTCTTAGGACAAGAGTAGGAAATTGCCAAGTATGATTCCTACAACAAACAAAAGAAGAAAAATACAAGCTATTTCAGTTTCAAGCTGTACAAGCAAAAATATTTTAAGAAATGCAATATATGCTCTATAAAAAAATTTCTCTCCGGTAGCTTCTTGATGTGCTGGGAATGATAAGGGGAAAGCACTGGTACTAAAATGCTAAAATTTTTAACAGTTTAGAAGTGTATCAAGATAAAAATTTCCTTCTCATTTTCCAAAGTTTAATCTTTTTTAGCTAAATTTACATTTTTGTTCCCATTAAAACATCAATTACAAAAGAACTGTACTATTTGAAAATTAAAAATTACTGATTTTGCACACTCGGATCTAATGTTAGCCATCTTGGTCTGGTTATGTTTCCAACAGAAAGAATTTATAATCCCATTAAACAGCTATTTTACTTTTTCGTGATAAGGACAGTCGCGACTTCCTCCCCCATCCCACTTTTCATCACTTACTGAGCTGAGAGAATGAGTGTTAAGTAGATACCTTCTCACTCCCAGAATCCTGCCTGTGTTTCAATCATGCTGTTTTTATTCACAAAGTAGCTTACGAGCTTGGACACCGTATCAGTACAGTAAAGCCGCTTTTAGACTCAAATTCCTAGTTCTATAAAGATCTCTGGGTGAACAACGGTTAGCCCAGCAACAGCTCTAGCTTCTCTGCTGGATGCTGTAGCTGTGTACTCTGGATCCTCCTGTCTCCTATACTTTGCCAATCTCCTTTTACTCTGTAATCTTCTGCATTGATGGAGAATTGATCTTAATATGGGTTTCATACAACCAGGGATGAACAGATAGAAGTAATCTTAACTCCTTTTGCCAAACAATATTCAAAATGCCCTACCAAAATTCACAATCCTTGTCACCACAAAGGAGATATTCTGCTCTGACTCTCTTAAGTAGTTATTCAGTACCATTAAAATTCAGATTTTGATGAACCCAAAGTAGATTACAAATAACAAAAGAACAAAATAAGGACTTATACACAGACACACTTACATACACACACAATCAAAACAAATTATTGTTGAAGCACTACATTTTCAGGAAAACAAGTTTCTGTATTACAAGATTTCAGAACTTATATGCTTTATTATTTACTTTTCTTCACTCAGGATACTTTTAGAACCTATATGTAGTTCAATACATGACTACTAGTGATTTATAAAAAGCATCTTTCACTGAAGAAAAATGTGGCGGGCAGGGGGCAGAGCCAGTAGAAAAATTAATGACATCAGTGATTTAGAGATTTCCTTAGATCATCCCTTTCATGCACATTACTTAGTGAGATGAACTAGATGACCTTTTAAGGTCTCTTCAAACCCAAACCATTCTACGATTCTATGATTTTGGCTAGATTTAAAACAAAATACTGTTGTTACCAAAGAATTTATGCCCCATGCTCCCTCACCCATTTTCCTTGCCTATAAGTAAACTTTCATTCAGGAGGTAGTGGCCTTAGAGCAGGTTAGATTAGAAAACATCAAAAGGCTATGTGAGGCTTTTGGTGGTGGTTTTGTTTTTCTTTGAAAAGAGAATTATACATCAAATATTACATGCTATTATGTGTCTCTCCTTTGGGAGAAGGGAAAAGAGGTGCATGGATGGCTATGGAAAAGTAGGGGCATGTCCACAGATTTCAGTGCAATGTCTAACACTTATATCTGAGGAGTGATGGAAAGCATGAAATGAAAATCCAGAACACCAAACTTCACACAGCAAAATGCTATTAAGTAACAGTTAACAGGAACAGGCAATTAATGGGGCTACATCTGAATGATGCCTCTCCATTGCAAGGAAGTAGTTACAGGAGAAAACCATGCCTATACTATGAAAGAATTGGAATCATATGCGATAAACATGAATAAATTGAGCAGACAGTTATTCCAGGCACAGTTCACTTACAGTAAGTGAATAGCCCCACAGTGCAACTATACACTCAAAGGACAAAGTAACATTTTGAATCTACATAATGCCTTCTGCCACAGAAGCAAAAAGCCCTGGGTAAAAGCCATGTTACTGAAATTAACACTATTTGCTTATAAAAGCAGAAACACAAACACCAGAACAGTAAAGTGATCTAGGCTGGGGTTACGCAACACCTGTTAACAGGAACTGAAATAAGTCTTTTTGTCTCCTAACCACATTTCAACATCTTTCCTTCAGCAGCTTTCACTGCCACCTTCAAATAATTAATCTATTCTAGTAGTTTCTTACTATCATATTCTGCAATAGAAAATAAAAGTCTAACATTCAAGGTCTAAATCTTTCCACACAGATTCAGACACGGATGTTCCAAGTCATTACAACAGTGGAACCACTATTCTCCAAAACCAGAGGCCACCTTAATCCAATAAAAACTGCCTTTAATTACATGTCTCATACCTGATCAAACTGAAGATCTTCACCTCTTTGAAGAGATCTTGACAAGAGCTTTTCCTGTAAAAACAATGAAAATAAACATGTATTTCACAATGCAATTGACTTGTTACCAAAGATAGATCCCAGAACAAAGAAAGACCAATTTCTGAAGATGTGACATGTATTCACAAAATAGAATAATACAGATCTAAAACAATTTGGTATTTTAATAGTAATAATGTTAGACTGACAAACAGAAAATGTCAAACACCTCTCCAGACAGCAAGGCCTACAGCAGTGTGCCCAACAGATAGCTGGCAGAGGGTGCCAAGTGTAACTCAGAAGGAAAGCCATTTCCATCTGCAAGCATATTCATGTTCATATAAGGCAGTTATTGTAAGCTACAAGAACAAATTTTGAAATGCCTTCACAGAGACAATCGTTCAACACATTCCCAATCTGTGCTTTCTCTGACCTGCAATGAAACATAGCTAGAAAACTTAATCCAGGAAAAGGAGAATGTCAGTAAGAACTTGTTTTACATTTGAAATAACATTGTGAGGTACAGGAAAGATGCAGTATTAGTAGAATTTAATTATTACAATATTTCATTCCAACCAGTACCGTAAGACATACTGCTCTGTTAAAATCAAAACTAAATTATATTTCTCACAAAATAATTTAGTGAGAATTAAAGTATTAAGAAAACAAAACATCCACGAACTGTAATAGTAACATAACAGTAATTCTTACTAGTCACTGTGGAGAGTACCAAATTCTACAGTTACAAGAAATATAACTTTTATAGTCTCATGCTAGAGTACCTGTAAAGTAAAAAAAGAAAAGAGGCAGGGGATGGGGGAGAAGTAGAAAGAGAAAAAAAAAGGAGATACTAAGTCCCATGTACTGGCTCTGAGGGTCAATGATTTACGGTAAGTCAAGTGCCACCGTAACAGCTTTAAGGACATACTACAAAGCAGTAAAATATATAAAGATGTGATGAGCATTTCTTGCTACTTAAAGGAATTTTAAACTACTTTCCACTTTACTACAAATGAATCAAAATTGTTATCTTTGATGAGGAAAGCAGAAAAAGTACTCAAGGTAAGGAGTTAATAGCTCACACTAGATTGCAGTAAGCAAAGAGCTTTAATGGAGCAAGTTACATCAAGTAGTAAACCCTAAGAACTGGTAACTTTCCTAGTCTGGGATGTAAAATGGGGGTGTTAGCAATACCGATAGCCAGTACTGCTCTCAACAGGTTGTGCCTCAGTTAACACAAAATAACTGCTCTCACTAGTTTAGCAAGAGACAACACCCATGCTGTCACACTGTTGACAAAAAGTCAATATCGCTTGGCATTTAACACTTACAAGGCTGCAACAGACAGGCTATATGTTAAACAGATACAAACTGGGATTGCATTTACCAAGTCCAAGAATCAAACCAGCAGTTTATTTTTGCTTGTCCTAATCGTAATCTTGAAAATACGAGGCAATTTCTGGCATTTTCTGCCATGGGTGCAGCTGTATTTGGTGTTCAAAAGGACACAATCTCTGGCAACTATTACAGTTACCGAAAACTTGAATTCAACATTGTCCAGGCAAAAAGGACTTGCCTACTCTGAAAGTGTAACTTGAAATAGCATAGGTCCCAATTCACAGGTCAGACCATCTTCACTCTCTATAATCCAAAGAAACCCACTTAATTGTCTAAGAAAACAGTCATTTACGTACATTTCCAGTATGTCTAAATAAAAATATTTTTAAAAAGAAGGTGGATTCAGAAAAATGCATTTAATATTCTGAAACAGTTCTATTTGTTCATCAGTTGACATATTAAGCCAATGTTCTTCAACTGTGCATTAAAAAGCAAGGGGGAAAAGGTTTCAGATACTGGCAAATAAACACTTTTTGCATCTTACAAATTCATATAATTTTACATGTTAAATCTGTTCAAAATACTGTTATGAGAATTGACATTTTGCAGCAGATACTAAAAGCTCCAGAGAGCGCTTGCAAATCACAATTCACTTTTAACTAAATTCCTCTCTCTTTTAATAAGGAAATGTCCCTGTAGGTCAATTCATGTTATCTGTACTATCCTTTTAGATAAACTGCACAAATAATTGTTATCTTATCTATAAAGCAGAAACATGAGAAATGTTCCACCCTATACAAACATTGTATACTGCTAAATGAGCTGAATGAAAATAACTAGAAAACTATTTCCCAAGAAGATGGAGAAGTGACTTTCCTGTAAGAAGATGGTAATAGTCAGCCCTAACATGCCATGTTTCCACAACGGTACTACAAAACTATTATACAGTTGAAAAAATGCTGGCTTTACTATACACATTGCATGTGTTTAAAACGAGAAATTGCCAAAGGAAAGAATGATATCAAAGAGAAGTGAAATAAGTTTTTAGACAAAAAAGTCTAAATCCATGTCAATAGACAGCAAACTATTTTTAAGATAATTCTAAAAGTTAAGGTTTTTTTCCCCCCTCACATTCTATACTGAGACACTTTTGTAAACCAAACGTTGATATAACTTTTAAGTTTTTTAGTATCAGAAAGAATAAAGACATTACAAGTTCATAATCCTCTCTATTGTTTTTCGTCAGCATTAAATATCTTAACTGCTAAAAGGTAAATATCACTACAGTTAATGTAACACTGACCAAACAAATGTGACATAACCAAATAGTACTCTTTAACCCAGTCACAGGTTTATCAATGCCTTTGAATTATTTCTATGGCTTTAAAATTTATTTTCTTTCATTGTCTTCTTTTAACTCTGCTTTGTCATGGCCCCAGTTGTCTCACAAGACTTGCAAAAATCTATCCAACAGTATAAAGTAAAGGTCTGGAAACTTTCACTGAATTAATAATTTAAGATTTATTTTCCTGGCTTCCTGAAGTTCAGAGAGATATGGAAATAATAGGTCTACATTTATCTTTTACCAGTGAAATAGAAGAAAAAAAAAAACCAAACCCAAACAAAAAAAACCACCCACTACTGAATTAACCAAAGAGCACTTTGCATCTATTATGTAAAGCAAAAATGTCAACATATGGCAGGCAGCAAAGATCAGGATGTAGATAGATATGTGTGTGCTGTGCAAATAACTGCGCCCATGAAAAAAAGGTACCACCCGTTGGCCCCTCTCCAGCATTCACTGGCACGGTCCTCTGGTGGCTAGTACACCTCAGCAGGGTGGCTCAGGTGAACACAGCAAAATTAGTGCGCTTGTTTCTGTCCTCCAAGCTGCAAGTAAGAAACCAGACAAGTGATGGTCCCTTGCCTCCTGTAGCCCAAGTGTTGGGCAGCACCTGCGTCCTTGCCCAAGCATCAGAGTAGCATACAAGAAACACTGCACTGAAGAAATGTGGTGTGCTAAATTTTACAGACTTCAGACAAGCTTTTGAAAGCACCTAGGCAAGACTTCCAAAGAATACAGTGCTAGTCTGAGCAATGTTTAGTATCTCCATGATGGAATAAAATTGTTGGTGTTGGCAACAGGCTTAAATACTCTTGTGAGTTTTGACTTAAACATGAGACTGAACTATAATTTAGTAATTTAGCAGCTTACCTAGTTAACATCTTGGTAACTTGGTGGCACCACGTTAAATTCTTTGCTTAAATTCTAACCATCTATATTTACATGGAACCTGACAAAACAAAAGGTGACTAAGTTTGTCACTAATCTTTTTCACTGGTATAGTTCGTTTCACGTTTGGGGAAGGCTAGTATCATGCCTCACAGTCATTCTTGCACAGCTGACAATAAATTGTGTCTGAGCCCTTTTCCCTTTAAAACTATATAGTACTACAAAAGACACAGAAGAAATTTTTTTTTTAATTATTTAAATTTACTCACTAAAAGGATGATTTTCCGGCCTGTGGTTACACTTGCTACTTGAATCGTTTATTTAAAGCATTTGCTGATAAGCTTTTTCTGTAACTCTGGAAACTCTGTGGTATTAAAATTTTGCAAGCAGAGAACTCTTAATTAAATTAGTGAAAGGAAACTACTTTTCTACTCACTGAGTACAGTAAGTAAATTCACAGCCAGAGAAACCATTTAGGTACTTTTTAGAAGTCAGTTACTTCCAAATGAAACCTATACATCTAGCCAAAATGGTAGTGTACCCTCACCCCCAGGTGCTCTCTTGATCTGAAGTTACTTTTTTTAATTATTATTTTTTAATTAATTTTAGCTCCCCTACTGACATGTTCATCTTCAAGTTTTAAAAAGTGTCTAGCTCCTAACTTCAGCTGGTCTGGCTCCAAATTCTCTCCAACAGCTTTATCTAACAGCCTAGCTTTATCTAATGCATTAAAGATTTATGTAATGCTATATATATTCTCCACATTATTATTTGTAGCCAAGTCATCCCACAAAATCAAATCACACTAAAATGATAAAGAGCTTTCCTCTCTTCCATTAAAGCCTTTTCTTCAATCTCGGCCAGTGCCTTTCCTGTGCCCTTTCAGCCTTTTATCTTTTCTTTTAAATGTCATACATAAGAAATGAATATTCAGTATTTATATCAAATACTATGTACAAAAATAAAACCACTCCAGTACTTCACTGAAAAAAACGAAGGATTCCCTTCTACCTCTCTCTGTTATATAGGCTGAGGTTGTTTCACTTTTCCACAGTTTTTGGCACCTCTTTTAAATTGCTGGTTTTCTATACAGTCTTTCCTTCCCCCAATATAAAATAAGGAATGTGTAAATTTACATTTGATTACATTAAAAAATATTTTCTTTAAAGGAATTCAACCTGGCAAACAAACCCAGACAGAACTGTTAAAGACCTTCACAAATGACTACTCTAGTAATATTTATAATATCTTATTTTATCCCAAATAATTTTATACATACCATATACACAAAAAAATGTAAGTTTCAGAATCTTATTAATAAAAGATCCTAAGGTAGACTTCATGCAATCATCATAAAACCTCACCAGACAACAGAGCTGGAAATGTCTCTTCTTTGAGAAGTGCATTATTTCATTAGTTTCATGTATTTTCTAATTTTTAATCTGGCGAGATGTTTTGATTTTGTATGGTTAACAGATTTAAAAACATTTGTTTAACTAACAGCAAACAGTGTAGCTGAGAGAAACAGCCCATGACTGTTGTCAGAGGATTTAATTCATCTGGTGCAGGGACAAGTTATACAGCACAAGTGAACTCCAGGTCTATTCTGTTTGACTTGCTACCAGTATTCTGGTGAGATTTAACTCCAAATTAGTTGTGTCTACAGGAAAAGGCCTCTTCAGGTCATCTGTATTACAGTCAGCCTCTGTCACTCTGGCCAAGCACTACTCTCCCATGTGTTTAGCAGATAGGGTCCAAGGGGCCAGCATTCGCAGCAGTAGGCACATAGACTACCCTGAGTGGGGCTGTCTGCCTTCCCACACAGCATCACTACCCCCAAAGCTCTCATTTCTTAGCCATATACTCATCACCATTGGCAGGCCCCTTTTCCTACAAAGATTCTGTGTGCTTTCTTATCAAACCCTCCTGAATACCAGATTCTTTTGGATGTCTATAAGGAAACAGACAGGTTACATTTAAGTTGTACACTTGCATGGTACACACACACACACACACACATATATATGTCTATATATAAAGTATACTGAAGTGGGCCTATATAAAGAAATGCTTCCTTTTCCTCAGCCTTTGATCTACTAATGGTTTCAGTTGAAGATGATTCCATCAGTGACGCCACAAAACATGTTTAGCCCCATTTTTGTGTTCTTTTGGATTGCTTCTTATTAACGTTTTTTCCTAAAGTTTCCAAACTGGGGCTCAAGTGTTCACACGTGTGCTTCTGCACATGAATACTTCTGCAAGCAGCAGTTACAGAGGCCTTCTGCAAGCTGGCCCTCTGCAAGCTGCAGCATCTTGCCTGTTCAGCAAATTTCCCAGTTTAATTTTTTTTTTCCCAAAAAAATTTCCAAGTTTAAAAAAATTAATTTATTTCAAGATCATGCAGTCTGGATCACCAACAGAAGTTTGCATTTTGTCTAATCTGCAGTGTATGCTGGCTACTATATCCTGTCAGGTACTAGTGTCATTACTTTGGAAAACAAACCAAATGCATTTGCTTGAAAATATACTGTCAAAGTATTATTGCAAAGAAACATCAACAGGAAACACACTTCACAGTGTTAAGGAAGGAACATTTTTTTGTTGTCACTATTTCCTTTTGTAACTTTACAGAACTTATGAATACTAAAAGGTCTTGTTTCCAGTAACCCCTACGTAACAGTTTTAATAGAAGTCAATAAAACATAATACAGGTAGCAACCTTGTTTGCAGAAGCCTATTTATTCTTGCAGTAATCCCCTTGAAAAGTCAACAATACCTGAGGATGTTTTCTTAGGTAATCATACATATGGCAAATCAAACTATTTCAGAAAAAAAGCACCCCAGGACCATTTCAAGGGATAATGTGGAAAAAAAAGACTTACCAAAGGTTCAGCCATTACAACTTCAATTTTCTTTTCAGCTTGAACAGCAAATTCAGCGAAGAGGCTTTTGATGACATACTCGCCAGGTTTGACATCTGGATCAATAGTAATGTTAGACATGATGATGCCTCTTTTTTCCCAGGTGGAAACAACACTTGGAGAAACTCTGCGTTTATTTACTCTGCTGGGTGGAGTAGAGGCTATAGAAAAAAGAAAAAGAAAAAGCTATAAAGCAGAGCTTCTAAACACAGCACCTGTCACTTTCCCATCCACCACACAGACATATTCACACAGTAAATTCTGTAAACCAGGAGGAAATAACTAGCTATAACAACAACAAGAATTTATTTTTCTTAATTAGGTGGGAAATTCTACTCTAAGTTGCATAAGAGTTTACAATGTAACTCATTTTTGTTATCAACAAAACGCAAAACCATATTACGCTGTGTGAACCACCCAGTTCTGATTACAATTGTATGATGATTATGATAAAGTTTACAGTTTTTAATATCTGGTATCTTCAGTTCAAGTATGATTAAAAATCAAAAGATTCAATGTAATGGGTTGTTTCCCTGTATTGTAAGAGGTAATTCAATTTTTATAAATCATCCACGAAGTTCAAGTTTCTACTTGGTGTCCAAATGTCTTCAAAAGAAGTCATTCCTTGGCCCTACTTGGCACTTTTTGTCAGTAAGTTGATTTTCCTAACAAGAATGCAAACTCTTTCTAGACATGTCTTGCTAACTCTTCTCCTCCACTCTCTAGTCACAAATGTGAAAGACTTGCTCCTTATCAGAAATATTAACTGACCAATATTTAAGTAACACTGGATATATTTAGTCTCCCTCCCTAAGGATTAGTGCTTTTGCCTTTATACTTGGAATTGTCATATACTAAGTTTATGTATATGTATACACCTTTATTTTTCTCCCTAAGCAATCAAGCCATACAATGTGAATTACAGTAGTGAAAATCAGGTATCAGAACTCACTCATACACGAGTTTAACACATGTACAACAATTACAGTGAATAATTACAATTCTTGTCTTGCTCACTATAAATTAAAATAACGATTGACATCTCTAATGATGCCCCAGATGTACTCAGAAAGGTCTGATATTTCTCTAGCAGATGTTATTTTTTTAATTGATGTTAGGAATTGATATCAAGAATTCTTACCTATTGATATTAAGATGTTATTTTCCTAAGACAGTGCTATAGGGAGCCAAGTCTCAGCCTATTTTATTGTATTACATATCACAATTTGTTCAGGTAAGATTCTTCAAGGCTTTTTGTATTTAAAGTGTGAGGAGAAGCACTTGGCCAGTTTTGATGAACTTGCAAAATTTGTGCATGTTTTCAACTCATACATGTGTAATTCCTATTAGCTAAACAATATCCACAACTTTTATTCAAACATTTTCTCAGTGTTCAACTCATTCATGAAAATACTAGTTGCCATGAAGACCAAATCTTTGGTACTTCACTTCTCATCTTCCCAAGTTTCAGGCTCAGCCATTCATAACTTCTATCAGTTTGAAAAATTACATTTTATGTAATGCAGACTTCCTCAACTTTCACTGAAGGTAATAATTTATCAAACACATTAGTGAAGTCAGCAATTCAGCAGGACTGAAAACAGAATGGTCATAACTACCTTAGAGTCTAATCAAAAAGGGAGATTACCTTGCATACGGTTGTGAGTACTACATATGACCTATGGTTTTTTCCCTAAGTTTTTGTACAAACTTGCTGTTTAGTTGGAGTACTGCATAATTTTTCCAGTACATAAACTGCAGTATGTTGTCTTTGAGGCTGGAAGGACTTGCCAAGGTCACAGAGCCGAGTTCCCAGCAACCGCGAGCAACACCAGAACAACATGCACACACACCGCATGCCATAAAGCATTTCTGAACATCCTCTAACACTTTGATCTAGCACTTTGATCTCGGTAACAGAGGTCCTAAATGACACAGAAGAGCATGTACCATACAGATCAGGCGATGGGAGATCAAAAACACTGCCATGTTCTAGATCCCTATGGTGCAAGTTCACTAGATGAAAGTACACAAAGGCATTAAGAAACAGAACAAAGTGCATGCTGCAAAAGAAAGACAACAACTCAAAACATCTGACTTCAAAGGAAAATTCTTTCTTATCCCGTATCTGATGATTGGCTTGTCCCTCAGAACAGAAGCATAAATGTGTCAGGTGATTTAAAAAATGCTTCATATTTTTCACAACATTCACGTTTTCCAGCACCTATGCTCTTGTCATTCTTAAGCCCTGATGCTTCCAAAGTCAGCCCATGAAATGAGAAAGATGCATTATGCTCAAGAATGATAGCACAGAGGTTTGAGAAGAGGCAAAAAGAAGGAATATATCCTTCCTAGCCGTAGCACATAAGAAACAGAAACACCAAGTACAAGATTGACAAAACAGAAAAATGCTGCAACACACTGATTCTGAACAACTCTTTAATCTCCATCTGCAGATGAACAAAATAAAAAAATCAAGTACCTAAGAACTCCTAACAGATACCACGTTTCTAAGTAAATAGTTGCTTCTGTCCTAAATACGAGAGTTTCTGAGAAAGCTAAAGCTTTGTTCTATACTCAACAGATAAACTGGACTCTTATTATTTTCAATCACATCTGAAGCTAACAGACTGGAAAGAAATGAGAGACGTTTAAATCTCCTTTTGAACATCATTAGCTGTGTCTGGTCAGAAGAAATTTAGAAAGTAACTGCTTTGGATCCTTCAAGACTTACCTACTGGAGCATGCCACAATCACCACATTATCAGGACTGGGGACTCAGAGAAACGTGCCGCAGCTCCCGTCCAGTTCATGCTTCTGAACAATGAGAAGCTGGTACTCAACCAGCTTGTGTCTCTCTGTAGGGAAACTAAGGACTAATGTGCTGCTTAACCTAGAGCTACATCTAGATTTGCTTTATGCAGACAAGTCTTAATACTGTGTTTAAACTATACATTTGTCTTCAGTTTTCAAAAGATCTCTTTAAAAAGCCCCTGTTGGGAAAACACTGAGAGCTCATCATCTTCGAAGTACTACCTTTACTTTGCATTAGTAAACTAATCTTCAGTAAAAGACTATCTTAGTATGTTAACTTTCAAAGCCACAAAACAGTTTCTCTCGCTGAGGATGAAACCCCAGATTTTTAGACTGATCTAAACCCAGGCATACTGCAGGCAAATCCTCCCCCCAGGCTTACTCAGCAACACAGGAAACGAACTCAAAATAGGTAAACTGGACAAAACCTAACCCTGGCAAGAAAAAAAAGAAGCAACTGGACTGCAACCAGACCAGCTCCCAGAAGCGTTGCAGAAATTTAGTGCAAGGCAGAGGGCACAACCATGAAGCCAGAGGAACATGGTACCAGGACAGCCTTACATCAGCCTGCAGTGCCATGGAGCCCAGCCCATGGCTACAGTTTTAACACAGACCCCTTCAGACGGCACAAGCTGCAGTACACTGCAGAAGGATGCAATCCCTCCCACGTAGGTATCTCCTTCCCTGTACCATTTCCTCCTGTGAAAGCAAACTCAAGTGTGCAGCTATGTAATGAACTGAACTGGAAAAGCAGTATGTGTATTAATTTTTTTTCCCCCCGAGTTAATTTTGACACAATCACTTGTCCAATCGCTTGCCACACAACTGTACATATGCTTGTGCCAGCACAACGAGGAGTCAATGCAGGGAGGGACAGTACTTGTCTTTTTACTCTTCCAGCAGCAGAGTTAAGTCTATCCTACAGTTGTACACTTTACTAATTGCTGTGTACACGTGCACAAACTCTTCAGCTGGTAATAAACCTCCTCAAAAAAAACCCAAGGGGAAAATGTCAAACTGAAGCAATTATAAATGCTGCCATGAGAGGATTACAAATATCTTAGTTTTGCTGAAATGCCAGTGTAGTCAAAAGGCAGAAAAATTTACTAGGATTTACTTTCATCTATGAACTTCCGAAGGACTTTCATTCATGACAGCATTAATGGTTCACATGAATGACTCTTGCCTTGAATATGACAATGTTCATGGTTTTATCTGCTATGTAAAACTAGTAAGTTAGTTAAACACACAGAGAAAAACACATAGGAGGGAAAAGGAAAAAACACATAGGAGGGAGCTTGACTGTGTTTAATAGTAAGATACACCACAGTTCCTTAAAAAAAAAGCCAAAATCTATTATCAGATTTCTTAACCAGGTCAAACAACATTATTATCTGGTATAATTATGTTCAGTGGGATTCATTTACTCATGAACTTGCAATCGATAACACAGTAGGAAGGGTCTACATGGATTTTAAATAACATGCTTAATGGAAAAAAAAAAATCTCATTACAGGACAGGATTAAATCATTTATTTCTGCTATTATTTGCCATCAAAGTATAAACCATTCTTTGCTCTTAGCTGCCAGAGGAAATTTAGGTTTCAAACACTGTTCTGAACTTCAAAACATGGACCATTCTACAGAACTTCAGATGAAACGTGGAACCAAATATCATACCACTCGCAACAGTTCAAAACCAAAAAACTACTTTCAGAAATCACTTGAAAACACTGGATGTTACTCATTTGAAACAATATCCTGTTCGTCTGCTCTGATGCAAGCTAGTGATACGTGGGAAATCTGGGAGCAAATGTCATAGGAAATTTCTGTTAAACAGCATTGTTTGGTTGCTAGGGCCACACCAAATTGTTTGGATAGTTGCAAGGAACAGTAAAACAATGCAAAGAATAATTAGACAGACAATAGGTCAAAAGGCAAGATGCCCTGATGTATGCTAAATGAGAAAGAGAGTTGCTTCATTTTAAACATACGTGTCCAGAACTAGGAAAGGCTACCTAATACCCACGTTGATACTAAAGAATGCTATTTTCATCAGCCTGCTTTTCTCTGTATAGCACAAAAGCATCAAGTATTTGAGGATATGAGTAGTGTTTTATTTACCAATCAGATTATTCAGGATTCAAACATAGAAAGTAGGTACCAAAAGGTAACATATGCACCCCAGCCTGTGACAGTCTGTGTATTTTATTTCATGGCTAATATTAAACGATGATTTTTTAGCTTTTGTACACATTTTTTTGGTACTACTTTACACTAAGTCAAGTGTTGACACTTGATAAGTACTTTAAATAGTACTTTCTAAGTTTTTCATGTCTTTTCCTTTAACTGAAATTTTATTTCAGTTCCTGCTGTTTCTCAGGAAGTTGGAATGGTCAGACAAGCAAAACTTCCATCAGATCTCTCTCCTCTTTCAAGATACCTGAAAATACATCTAGAATTATTTTATGTTTTTTGAGAATACTCAACACACTTTTGAGAGGGCCTCCATAGTTTTAATCAAGCAGATCATATTCTTGGTTGCTATTTTTAAGTTCATTGCTAAGATAGTAAATCATTTTATACAGATCACATTTAATGATTAAGCTTTCTAATTATTATTTTTGCAGCACATAGAATATCACAGGTACTTTAAGTTTCCTGTGATACATGTTGCAGAAAAGGGTCTGCATGTCCAACTGACAATATGAAAATTCCCAAAGACTGAAAATATTATCTATGTGGTTACATAAGGGAATTTTTATTAAGCTCCTTGGCTTCTACTCTCATCAACATTTAGAACATTTCATTCTACCTCACAGAAGTGATATTAATATACATAGAAACACATCTGTAACAATAGTTAAGAGTGCTTCATAGCAACAAATCTTCAGTTATTTTACCAAGGGAATCATTATTTTTTCCTCATTAGGATATCAATACTCAAAAGAGATGACAACCAGTCCAGTATCATCCCAGCAAATTATGAGCGGAGTCAAAAAGTTAAACCTAGGTTTCCTGTGTCCCAGAGCAGCAGTCTGTTCTCTAGAGCAGACAACTTCTTCAATAACCTTATCATCATTTCATAATTCTACAATTTCTGTAACCCTCAGGTTTCTATTGTTTCCAAAGTCTCCTTACTCATATCAGTGAAAAAAACTCATGATTTGAATGAGAAAAATAGTGAACACCTTTATGAAGACAACAAAGTTCAACATACAGTGTTCTAATAACAGATGCACATTTCGAACCTTAGCCTCCAGTCTATAGACAAAAACAAAGAAAGAGCATTCTTCAATTCTATCTCTTGGGTTTGCTTTCAGAGTAGCAATGGGAAGATGCAGTTGCTGCTATTCATTTATCCAGTCAGTTTACCTGGGTTGCTGAAGCAGACAGCACAGCAGACCAGCCATGTCTGCTTCACTGGTTTTTGTCTAAACCTTGTGACATCACACTAACTAGTGATGATGCATGGAGTCTGTCCATCAATTGGATTTATTACTGCCCTACTAGCTGTTGCTGATCTCATGTACAGTCAGCACTGCTGTACATGCGGCTCTGGCTGGTTTTCCTTGGTTCGCCAGCATCACACAAGTGCTGGAGTCAGCAGTCTTTGCAGAGACGGTAGATACTTCTGCATCACACTGCATTTATCCAGATTTTTCCACTTACTTCACTAACACTCATTTACCAACTGGCTAAAAGATTACAGTAAAAGAGAAGAAATTGCAAACTTGTAAAATATATTTATATATTTATTTTAATAACTTTCAGTTATATATAAATGCTACTCCAGTTTTCTCAGTGATATATGTTATTCTCAATAATGTGCTTAGATGGACTAAGATAATAAACTTCTGCTAGATGCCATTTTTTGAGGCATTCTTAGGATGTGTTTAAAAAGAAGTACTCAATAAAAATATTATTCTTGATACTGGTATGAAAATCTGGAAGGGAGAGGCAGAGCAGTCTCCTGACACCAGAGTCACGTCGCTTTACAGGATAACCTAAATAACATGAATACTATCTACAATTGTTGCCAGTGAAATTATGTATCTATTAAGGGCCACTGACCACACAAATCTTCACAGATTGTGTGACTTAGATATTCGTTTGCTTTACATAATATACACCTACTGACCAGTAATACCACAAATAAAAACAAGTGTTTGAAACTGTAATCAGTCCAAGTACACTAGAATATACATGACCAAAAAAAAAAAAAAAAATCATCTGCAATTTCTCCCATATTTCTCATATCTTACTGTGGATACACAGTTCCTGATAACAAACATCCTATTATTTTCAATACAGGCTACATGACTAATTTATCCAGTGACATGAGGTATGGCATTCTCTCTTCTTTCTCTGTGTTCGCAGTATACAGTAAATTATCTTTGGAAAATGTCTAACAAAGACCACGGCTCCACATATCCAATTACACTACATGAACAGGCAAAGAACCATTATCTCATTAACAAGCCACATGGACTAAAAGCCCAGGTTGCAAATTCTTATTCTCTCTCTCTCACTGATGTTATGTGAATTCGATGAAAAGAATTATACAACCAGCAGTAGTAGCTGGCAATTCTGCCATTTATGAAATGTCACATATTAATAAAATAAATGGATTATGCACCTGTGAAGTAGAAACAGGCTTAGAACTGCCTTAGTTCAGCGGTATGGTTCAGTGTAATGTTTGTAAAGCTAAATCAAACCTTTCAGTGAAAGGAAGTTATATGTGTATTGATAACTTCCCCTCCGTGTCTAAATCGGAACTTAGATGTTACTTCTGCAGTAGAAACACTTCTCTACTGACACTTTATCTAAGGAGCTTCAGATATGTTTACATTATGTTTTAGCCAAGCTCTGGAACAAAGAAACAGAAATGAATGCTACATCAATAAACGGAAGAGACATTTACATCAACAAGTAGCTAATTAAGAATATAGCTAAAATATGAAGGATAACCTGGGAAGGAATATGGAAAGAGAAGCTAAGTGTATTGTAGGAACTGGTACTATGACAGATGAGCTTTCATTTGGACTCAAAAAAACACAGAACAAAACAAATAATTTTTCTACCCCCAACAAGTATGAACACCCTTTCTTTATGGGACTCAACTGTAATTTTTAGATTTTCATTTGTCATAATGCTTTTTAGAAATCTAACCAAACAGTCTCTTGCAAGGGAGAAAGCAAGAGAAATATGTTTCCATAATACTGCTTTGAACTTAGAAGTGATGGATTTTTGTTGTTAAAAAAATAAAATCAATTTAAGTTCAGAAGATAATTTGTCCTCCATCTTTTCCACACCTACAAACAAGGTCTGAGACATATGAAATCAGTACCTGGCGTGTCACACACAGACAAGTACTCGAAAGGTGTTTTCTGAACTCCCCATCCCCAAAAACTTCTGGAGACTTTTTGCTATCTTCTCTACCACACAGTACCTTTCCCCCTTTTTCATACTAATTCAGACGCTCCTTGAGAAAGTATTGTAAAGAGAACAAGAAATTCTTCTTGCCTAGCTGCTTTAGCAGCTGAGCAAATTCCAACCAGCAATTATTCCAGTCTCTGTACAGGACTTTGTATCTTGCAGTCTCTTCCCTACTTTGAGAAGCCTCAAAATAAAATAAGCATATTATTTCTTCCCTGAAACTCTAAAACAGACAGAAAGATAAAACAGATTACAGAGATAAAACCATGAAAATTATTTTTAAGTACTTCTTTTGTCTAAACTCAGACACATGAGAAGAGAGAAACCAGGCTATGAATTTCCCCAAGTAAATCCTACCAGCTTTGCCACTTCTTAAATAAGGACTATGGTAGTCATCCCTCTTACCTTTATATATAGGTGAGAAATAGTAACCCCAGAAAACCTTCTTTCTAAACCTCTCTCATGTGTGGAATGCAGCACCGCTACTGAATTGCAAAATATCAGTTTAAGTGTTTATCCCTGAGAAAAGCTTTCATTCAGGTCAAAAAAAAAAAATAAAAAAAATCGCAGCAATCCTTAGACACTCTTAGCAGAGTAACACGTTACCCTCATACTGTATACAGAGAACCCGATTCTCTACAAAATTGTGACTGAACAGGAAAAACAACAGCCATGTACATCAATCACCTAAATCAGATGGGTGGGTATTTAATATCTACAGAACACAAATACTTTTATTAAGAAATTTAATGGTTGAAAGAGGTCAGATCTGACATTCAGGACAGTGTGAGGACATCCAAGGCAGCCAGACCGAAACAGACTATTAGTCATTGCTGGGCTCACTCTGTCAACTGAGAATGTTGGACTCAAGAGCAGCAAAGGCTGCTAGAAGCTACCATCTCAAAGATGCTAAAGCTCAACTGATCTCTCATGCTAGGTAATTGTAACTTAGTATGGGATGGCAGGGCAGAATGTCCGATCTATGGTGCAACTACCTTTACAAACAAGAAATTTAAAATTAAATTTTTAAAAACCTCTAAGATTTATGTAAGACCAATTTTACATATTTTAAATATCCTTAACATCATAACAGCTAGGACATAGATGGGACATACTGGCTGAAATTGCTACCAGCATAAGCAAGAAGTACAAGTCATTATGTGAATCACTTTATAGAGCTTTCTATGGTAGACCATGCATGTAGATTATTATCAGACAGGAAAAAAAAAAATTAAAAATAATTTTGATAGCACATGATGACAAAAGCCCAAACCATACACACTGGAAAACAATGTGATAGAGCACAAAAATTGGAGGGGGAAGAGGAAATCAGTTTGAACTCAATTGTCTCAAGTCCTGCCCAGTCATTCTTGATTATGGCATACCACCAGGAAATCCTGAACATTAAAGTGTCAGACAATTAAAAATGTAGTTTATGTAATTCCTTTTCTAGAACAACTGCCAGAATAGAAAAACCTCTTCAGATAAACCATTTTAATTAAAAATCATAATTTGATTTTCACAGAAACCTTCACTTAGAAAGACATCAAATTTATTTAATAGCATATTTGCAAACTGCTAATGTATTTACCATTATTTAACATTTGTTTCACTGTCAGAAAGTTGTTCTCAAGCTTAAAAGAATGTAAAGGATAAATCTCTTTCATCTATCCATAATCTAGAACACAACCCATCACACATGGAAGTAGGATAATTGCAGGAATTTAAAGGTTCAGGGCTATAAGTTAAATTCCCAATGGTAATTTTCAGAAATTCTTTTACTATCCTGAAGTTTTATATAACTGTATCTTTCAATTAAATTTAAAGCTGCACATATAATAAAACAAGCTAGACTTAATGTATTAATTTTTGATGGAAAACAGTTGTGTAATCAAGTTGCAAACTTCTTAGAGAAAAGATACCACCCCAAACACACATCTGTTACCTACTGGAAAACCAGTAGAAGACTTAATATGACCCTGTCAATATACTTTGCACAGCACCAAAGTACTACTGCTGTGCTGGAAAGTCATAGAGGTATGTATCCTGATACCCGTTTCCTACAAAACAATTATAACAACCGAGCATATACAACATTTACAAATTTTGTACTCCCTCAAAAGAATCACCACATAAGCAAAAAAACCACAAAACCTGTTTCTTTATGTTCTATACCTCAGTGTTAGGCAAATGTTAGTCAATGTTAATGCAAACACAGAAGCAATTCTATTCCAGTGCGGTTAAACTGCATTTAATAAAAGCTTACATTACCGATTTTAAAAAGCAATATCTAATGCTTATTTTTTAATTAAAATTATTACTGTAACAGAAATATAAGACAACTTCCTTTCAAATATACAGAGCAAGGACAGAATAGTGTAGCTTTGCCTTGTTCTGCTTGTTTTCTGATCCACCTGCCCTTAGGAAAATGTAAACCAAGCCATCACTAAGTCTGAGCTAGTAGTATTCCCTGGCTTTCAAAGGGACCTATAAACTCAGGCTCATCACCATAACAGTCGTGGTTATCATGCTTCTAGATAGTATTGTGCATTCATATAAAGCCAAGAGGCCATAACTTGTGAAAGTACCACCCATCTTTCTATCAGTTCTAACTCCTGGAGTTTGTCCTTCAGACAACTGGAAGGAGCTCAGCTCAGATGTTATCTGGCAGCAATTCTACTTATTCATGCCATCAATTTTTTCTCTAAGCACAAGCAGTCACAACTTTCTCTGATGATGTTAAAGCTAAAAATATTGACATCATCCCATGGCTGGCTCCTGGATGCCCAGCCTGGCTGCAGCATTGACACAAATTTCACCAGGAAGGATTCAGAAATTAGATATCCATTTGACCTTAACAGGTAGGTATGTATGATCTTATCACCTGCATCAATGTTTTTCAGTATTCTGCCATTAGCAGACTTTTGGAGGTTTTCTGAAGGAAGTTTTCAAGAGGGGAGCAAATTCAAGCTTGCTAGGGGCAGTTTGGTGTCCCTCCATTCCCTCTCCAGGCTGACAGACTGTAGTTTGAGAGTCCCAGAAGGACAGTCAATGTATCAAGTGACAGGTAAGTCTACAGGTAAACTTGCATGCACACTTTCTCCCGCATGTCCTGCTCAGCCCATGAGGGTGAGGGAAGCGGGGCAGAGAACACATTTACTGCTAACATAGAAATCCATTTTTTCCTTCTTGGGCTTTCAAAGTGAAGGCTGCACCAGCCTGGAAATGCACTGATGCTCTGAATCCTATGTTAAGCATGTGCTTATAAATGCTTGGCAAGTAATGTTAGATTTAAAAGTGTAAGGGAGGCAAAGGCAGCAGTGGAAAAATACAGAGTCAGGCCTGGGGATAGAAGAGGAGAGAGAGAGAAGGAAAAAGAATGTTATATTTGCTAGTGTTTGTATTACACATCTCCATATACACTGTTCTACAAGTTAAGGAAGCACACGTGTCCACAGCAATGACAAGAGTGAACTTACACTGAATAAAGACTTCATTTCTATGCCACGCTAATTACACGAAGAGAAAGAAAAGCACAAAGTAAACCCTAAATTTAAAGCTTTAAGAAGTAATACCCAAAACCATAAAACTAAGGCAAGGATATAGCACCAAAGGAATACAAGCACATTGATATATGGGCTGCACAGACAACTGAATTCTAACACTTGTCACTGCAAACATATCAACTGTGATGAGTTTTTGTTTCCTTTCAATAGATTAACAGATACCTATACACCACACACAAAAATTGCATCAAGTAACATGGTCAAAGTGATCACGGGCATGCCTTTGTTAACCAGCAAACAGAAAAAGAAAACTTAAATACCTTCTCTCATCTTTTCTAATCCACATTTCTCTGGAAAAACAAAATTCCACATCCTCAATTTGAAGAATTAAGGATATATTGTAAAAAACCCAACTGATGCACTGTACTGAAAGAAAAAACAATGTCAAAATGCTCAACAACTTTACATTTGATATTACTTCAAAAAAAATACTGTCAGACGTCAGCAACTTTCTCAGAGTTCTCTCTCTGAGCATAACCCAATGTGGTTTGTTTAACCCACCCACCCCCGCCTGCTTATTCTTTGTGAGAAGGCAATTCCAGCTCCCAGTAGAAAAAGGAAAAGACTTTTCCTCATTATCCTCATTATGCTCATTATCCTCAATTATCCTCATTAATGTCAAACTGATATCTTTCCTGAGTAAATGCAAAAAGTAATGAATACTGGCAGCTCTGCTGTAAAAAGCTATTTTGGAAAAGTACTCTGAAGCAGTTATAAAGTAACCAATAACTTCAAATCATGTATCATTAAAATAAAAAAACAACATATTTTTTAAAAAATCTATTAAAAATGAAATTAATTTATTTTAATATGTTCCATATAAGCATATTAATATTTCAGATGAAAAATATTTCTACAAATTAAGGCTCAGAAACATCACATTAGCTGAGACTGGATCCTTGTACATAGATAGTATTTTCACACCTTCACAAGTAACTGCCTAGTGAAGTACTCAGAAATATTGTAACAGTATTTCTCATACTGAGGTATGAAAAACTGAAAGTATTAGATACACACACAAGGACTTAAAAAGAGAAAAAACGAAAAAATTTGACCACTGGAATATGCTCAAGCATACACAGACCAGGGTTGGAATAAGTCTCATGCATTAAGTATCAATTTCAGGAAGCAACAACTGTTCTACGCTTGGATTCTGCCAGTTTTGCCTAGTAATCCTCCATATGAACATACAAGCTGAAAAGGGAAATAAACCTCTGAAGCCTAACCCAATCTGTCATGTTTAACACCAACATGCCGAGGAGGAGGGGAAAAAAATACAAAAACTATACTCTTACAGTAAGTTTGCTGAGGAGTCAAAACAAAACAAGAAAAAACAATTTTTGCACATCCAAGTAACTACCTAAATACAATTGTTTAAAAAAAAAATCTTATCTGAGCACATTCCTTAAATAGTTTTCTGCTCTGGGGATCAGCTGTTCTGAAAATTCAACTCTGACGGGTTTCAGTTCAGAGTACAACTAACCAGTTAGCACACAGGAGAGCTTGATTAGTTTTCAGCTAAAGCATAAATTTCCTTGTGATGGCACACACATCTCTGACAACTTTGTTGTAAATTCTCTGCTTTTAACTTAGGTAAAGTTGTCTACTTTTTTCTGTTTACCAAATGTACTTTTTTGAGCCAAGTCCTTTCATTCATCAAACTCTACAAAAAAACAGCAATGTCAGCTGCTGAGTTGGTGATGATCTGGGATGTCCATTTTCATTTTTTCTTAGGGAAAAAAGTTTGATGAATATGAAAATTGCAAATATCTAGAAGAGTCAGGATTGTTCACTAGGTCACTTGCCAAATTTTTTTTGCTTCTGCGGTTATTGTGGGAACTGTATTTTGATGGTACTTAGCACTTAAGACCTCAACAGCCTAAGGTACCACTGAGTTCACATGAAGTCCTAGTTAACAATACTGTTTTAAAGGTAAGCATGAGACACTTGTATTTCTAACTAGACCTTCTGAATAAATTTTTCTATGCTAACTGCAAATAAAAGTAAACTAGCAAGAATCTGAAGTTGTGGAACTCCTCAGAAAAACAGATGACAGCCTTCAGGGCTTTAAATCTTTGGAGAAAGCGCAAGAGCACAGCACAAACCTGGCGAAAAAATCTCACATAGCATGCAGACATAGCCAGTGCTCGAAGTAGACTTCTGTAAGAAGACAATGCTAAGTCCCATGCAATGCTATTCTTAGACGCCATAAAAACACCAAGCTTTCAGAGTTAACAGCTTCTTTGTCAGTTCCAAGGGAGGAGACTAGTCACATCTGAAACAAAAATAGGTTATCACATGCTTGTCCATGGAACTCCAAAATACATAGCAAATTGGTCATTTAAAAGATTTGACCCGTATGTATTGGAATTCAAAGGAAAAATTAAAAGCTTTTTTTTTCTCCTGCCTTCCTCAACTTTCATTTTAACTTTTATCTGATTCTAATTTACTTCAGAAAGTAGTATGCTTCCTCCACAGTAAGAACCCTTATCTGGTTTCAATACATTCTTACAAGCTCTAAAAAGCACTGCAGAGAACTTTAACTGAGAGGCTCAGACTGGTATGAAGGGGAAGGTCTGGCTGTGGAGGCACCAGGGGAAGTAGGGCTCTCAGCACAGCCTGAGTGAATGGCACCCAGGTGAGGAGGTCATGGAGACACCACATACATCTACCTACAGTTTCACAACACACCCAGATCTGGAGACGAAAAACCATGGCAACTCAGGGAGGTGGGACAGGACAGACACACTGATCACTGTCAGCTCCAAGAACACATATCCAAAACCTGTTGGCAATTGAAGAACCGTACAGGACATGAGGAAAATATGGCATCTGGTATGCTTACCTCCCATACCATGGCCATGGATTCCACACCTAACAGCTGGACACAAGCACTGTGGTGTTTTTTTTGCTGGACAGACACCTTGAATACCCCTGTTCTGGTGCCCAGTTGCAGGATACATACAGATTTTGCCTGCGTAACTTTGATATCCTGGACACATGCTGTGGGGCTTGACAGACTGTGAGAGCGAGTGAAAATCCCTTTTTACCCTCAGTTCTTACTTTAAATAACATCTCCTTTCACTCTTACAAGGTCTCACATTTACATCTGCTACAGGTACAATGTATGTACAACATTTATACAGTTGCAACAGTATTTTCTACACTGTTTTCTGATAAAAATTAAGTGGTAGCGTTCATATTTTCATAAGAAAATATCCACAGTCTAACAGCAAACAGAGACAATTGCCTATAAAATGGAGTATGGTAAAATTGTTCTGAAGTCCTCCATGCTGATGGACAGGAATAAAAATATGTTTATATATAAAACTGTATTTTAAAGAGAGCAGCCTGTAAGGAGGTGGGACAACTGCGTCACAGCTACATTCAGAACTGTAATCATTTGAATACTACCAGGTCTTGATGCTTGGAAAGTAACTAAACATCTAACTATGCACTGACACCAACTATAGCTTGGCCATTAATGACAGGAGCAGTGTTTGGGTGGTATTTTTAAGACTACACAGTTCACCACAAATACAGTAAGAAGAAAATACACTGGAAAAAAGATATGTAACTACTAAGATTCTGCTTAAAATTTTACAACATCCAGCCCTCTTTCCTAGTAGAGGCTATCACAAAAAATGGTTGTATAAATCCCTAAGGCTCCTTACTACTGCTACATGAAGAAACAAAATAAGGTCACTTTAGGTGACCGACGAGAATTAGCATAGATAGCTAGCCCATGCCACCATCTCCATAGTTGCAATACATAAATATACCAGTAGTATTATTTTGAAAAATGGAGCAATACTTGCTTCATTCTTGCTCAGGTATACCATTACCAAAACTGATTTTATGAGCTGCCCAATTATTCCCACTCATCTCTGGAAGTTTCAGCTTCCCTAGTCAAGGTTTTGGACCTCAAGCTTCCTCAGTATGTCAAAGTTACACAGGCAAAATGTGTATGTTACCTAAGAAAACATTACCTCATTAATCACTCTACAATAATAAAACACAGATTAGGCAAACAACTAAACAACTGAGGGGTCAGAAGCAAAGACCAGGGAAGCTGTCTGGCTGCAGTGGGACTGCACAGTGACTACGGAGCTCAGTCGGAGGTTAGGGCCTCAAAGCAGGGAGCACTCTGGTCCTGACACCTGGAATGAGACCAAATGCAAACCACAAAACAATAATGAGCTCTGGCCTCTGCCGAGTCACACTCTCAGACAGTGACCTAGAAATCTGAGTTTCACATCCAGAGCTCATCGCTTATCTTTTTCCCTGATGATGTGGTATTTAAATTTGTGTAGTCACATATTGACAACACCATAAAACACCACGCTGTTTTAATCATGCTACAAAAGCCCACTTCCCTTCTGAGCAGACTGTAAATTTGCTAGACCCACAGATGAATAAGATTATGGTTTTCTTCCTCTGCAGATGGAGAACAGGAGGCAGTCTGACCAGCAATGCACTGCTACTCCACAGACACAATTCAAGGGGAGGAGCAGAGTTTAATCTCCAGAAATATGTTATCAATACCCCGCTAAAGCAGCTGCACTTGGCAAGAAGCACGGGTAAACAGAAAAAAATCAAAAGAAAGCTATTGGGGTTTTTTCCTAATTGTAGATGATGATGAAAACTTGCAACACTTAACAAGGCTCTGCCACCTCAATGGAGTCACCATGCAGACTGCACAAAAGGAAATATCTTCAAGTTAACAATACAGACCAATACACACAAAGGTTAGAAATACCATCCTCCTCTCACGAGACCTTTTTATTTTTAGGCAAGACACACACAAAGCACACACACATCACAGTGCCATTAACTGGGAAGGTTAACTCAGGCCTAGCCTCCAGCTTCTAGGTAGTACTCCGAGTCAGCAGGAATCAGGGACTGAGGCTCCTGAGCATTAAAAACCTGCAGAGAAAAACCTGTTGAGACAGCACAGCTGCTCTTCTGCACCTTCATGGGTCTCTGTCACCTCTCCCAGTCCCCAAATAGCTAAAGCTATCCAATATTCACCATCACTTTTTGGCACTCAGCCTCCATAACCTTAGTCTTATAACTGCAAATATAAATTGAAACTAAGTAACTTTCAAGGACTTGACACCATTTTTTCTCGGCACCATTTATGTAAACGGTCTTCGCAGAAATAAGAAGTACAGAATAAATACGAAAGCTTGAGGAAACTAAAGAAGTGCAAGAATGTATTTAATAAACCAGTATCTAAACTAAAATTAACTGAGGAATCAGTACTTACTCACTTTAAGTCTTCAGAATAAGTAATACATATTATTTTTCTATTATGAAAACTCGTATCTCCAGGGAGACACCAGTTTGGCACAGTGAGATTCAGTTTTAGTGAGGTTGAACTTCAGCTCAATATGCTTCAAAAAGTTTCTGTCCTCAGCGGTGGCGTAATTCACATTCTTCACTATATTTTACATAGTGAAATCCTAAAGCTTGCTTCCAAAAATACAGAACCAGTGTCTGCGTCTTTCATAGGGCCCTCCCAGGCCCTGTCTTGCAATTTTCCCCCCTATTTGATTAAGCAAGTTATGTTGCTGTTTCCCTTATCCTCTCCAAGACGAACACTAGTTTTCCAGTTACAGTAACCCCTTCATGGATAATACAGCCATAAAAGACAGGCATAAACTATAAATTAAAAATAATTAAGTAAAAAGTATTCAAACACTCCTTTGAACAGTACTACAGTGGCACCGTCCAGGAAAACTTTTTTAGCAGTGGAATCACTTTCCCTTTGGTTACCTTTTGCCATATTTGTGAAACCTGGTTTTGTTCATATTGTTTTGCTTAACATAATTCTTTCAGAATTAGTGATAAACTTTTACCTCCTTTCCTGTGGAGGAATAATTATAGATTGAAGTACCCTTTCAGGGGGTTTTTAATTATTATTTAAGAAGAAGGAAAAAAAATACAAAAAGATTCCAAAATCTCTCTTATTCATGCACTTCTGCTAGGGAATTTCTAGGTTTTGGATTCCTCCATCCTTTTTTCTTATCCTTTTAGTTTCTTAAGAGAGAGGTTAAAAGATAATAATACCCCTACAAGCAGAACACTGCACGACTCCACCTTAATATTCCCTGATCAGTCTGTCATGGGTTTCTAGCCACAGTGTCTTGAACAGCTATCAAAAAAACTTTGAACTTCTCTGTCAAACCTCAGTACACCTGGGACAGCTTTCTTCTTTCTTTGTTTTGCTGTCATAAAAATGAAGTGCCAATCACCAGCCACTCTTTTCCAGGACAAGACCTCATTTGTAGCTGAAAGAACAGTAAAAATCTGGTGATATTTGGCCCAACTGCTATGTCCTGCTGACAGATGGCAGAAACAAGATGTTAGAGAGAAAAAAAGAAGCAGCTTTCCACTGAGATATCAGACACTCAGTTTTCTAAGCCTAATGTTGACTGCATTAAGAGCCACCGAGTTGTTACTGACCAGTGACCCTGGTGCACTTGGGACCTTTGCAAACATCACGGTTCCTAACCTCAATATCTTAGGTTCCAGTTTAACAGTGTGAACAAAGGAAGCAAACAGGGATGATAAATAAAAGAAGCAAAAGGATGAAAATCAACAATTCCTAAGGCTACCTGCACTGCTTTGATAGCACTGTGAATATAACAATTCTTTCTAATATCCATTAATTAGTTAGCATTGATTTGCAAGGGTTTAAGCCATTCATACATCCATCTAGACCAGCGTTCTGGTCTGCAGCAATTGCCTACAAAGGGAACTTCAAAAACTAAAAAAGTGGAAAATATCCCCAAATCACATGCCAGCTGTGCCCAGTGGGCAGAACCAGAGGAGTAATTTATATTTCCCATGCTGTGCTTTCCTCAGAGCTCTGAGAAATTAATTAATTCTAGAACTTGAACTAATTCTTGAGCAAGAAACCCAACACATACATATTAATGTTTTAAATTAAAAAAATTATTTTAGATACTTCAAATGGTTGGTTTTTTAAACTCTTAGCAGTCTAACTTCTGAGGCTACGTGCAACTGAAGAAAAGTACTCATTTTCCCCTTTGGATATCCAAAATCTGGATTTTTAGAAGAATGAGAAGTGAGGAAAATTTTTTTTATATGCCTGTTGTTTTCTGCTACTACTTTGAAAACCTTAAACATTCTTTAGTAGTATTTACTCTGAACTGGGTAAAACCTGTCCTACATACATTGCTTGTCTTGTTTGTTCTAACTATATCTACTTAGGTTATCAAGCTTAAAATCTGATTAAAGTAATTAAAGAGTCATTAAAAAATGTAATTCTATTGAAACATTTTTCACCTCTAGCTTTTTAACCATCATAATTTTAAATACTTCTTGACTGGTCCATAAAAAGTCCCGGATTTGTCTAATGAGAGTTATCAATACAAAATAAATAAAGTTTATTTCTTTCTGTACCTTATTTTTTCAATAATTAATATTCTAATATTAAAAGTAATTAATACAAAGCAATTCTATGCCTTAACATTTAATTTTCTTCTGTTATTGCAGCTTGGCAGCCTGTTATACAAATCATATTTCAGTAAACTCCCCTGAAATTTCTCCCAGAAAGTAGTTTCTACCAGACCTTCTACTAATGTAAACCTTTGCTTGTGACATTTGCACAGGCAACATCAGAGTTCAAACACTTAATTCATATTTACAGTAGTAGGGCCCAGTGTCTTTTAGGTTCCAAGTGCCCCTTTTGATTTAGAATGGCATTTTTCTCTTCAAGTTTAAATTGACCCTTTATTTTGCACTGTACCTAATGGAATTTAAAAGTTCCCTTTGACTATTACCGTTACTCTTTGCAGATGAACCAGGAAGAATATTTCTTTCTCTACAGGGGAAAACCTGTAACTACACGCAAACAGGATATGATATAGCAAACAACAGTTTTGTTCCACAAAGTGTTCAGAAGCTGGCAGTCGCCTTTCTAAATAGTTTTGTCAGTGATCTCTTAAATGCTATTAAATCTCTAGTGTCTGAACGTTTCCCCTTCAAATACAAAAGCACCAGAGCTAGAGTTTAAAAAAGAAAAAAAAAAAAAAAAAGTCAGCAGAAATGTGGTATTTGATATGGGTTGTTGCAATTGGTTTATCTGGAGCTTTCCTGAAGTCTATGCAGAGCATGCAGTTTATTCTAGCAACAGTAGCTGACAGAGTGGTTTGCATTTGGGGCACTTTCTCCTTTCAATAGCATTCTCTTCTACGGTTTGAATCATTACAGAATCTAGTTATGGGTTTAGCAAAAAGTATATTGCTTTAATAGAAAAAATGCCCCAAAGAAAAGCTCATTTTAGCATATCTATGCCTGATGAAGGTAAGTAATGTATATCCTAACACCTAATATACTTAATGCCACACAGGCATCTTACTGAAAAATTAATATGAAGAACTTCATACATGACAATCCAGTCCCAAGATTTCCCATGCTGGTGTGCAGAGAAGTCCAAAGTAAGGCCCAAAACATCATATATCCTTAACTAATTACGACTGGTAAGAATCTGACTACATACACTTCCGTAATAAGCATCCATGTCCTTAGTCCCAATCTACACAAAAAATGTTATAATATAGACTGTAAGCATTTGTATCTATATTTAAAGATACGGTTATTTCAACCCTACCCTGAAAGAATTTACATAGCAGATTTTACTATATGAAATGTTATTGGTATTTAATTGAATGTATGCCAACACAACACATATCAGGAAATGCAATGACTTAGGATCTTATGTGCCAAGATGTACTGCACAAGGGACTATCGTTAAAGACCACCTAAGTTCAGAAATAGGGCCAAATATGAAGGCTACACTCCATCAGCCCTTTCAAAACAAAAAATAAAAATTGACACATTCACATTCTATTGGGTGATTAACTACTGACAAAAACTTGCCATTTCCCATGAAAGCTTAACATAAATTTGGATTAATCTTTCATTTTAAAATATCACTTTTCAGTATGTCAAAACAACTTTGGAAGATAAGGAAAATCCGATACATTCTCTGGAGCCAGTCTGTGTAGTAGTCATCTTGTACACCAAAACTAATTTTCTGTAGTCAAAGTTAGAATTAACAAAAAGTTTCCTACAAAAAGACTGTACATATTATTATTTGGAATGTTTGGTGTTGGAGAAATAAAGTGAACACCGTACTTACTGTTGAACTTACTTTATTATTATTGTTTTGAAAGGCACCAATAACAATATCTCATGCAAATACGATTTCTCTTGATTGTGAAGTAACATTGCTTTTGCCACTGGAATATAAACCTGCCATTAAAAGATGTCTGAAAGTTCTCTAGAGCACTGTATTGCCACTGATAACTGCTATGCCAAAGGATAATTTGGAGGAGAAGCAATCATGTAATATCTTAGACCATTTTTTTTCCCCCCAGGTTTTATTTTGCTCTGCAGTTTAACAGTTGCTGAGAAAACAAGCTGAAATTTATCATACAATAATGATTCCTAAAATATTAGCAAATTGTGCTTTTATCACTTTAAAAAGTGGAATCCACTAGCAGACTGCAACATAAGGAGCAAATCTGTGTTTGTGCTAAAGCTACACAGACCTCTGCATACACTTCCCCTCACCCCATCTCTTCCCAAAGGATGAGACCAGCAACAAAACATTTGTTCCACAATTCCTCATATGGTCTTTTTTCATATATGTTCCTATCATGGCATTGTAAGGTAATTTCATCTTTCTTAAAGTACAGTTTCATTGCTGTCATCAAATGAAAAGCCACAGGATAAAAATGAATCCATTACATACACTTTGTTAAATATTATCAGATCAAAACCTCTTGAGAGCAAAGTGTTCATTTTTGGTCAGTAAAGGAGGAAGTAATCTTCAGTCAAGCTAATCCTATGGGAAGGTAAGCGATTCTTCAACTCCAAGTGCTTTTTTCATTCACAGAAAGAATGATTCAGAAGTTTCTGCCAGGCAGCTCCCCAGTTTTCACATGTTTGTCAGCACTTGGCAGCTGTAGCTCCAATAATTCACTTCCTTTTAAAGTTGCTCCATTTCTCTCTGATTTTATAACACATTTTCAAAAACAACTGCTGTACAGTCAGATGCAGCTCACTTTCCTGCCATGACTTTGTTCCAAGGCTCACATGTCTAAATAAGTTAGAAAATCACAGTCACAAATCCTTACCAAAAAGGGGCCAAGGGCAACGACCTCTATGTAGCTTTGGCAGGCAGCTATGTTAAGAGCAGCCCCTTTCTCTTAACCAATATGAGCTCTTCAAATACATGCATGGCTTCTGAATCGAGCTGTTTAAGACGATGTGAAAACCCATGAACCACCTCCAACACTGACTTCTACTGAGAAGAAAGTAGGGGTTGAGTTCAAGGACAGAGAAGTATCCACAAGTCAGGTGTGCCCTTCTGTTTACCAGGCAGACACACCACAACTGCAGCACAGCAACAGAAAGCTGTGTGTTTGTTATTAGAAAAACAATACATATTTTTGTTGTTTTATTACCCAGAAATAATTATTGATTTCTGAACAGGCCAAGATTATTAATACAGTAAATACTAGATACAGAAGAGCTTTTACGAAAGCAGTAATGGGTGACAGTCGTGTTTACTGGAAAGCAGTTGTTCCTGTCTAGACTGTAACCCCCGGAAATACACGCATAGTTTTCATTAAAACATATGTCATATCTTATGGAAAGGTATTCATTACATAATGCTTTTTATTGTAAGCAGCACCACATTTGATTTTTGAACCCATATACTGCATTACTAAAAGTAATTCTCATGGCATCCAGACCTCCTTATTCTTAAACAAACCTTAAACAAAGGTTTTTGTGGACAAAATATGAGAGCTTTTGTTACACCAATCCACATAAATAACAATCAAAATTATTATTTTTGCTACAAAATCTGAAGCTCAGAAAAATGATTAAATAGACCACGTATTCAAACTGCAATGGACTAAATAACAGAATCCATATCTTTAAGAACATTAAGTTACATTATCACAACTAAGATCCTTAAATACTATGGAGCCAAGCAACCTGGGGATAAGCCAATATAAAGCCTCCGTTACATCCACAACTTCAGTAAGCAAGTAATTCTTAAGCGGGAACATCCTCACTTCACTGCTGGATTAAAAGAACATTCCTGACTCCATTTAAAAAGAAATAATGCTTAAAATTGTTGGCACAGAGGCATCATTCTGAAACTAGGCCATATGAATGTCACTTCATTGTTTTTACTGAAAGAAAAAAGATCAACTACAATAAAACCTTAGCTAGCACTGCAACAACATTATGCCAGCTAAGCAAGCCCTTAACCAGACCCATGGAGCTTTGCTGTCTTTCTGTTATATACTTAAACACTCTTTACAGATACTCATTTTTATGTATGGAAATGCATACAAGCATACCTGCTCCTCTTCTGCCATTCTTTAGTATATAAAATCCTGAAGTTACCATACAAACCATAAGAAATAGCACTTACGTATAAAAAATTTATGGAAACAGGAAAAACCTTTCCCAAATAACTTCTTAGCATATGCATGTTTATTGAATTTCCAAACACATACTCGACATAAATATTGCATAATTTCTTGTTCTGCACATACTGCATCACTTGATTAAAAAACAGTTTAGGAAAAAAATTAACTGGCTTGCCCACTTCAGCTCAATTCACTAAGCTATCCCTGTGAATCACAATACTTAAACCCAGTATAGGCTGCATAGAGAGGTCTGCTGCTGGCCGGTCTGCAAGTGGAAAGCCATCAGAATGCGACGCTCACGCACTTATAGCAGGCTCACAGCTATGCCATAATCATGGCAGTTTTCAAAAATGGAGTGACAATCGTGGAAAAAGGTGAAATAAACCATATCTATCTAATCAGTTTGCACAGAAAATTAAGTTTGTTGGTAGATGATCCAAGTGGCACTTCCTGACAAAAGTCAGGAATATTTTCCTCCGTTGTGCTTACATAACAGAGGACATAAAGGAGAAAACAGCATTGTATATAACCTCTTCTCAGATACCCTTTTTTATTATTATTACTCTTATTATACTACAGCTGATAATTGTCTAGTCTAGATTCTGCAGTTCATCTCCTTAACTATATAGCAGTTATTATCTAGTTGTATAGATTGAATTTCTTGTAACTGAATGCATCCTATGGTTTACTTTAGTTTAGAAACAATATATACTAATAAAATTAAATTTAAGGATTTTTTAATTATTTTCATGGACACCTTCAACTTCTAGTACAATATATTAGAAAAACCCTTCTGGTTATCTTTATTTCAGCAACAATTGTAATAACTACCAATTACTACTATTACAAGGGATAGTTTGGAACAGATACAGTTAATCTACAAGACACAAACTGAAGAAAATGAAAAGCAAAACCTTTAAGGATGCCCATTTTGAGATACTCATTGCTTTAACTTAGAAGTTGTACGTCTAGAAGTTATTAGTCCAAAGAATTAATTACAAAAGTTTGTGCAAAAATCAAATCTCATATCTGAATAAGCTATAAGAACACAGTAAGCATCTGTATACTCTCCTAGCACTGATTAATACACTGTACAATAAATAACTTGCTAGTAATTCTTTCAAACAAGCCAGACAGGTGAAACAATGTTGTATTGGGGCAAAATTCCCAAAAGAGGTATTTTGGTGAAGTGTTTGGTGAGTGGAAACTGCGAATCCCAATGCACCTCAAACAGCAACTAATGAAACATAACACTGAGATACTAGATACCTCCTGCTTTTGACTTTTGTAATTTTTACAAATACAAGAAGCTTAAGGCATACAAAAGACTTTGCTGATGTACAATTACATCACCTTTATCATCTCCTGGCATCCTGTCATTAAGCTGCTGTGCTTACGGTAGCAGAGCCTGCTACACGGCGCAAAGCAGCTCCTGGGCCTGAGACCCTGCATTGAAGCATGTGTGAAGGGGTGATCTGAGGACAGACTGGTTGTCTTTACCAAAAGCAGCATCCTTGTCTTCCTCGGTTCCATCAAAACCTTGTAGAAATCCTTGTAGAAAGGGCCATTTAGAAGACCAAAGTGGGCACTTTTTGCAGGTATAATAATGGGCTTGAGGCACAAAAATAATACCCCCTATGAAACACTCAGTTTGAGGACGACTGTTTTGCTTCAGAGGAACATTTGGAGCTTGGCAGAACTAAGCCACAGTACCAGCATCTGCTACCTCCGCAGACAAGCATCTACTTGTCACCTCTCTTGGCCAGAGAAGGGCGCAAAGAACTTTATCAGACTGAAACAACTGCAGCCGAAAAAAATTAAAAAATATATATACACATATAATCTTACATGACAACTAGAAAGCAGACAGCACTTTGCTCACCTCTCATGGTGGCTATGCACGAGCACAGAGGGCCGCTAAAAAACTGCTTTTGAAGCGTTATTTTACACAGCAGAATAAAATAGAAAAAAGAAAGCGAGATACCCGTTATGACGCTATGGCTCTCGGCGCCAGCGACATACTTACCGCTGCTGCCGCTGCTCCAGGATTTCAGCAGCGACTTTATGTTAATTTCGAAGAAGAGGGCATCCTGCAGGCTGAGCATGGTGCCGGGGCAGGGCGGGAGTGGGGCGACGGCACCGGCACCGGCACCGGCACCACCACCGGGAGGAGCGCGCCGGCGCCCGCGCCGCT